>NC_021162.2:65270147-65450107 GCF_000331145.2 Cicer arietinum | reverse complement strand
GATAATTGTCAAAGTCGGCACCAATCCTTAGTTTCCGATCTTTTTCGATTGATAATTCTTCAGATAAAGAAGCTATTTTACCTTCAAGGCCTACTATCTCATCATCGATGGATTTTAATGATGATTCCAACTCAGCAACTTTGACTTCATCATTATTAGCTAAGGCTTCTTTGTAAGACTGCAGCAATACTATCAAAGGTGAAGAAGGTATTTCACCAGCGTCGCTAAACTCATCGTCACCTGCACTATCCTCCACACCAATGGCGCCATCTGAAGAGTCCTGTTAAATTGGTGCATCAGAAAATTAGCACAAACAAGGAACTGATAATAATACTTCAAGTTCTTGAACTCGCTATTTCTTTAATTAGTGTTAGTCAAAATTCCAAATGTTGAAAGATATAGTCATAATTTCAAATGTCCAAATATATGATGAAAACTGAAATCATACTCAGAAAACAGGGAAGGTAAGATAAGATAACCAAAATCAATCGATGAAAAATAAGGCCAAAATCATTCAATGACATATCGAAACTCCATCAAGAGTAATAAAATGTTAATAGTCACAAACAAGCTTTAACTAAGGCTTTATGCAATTCAAAATGTCTATAAATTAGGAACTAGGAAGAACAACACATATGATGATGGTAATAGTTCATATGCTAAAGAAGAAAATAATACATGAATACAAGAATATAATATGAAAAACAAAACTAAATAAAAAAATAAAAAGAGATTGTGAGAGATGGAAATCAATTAAATATAGAAAAAATAATACAAACATCATAACACTTTCCTTCAAGGTTGTCAAAAGAGAGAGCTCAACTAAACTAATTGAGGGAGAGTAACTGATATGGAGCAGTAAATATGAAAATAATTAATGGTGGCATCTTTATATTTTCAAAATATTTTATTTAATGTTGGTGGCTTCTGTTTATGGGGAACATTTTAGGTCAGTATCATGTTAATTGAGTGTTCTAGTTATCTGGCATGTGTAAGCCTAAGGACTCCTTATAGACTTAGGTTGGTAACAAGTGCTAAGGATTTGGATGCAGGAGTTTTTCCCAAGTAACTTGATTTCATTTAGGATGTGCCAAAAGCGTCCTAGTTTAACAATTATAATTTGGAATTTCCAGGAGACTGGATGTATCTTTGGAAGTTTGGATTATAGCTTATTGTATAGGAAATAATCATACTTGGAGCTTCCTGAGAGAACTTCAACAAAACAATTACAACAAAGAAAACAATAACCATCAAAGTCTTTTCCCAATAAATGGAGACTAGGAACAGTTATATAAATCAAACAATACCATAAAGTTTTGTTATAATATTCTATCATAAATCAAACAATTTAATTCAAATTCTACTTAATGATTTAGGCTACAAGCATGCAGAGTGAATTGTATTTAAAACTGAAAAACAAACGGAAACTGCTGCGAATCCAAACAAATCCTAAACTACTAAAACCAGAACCAAGCTTAACCTAATAGTCGACAATCACAGAAACATTGAATCCACCCATTCTAATTAACAGAGTATGCACACGGAAAATATTAAAATTGAATACCAATTTGTAATCTAAATTTCAAGTTGGTGGCGAAGAATTAATAGAACAAAATACATTTATTTAAAATAAGAAGAAAAAGGGAAGGAGAGGAGTTACCAGAACCTGAACCTCTGGTGGTTCTTGAACTTGAGGGGCCTCGGAGTCTCCGTCAAAAGCAAAGGGTACTAACTTAACGAAGCGCAGGGAGGGAATGGAAGGGAACCTGAGGATGCTGAGTGGTGACGGGTTCCTCCTGGAGAACGTGACCGAAACTCTTGATGTCTTATGGTAATTGGAAGAGGATGGAGTGGCGGTGGTGAGTTGTGGTCGGAATGTGGGAGTTCTGAGGACGGTGGCCATCGCAAGAGAGAGTGGTGAGTGAGTGAGAGAGAGAGAGAGAGAAAGATAAGGGGCAGGTGGCGATTGTCGAATACGGAATGGTTGGGAGTTGAATAGAAATAAAAATTGGTGGGAAAGGAGAGTCCGTTTGATGGGTTTTTAATGTGGTTTGATCCGACGGTTGTGGTTGTTTGCAGTTCATTTTCGACCAAACTCTTCAGAAAGATCTGGAACAACCGGCAGCATTGCAGTCAATCCTAGGGGCGCAAGTGGATCCGATAACTACAGTGAACCCAACCTCCAAATCAATTCAACTCGAAAATTATCTGTTATATTTTTTGGTTCAATTAGAGAATCAAATTATGGATTTTAACTTATTTCAACTTATTTCAAATTATGTTCGAAGAATGTATTAAAACATTAATTTTTTTAATTAATTATTTTATATTTTATTTTTAATTCAATCATTCAAACAAAATTAACTTATATATTATCGATCTAGTTTGATTCGAATTCAGTCGCATAAAATAAACAAAACAGAATCAAATTAATCCTTATAAGTTTCATTGATTTTGATTTATTTTTCGTTGAAAATCTAATCAATCTAGATCGTTACTTCCCTAATCAATCTTCAATCTCTATTTGAATTTGATTTTTCTACTTATTACTCTTTGTTCTTTTTTTTGTTGTTGCTAAAAGACACTTAAATGAGTTCCCACTTAATTCCTTAAAATACACTATATTTTTTAATAATAATTAATTTTTCTCAAAAATAAAATTATCAAATTAGATTGGTATGGTTCATTATCACATCTTATTCCTCATTCTCTTCTTTGTCATTTTGTATCTTCAGATTTCAGAATAATAATAACACAAGACTTGTAGAAAGAACAAACACATATGGGACTGTTAAAATATATTGCTCTGATTAATTACATTCCTTATCCATACATGTCAGGTTTTTAGATTAATTTGGGAGAGAAAAATAAAATGGAGGAGTTTTGGTGAATAAGGCTTTGTGGGAAAAGAAGATGGTTATGTGATTTGAGGGAAGAGTGGAAGATTGATATGAATTTTAAATTGAATAGTAGAGAAGGAAAAAAAATCAAATATTATCAAATTTGAACCCACTTTTTTAATTGGTAAAAAACTAAAATTAGACGAAACAAAAATGGTTGCTAGTGAAATCGAAATAAATTTGTGAAGATGTAATCATTGTGATTTAAAAAAAAAATCGACTATTTTAATTGACAATGTTATATGTTACTATCATTAACTAATTTGGAATGCAGGTTTTTATGAATTTTTTCTAGGATTCTTTATTTTTATTTTTATGGGTTTAGGTTTGAAAGATGAGAGAAGGAAAATAATGAAGTTGAAGCGGACAATATGAGGCAGCATAATGTTGAGACAAAATTCTAAATTAATATTTTGATGATAATTAAACAAAAGGTTAATTAAGACTTCTAATTATGATTCTAAATGTTTTGGTATTTAACATATGTATTTGAGTGTGATAAAACAAGATAGATACCAAGAATTACAAATCAAGTCTTATTAAAATCAAGAAAGCAAAACTAGTAAAACAATAATATTCTTGACAGATTTCCGAAAAACGAATAACGTTATCCACATCTGTCATAAACAAGAATGATCGAATTTTTATGTTAAAGATTATATCCAGAAAGTGATATATATTTCATATCTTCATCAGAAATATACAAGGATCAATCTAGGCAAGAATTATTCTAGAATTCGAAGATTCAACACTTTGCTTCATAAAATACATAAAGCAAGATCATTCTCAAAGGCAAGCAAGTGCAAGTACAAACTGACAGGCTAGAAAGGACATTGACGTTGTACCTTCAAACAGACCTACACATGTGATTCAAAGCTTGTAATCATTTCAGAAAACTATTAATATCACAATATAAGTCAACTCATATCAAACATATTCGAAGAACGTTCTTGGATCACAAGAACATTCCTGGTTTCAGCAAGAACATTTTTGCTTTATGGCTGATCTTATTCATTCACTTACTCATGACAGCTGACCTATTTCCAACGGCTAAATGAGTTCTCATAAGCTCTCTTGAAGCCTATAAATAAAGCTTCACGATGAAGAACAAGGCAGAACTCAAAGTGTCAAGCAAAACATCACTCATTCAATGGTACTCGAGCTTCTCAAATCATTTTAAGTTGCAGTTACATTCTTAGTGTGATATTAGAATCAATGCTTATTGAGTTCTAAAATCTAGGATCTATTTCTCAAACAAGAGTTGAGCAATGCCCAGATTCTAACAATCTCAAATATAATTATTGTAACTCAAGGCTATATTGTTAACATAGCTTGAGTAGTGTGTAAAATTCATTTTATGATTTAAAATGTAGCTTGTAAAATCCTTTCTGAAATAGTGTAAGGTAATCCGTGGAAATTCTTTCTAGGTAAAAAGGTAGAACTGTGTAATAGATCAAAACTGATATGTGAAAAACTACGTGAAAACCAAGAACATTCTTACTTTGAGCACTTAGTGGAAAATCTCACACTTGAAGATTGAACGTAATCCATGTTGGGTGAACCAATATATATGCTTGTGTGATCTCTTTATCCCTATCTCTATTTATTCATTGTCTTACAATCAGTTTCTATATTGATAAATTGATATTATTGTTTTTCTACTAATCAATAACATTATTCATTTGTAACCAAAATCAATCTTGAGTTAAACATTTCAATTTTAAACAAGAATTTTTTAAAAAGGGCAATTATAATTCAAACTCCCTTCCTTATAATTGACATTGTTACTTCACATAATACCGTAACGTGTGTATTTTTTAATGAATCGTTAAAAAAATGGTATTTGTGCAAATGAACTAGAACATAAAGACTAACATTACAAACACATAGTAACTTAAAAAGACCTAAACGAGAACTAAACTTGAAATGACTAAAAGTGCATTGTAGCCTTGTTTTTCTAACACTCATGTAACCATGTTTTGTTGGTATCACGATAATCAAAATTAGATCTGACCGATCAGTTTGAACAATTAGATCGAGAATCAGACTTATGTCTAGTCCAATTAAGACTAAAAACTAATTTGCAAATAAATCGCGATGATAACCAAAAAATTGAATAAGAACTGAGAAAATTGGTCCAAACTCTGAACCGACAATTCAATCGGTTTTGAGAGTTTAACCACATTTCTCTTTAAAAGTTCTCAACTTACCTCAATTTTTGGTACTCGCATACATTTTTTTATATATTATCCCATTAGGCTTCAACTTCAATGGTCAATTTGAAGGTAGCAAATTAAACTTTCTATGCATCAATACACTTCATGGCTGTGATGAGCTTTTCAACCATTTGATCCACTTCAAAGCTTATCCGTGATTGAAAGTTTCCTTAAATTAAAAAAAACATAGTGATTATCATCCACTTCATAAGTTTTCTTGTTGTAAGATTGATTATCATCAATAACACAATAAAAAAATTCTTAAATATAATAAGAGATAGTTGAAGTTTTGCTTGAGTGAAAAGTTTTGTTACTTGAGTATGATTGTTTAAGTATTGAAATGATTCCTTTAAAAATTATTGTGGTTGTCTTATCCTTGATGTTCATTATATGCGAAGAGAGGATAAAAAAGGCTCGATATAATTGTTACTTAACTTGAGCAAAACGTTTGTCTATATTGAACATTAATAGGCATGTGTGCTATCCGATCCATAATGTTCTTCTACAAAACCAAAATATTATTGGTTCTTTGTTGTATGAAAAACGTAAATGAGTGATTGAATGAATGTGACGTGTCAGACATTTGTCTCAGAAGCATGCTGAACTTTCTACAAAAAGTGCAGCAACAATGTACCATTGCTCCTGTTGTCCTTGCTCAAAGCTCATCAATCTGAAGATCAATTAGGTCATCAATTTGGAGGTTGTTTTGTTTCTCTAGGTCTTTAGCTTGAGATTTGAGTTTGATTAGTGATTTGAGTATTCTTGATATTCTTTAACTTGAGGTTTGAATTATGGAGAACGTTTTATTTTAATTACGTTCTTAAAAAGAAACAACCAGAATGATCTTTTTATAAAAACTATAATGTTTCTTAATAAACTATAATGTTTTTTTTATAAACTATAATGTTCTTGTAAACAATATCCAGTTCAAGTAAAATATGAAGTTCTTAATTTATAGAGAACGTTCTATTTTAATTACGTTCTTAAAAAGAAATAACTAGAATGATTTTTTTTATAAAAACTATAATGTTTCTTAATAAACCATAATGTTCTTTTATAAATTATAATGTTCTTGTAAACAATATCCAGTTCAAGTAAAACATGATGTTCTTGATTTACTTCATGGTGATATCATTTATTGTTGTATGAATGTATCTAATCACTTATTTTTGAATAAACCACTCAAAAGCAAAAGTTAAATAGCAACATAATCTAAATCGTGATTAATGAACTTTTATTTATCCTCAAAACACTTGATTTGAGATTTTATTTTAACATAAATAACATACTAATCACTATGTAATCTATGTAATCTACCTATAGGGAATATACATGCAACTATAAAAAAAACAACAAAAGTGAATTATCATTCTCAAAGATATAAAAATACATTTGGGTTAAAATGGTATATTTCCACAAAAATATATTGATTTACCAAAAACTAATACAAAAATGTTTTATGGACAGAACAACCAACATCCTAACATGTTATTTGCACATGCAGTTTACACTAATGATGGTGGTTGACCTTTATTTTTGCGATGTCCAATTTTTTTGTCCACTTTTTTAATATTTTATAATTAAAAATAAATTATATTAAGTAAAATAAAAATTGATAATAATAATTTTCAATATCATACATTAGAAATAAATCTAAAAAAAAAAAAAAAAGGTGTACAACGATTAAAAAAAACCTTGTGACCATATTGAAATAAGAAACAAGCTACTTATTTGATTCTCTTGAAAAAATAACTAAATGAGTAGGTTCACTCTATCAAATCCAATATAAAGATAATTTCGTTGTACATGATAAACAAAAAGTAAATTAAATATATATTTTTATTGATAAAAGAGAAAAAAGTCAATAAATAAATTTAAAAAATAATATTACAATTACCTTTATTATAACTCAATAAAATACTATCTCTTTCTACATAATAAACAAAGAATAAATTAAGTATATTTTTTATTGATCAAAGAAAAGAGTTGAGTTTTAAAAATAATACTACAGATATCTTTTATCATAAATCAATAAAATACTATTGTTAAAAACTTACATCTAAAAAAATAAAGAGCTAATAGTCAAAATTAGATGTGAATTCCCTATTAAAGTTCTGAAAGATTACTAACCACCCTCTATTTTTTATTTATTTAAATAATACAGCTAAAATTAATAAATGTAAAAAGTAAATTGAATGTTAAATGTAGGTTTCATGAGCCAGATATGGATAATAACACAACACGCACAAACGCTGCTTCCAAGAAAGTAAATAAATAAAAAAGTAGAAAGCTCAGCGGAGAAGAAGTTAAAATTAGGATTCCTCTCCCCTGACTACACAACACTAGAGATGTTCAGGTAGAAGAAGACGAATAATAAAGCGTAAAAAGAAATTGAAACAACAATGAGATTGAAGCGCTGAAACAAAAAATAAAATAAAATACCAGAACACAAAAAAAAAAAAAAATGGAATCGAGCATTTTGGAATGCATCGGCGTAGAGATAATCGGAGTAATGTCACCGGTATCAATGTGCATGTTCCTCGTCGTCCTCCTCGTTTACTCCGTTTCCACTTCATCATCACCTGATACCACTATCCGCACCGCTGCAAATCTCGTCTACGACGAGAATCCATCCGACACAGCAACACAAAAACTCGAAGGCGCTCTTCTAAACGCCGTCGTCTTCGTTATCCTCATCGCCATCGTCACTTTCCTCATCGTCCTCCTATACTATTACAACTGCACCGCTTTCCTCCGTCATTACGTTCGCTTCTCCGCTTTCTTCGTACTCGCTTCCATGGGCGGATCCATTTTCCTTTCCCTAATTCAGCGTTTCTCTATCCCCTTAGATTCCATCACTTGTTTCATTCTCCTCTTCAATTTCACAATCGTCGGTGTTCTCTCTGTCATCGCTTCCGCTATTCCGATTATTCTCCGTCAGTGTTACATGGTTTGTATCGGTATAAGCGTCGCCGCGTGGTTCACTAAGCTTCCTGAATGGACCACGTGGACTTTACTTATCGCTCTCGCTCTTTACGATCTCGTCGCCGTTTTGGCCCCTGGCGGTCCGTTGAAGCTTCTCGTCGAATTGGCTTCAAGCCGAAACGAGGAGCTTCCTGCTCTAATTTACGAAGCTCGACCTACTGTTGCCCCAACCGGTAGGGCTGCTACGTTAGGGTTTTTAGTCGCCGGCGTTTCAGAATCACGATCGTCGTCAATTGAGCTTCAAGTGGTCCCCACTGAGAATCAGGGTAATACTAATACTAACATTCATGGTGCTGGCGATTCTGTTGGTGTTGTTAGGGTTCAGGATTTTCTAAATGATGAAGAGGAAAGATCTCCTTTGGTTGGTAATGGTAACCGTGAAGAGGAAATGTCTCCACTTGTTGAGGTGAATCGTAATGAGAGAAGGGAAATAGAGGAAATTTCTGAGAGGGGATTTAAGCTTGGACTTGGTGACTTTGTTTTCTACAGTGTTCTTGTTGGTAGAGCTGCAATGTATGATCTCATGACTGTCTATGCTTGTTACCTTGCAATTATATCTGGACTTGGTTGCACTCTCATTTTGTTGTCGGTATGCCGTCATGCTCTGCC
The DNA here is from genome assembly GCF_000331145.2 of Cicer arietinum. Taxonomy (NCBI): domain Eukaryota; kingdom Viridiplantae; phylum Streptophyta; class Magnoliopsida; order Fabales; family Fabaceae; genus Cicer; species Cicer arietinum. The sequence continues at coordinate 65,441,397 of NC_021162.2, read as the reverse complement.
TGCTCTCCCGATTTCGATCGCGTTGGGTGTGCTTTTCTATTTCTTGACTAGATTGTTAATGGAACCTTTTATTGTTGGCACTGCCACTAATTTGATGATGTTTTGATTCTTTTAAACTGGCATTGACAATGAATTTTATGATTACAGGCTAGGTTTTAGATATGTATGTACTAGTGCTTTTGTTGACAAGGCATTTGTGCATGAAGTGAAGAGATAGTGTTCCATGAGTCATGTCTCTTGTAGTAACAATACTTGTTCACATCATCTTATTTTATTTTTTGAGCTGATAGTGTCGTAACTGATGGTAATCACTCATCAGACTACAAGTTTGAAATGTAATCTCTTCCATGCCCATTGCTGCAGAACATGTAAATTTAAAAGCTAAATTGAATATTACTACTATTTATATTTGTCCAAAAGTTTTCCTTGGCTTTTTGACAAGCATGAGTTGTGTGGAGAAAATTAGTGGTGGCTAAGTATTTGTTGAGTGTATCACTTCTACAAGTATATTTTCATATTTCTCATGTAAATCTAATATTCAACCTTTCTCTCATTCTTGTTTTACAATATTGGATTATGCCCTGTTATAGCACATAATAATGGACATTATCCAATTTTGAGATAAACACATCTCTCCAAACCAGAAAACAATTCAGAAAACTGCTTCATGTATTTTCTGTCTTGTTAATTGGTAATTTGAACTGAGGGTTGTGCTGCTGGGTGATGTGGGTTTATGTATCATATGTACGTTTGGAAGTGCATGAATAGAGTAGTGGTCTTCATATTAATGCTTATACTTTCCTGCATAGAACACCACATCAGAAGTGTATGCAATGTTGCAGGCATGTATAATTTCCTATCTATTAGTCCTTTGCTGGTCAAGAACAAAAACTTATTTTACAATGATATGATTGATATAACTGTAATTGTTGTGTTGCCTCTTTTCTATTGCTTTGGTGAGAATAACCTTTTTAATTCCATTTCACACTCCCTCCTTTATCTTTTAATATAATTTTTTCCCTTTTTGAAGAAAAGTGGTTGTCCTTATCGGTTAGTTGAATTCCAAGTGCTATATATGGTTTACTATTTTTTTCCTTGGTGGGGGGATGATAATATTTGGATCTATTCCTCCTAAGTATTGAACCAGAATGAAATGACGGTCTAGTAATATGAACTAAATCAGCTTTTTAGGTCCTAAAGCTATATGTATTGCTTGGGTTTGAAAGTTTCTTAGAATTTTCTTTATTGTTAAATGCTAGCATTAAGTTTCGTTATTGCTAAAAAAAATAGGTAGATTAAGTTTCTGGTGGTGTGATTTAGGTCAGATTTGTTGGGAAATTGGTTATAGTCTTATGGAACTCACTGGGATTTTGGATAACATCTAGAAGTAGGTAATGGGATGGTCTTCTATTGTTTGTAACTCCGAAGTATATCTTAAAGAAACTGCACTTTTATATCAGATAACCATTGACATATCACTTCACATTTTGTTGTTTAGAGCAAATCTTTGTCCAGTCCAATGGAACCGGAACACTTTTTTTTGTCTTCGTTCTCCTTTGGTAAAATGTGAAATTCATATATTTTTATTAATCAAAAGGTGGATAAAATAAAACATGATAAAGATTTAGGATTTGAGGCATTTGGATCTGATATGATGAGTCAATACTGTTTCTTGTTTACAATTTTTTTACAAGTTATACTCTCATTCCATTTATTTAGTGGTTTATTTGTTGTTTTTTTCTTCATAAAAGTAGTAGTTTTTATATGTGTGAATATAAATGTGACTATAAGTCAGAACCTCAAAGGGAAAAATTTGTTGCAACTGCATACATCTTCAAAGTCATGTCTTGTTGCAGCTGTTTGTTTGAATTATATATCTGTAATTCTGTTGGATGATTCAAGTGGTGAGTGACAATGTTTATATTTGTTGTGATTTGGATTTATTTGCATTTAAGTGTATAAATGCAGTGATACACATAAGGGATTGGGATACACATGAATAAATGTCTATATGCATTTACATGTTCACGTATCAGGAAAATATAACAACAGAGTATAAAAGTTTTTACTGTAAAAGATCATCTCTTTGCCTTTGTTTTGATTTTACTTGTTGTATTTGTTGCCATGTTAACTATGCGTTATTGTCGTTGATTATGTTTGTTATAAACCTAGGTGTTCCACAAATTTTAACTGTCCATTACTCCGTTATACTGAACTCTCTTGATTCTTTAAAACCTCTGTTTTACTTTGGCAATGCTGGATGCGTGATAAAATTAGAAAATGGTGAATATAAAGATTGCTACTGCATTTGAAGTTTCTGGTACCAGTGCTGCTCTTTTGAATGCCCTTAATCAAGGATTTCATCCACATAATCTTCCATCAGCTGATGATCAAGTTTTGGATATAAGGGCTTCTGAGGCTACCAGTGTACATAGCGTGTTACCATGATGGCCTGTATGGATTTGAAATGATAGAAATTCCCAAGATATTATTCATTTACCATGAATTCAGTAAAGATGGGATACAAGACAATGCCCCTTTTGGATTTTGGGGGGTTGTTGAGCATGGCCTCTCATCACTTTTATCAGTGGCTGCGCTTGGGTGGTTTGTGATTTCAGATTGCTTTGGATTTCTGCTATTTCAAGTGTCGTTTCTGTTTTAAATTTGCTGTTTGCTTGTTTATATTTTGTAGTTATTTTCTTTCTTCTTTCAAGGAGAGGATCAACAAAATGAACTTTACTGTCAATCAGCTAATCGATATGATTATCCCTATCATTCTTACATTGAGCACAATGATATGGTATGTCATGGACTGTGAATAGACTTCCACTGATTATTCATACTTCTGTTTATGTGCACCTATTGTGCAAAAACCACCCTTAAAGAAAATACTTATTTTTCCACATGTTTTGGTCTGTTTTAATGGTTACGAACCTCATGATTCCTCCAATCATAATCTTGAAATTTCTGTGTTTTTTTAAGCATTTCTATTGTTCTTATGACATTTAATTTCAGATTTCTAGTCAGTTATATTCTGATTCTCCCATTAAAATTTGTTGCAACCCCACCACCCAGCTCCAAAAATTTGAACGATTTATTGTGCAGATTTTCTAGGTAGTTTCCTCTTTTTTATTTTTGTTAAATAATATTTTTATAGATTGTCAACTTATTAATATTAAGTCATCACTATTAGAAGAAATGGGGACCAGACCAACAAGTAATATTGGAAGAGGAAGACCTTCACTTAGTGGTTGTAATTTTTTTTGAAAGGTCCCCTCGTTATGAATATATTTGGCTATGAAACAGTAAATCATTATAAGGTACTAGCTTCACACGGACTCTTTGCTACTAATTGAAAAGAAAAAAATAAAGTTGGCATCTCCGTGGTCCTTTGTAGACTTCTTCATCAAGCAAGTGAAGCAACATGGCATTTGTTGCATGCCAACACTGAATGGGTTGTGCTGGTCCACTGGGTTCCAGCTTAACAGATGTGCATTGTGATACATATTATAGAGTTGGAAAATCATTAGCCAAAAGGAAAAGGAAAAGGAAAAGGAAATTTAACTCTAAACTATTCATGTAAATCTATACACAAGTAATAATGTTTAATAAATAATATATTTAAAATTATTTTCTTATTCAATAATAATAGTAATACTGTGAGCTATTTTACTACACGGAACTTGATTTACATCATCAGGGTTGGATAGGAGCAGTTATAAACTTGGTCTAGACATCTTGTGTACTGAAAATAGGACAAAACGACCATATTAACAGTTTGATTGAGCAATTTTTGACAGTATGGTGTCTTCTTTTCCTGTCTTTGAAGCATATTGACCTTGAATTAATTTACTGGAATGTCCCGATGCAGTGACCAATTGCTTCTTTTGGAGGTAATCTCTTCGCATTTGATTGAATTATATTATCAGTGGGACAAAATAAGTAGAAACACACACTGAAACAGAAATAGAATTTCAATCTTTCGATATATTTGATTCACTCAAATCGATTTGGTCCAATAATATATTTTCTTTAATGATGAAGAATGGCAACTAGCAATGCTTCTCTAGTCTTCTAGTTTGTACTTGATTTAATTTAATTTTCCAACAGATTGTACTGTGAAATTTGAATGTGGAGCAGTTATACAGAAACTGTGCACAACCCATGACTAAGTAGTGAGACAAATTTAAATGTTTTAATTTCAATTTTGATGTTGTAAATTTATGCGGTGTACTATTCGAATTCATAGTCTAATAGTCTAATATTGAATATAAGAAAAAGTTGAATTAATAAAAGTAAATATATTTGATCTAAAATTTAGATAAGATTCATTGCCTCAATTTTTTTTATATTTGAAATTGGAGAGAATATATATTATTCTTCATTTATATCATTATTATAATAGGTGCTAACATGTAAGTGCATCTTAACTTGTATGATAAAAGGTTGTGTAGATGTTTAATGTGCTCATGTGCAAATTTTGAACTTACAATATATTTCTTCTCTGTATCTGTATTTTGTGTGTGATTCTCATTGTTAAAATCTTTAGAGCAAAAAATTCAAAAGCAATATCATAGTAAGTGCTAAATATTATTTCAAAAAAGTAAATGATAAACATAAAACTTTTCAAGATATCACTTATTCGGTTAGTGCTCCAAATGGAATACAATTATAAATTTCTTATGTTTTGTGTTCCCGAAAAGAATAAAATGAATTTTATTGATAAGGGCAATGCTAATAATTTCAAATTTTTTTTTTCCAAAGACTACCCATTCCATTCCATTAGGGTTTTAAGTCAAATGCACTTAATTGTAAATTAATTATGTTTTGTGTTTGTGAAAAAAAGATGTAATTTGTTGATAAAGGTGATGTTACTCATTTCCTTGAAGTTATCATCAATTATCTAATCTCATATACGCAAACTCTAAAGTTCTATCATTTTGTTGTGTATTCAATTTATTCGTGTGCTCTTTTGTTGAAAATGTCCAAAGTCTCTCTTTCACCATGCCTCATTCACAAATGACTATTCTCATCTTTGTTAACCCCAAATGTCACACCATCTTCACTTGTGATTCTAAGTAAAATGATAAAGAGATAAAATGCGTAAAAAAAATTGTTTCATTGATTGAGTCTATCTTAAAAATCTACAAATATTGATATTTATAGACAATTCTAGTCTTACTGGTCATAATCATGACCTACAAAAATATAATTTTGTTCGACTATTTACACGAATAATGTTTGATTGTTCCCGCTACTGGGGATACATCGGCTCAACCTTCCTATATTCATGACATGTTTTGGTGCAAACACTCACACATGTTTATTTCTTCATATAATGCTTTCATATTAGTTGCACGAATCTTAGTTAGTGGTGCTAAAAACGTGGAGAAAAAACATAACTATCAAATTATCAAGTTTTATTGATCTTCGACCATTCTTTTGCCTTTGTGATATTTATAGACATATATAGATTTGAAAAAAATCATATTCAACTGTTTTTTATTTACTTGACCTTATTTGAGTTAATAGAAATTCAACTGATCCTATATTTAATGTTTGTGAATCTCAACTAACAAATTATTTATTTTAAGATGAAACCTGCTCCTTTTGAATTTTTAAAGGAGAAAAAACAAAATCCTTTTAAGGGCTCCCAATCCAATGCAGTTTTCCTCCCACTGGATAGAGTCCAAACATATGATGTGAATAATCCACACACTTTTGGCTGTTCAATAACATCATATTCTATAAATATAATATATACTCCTCTTATATATAGCATGTGACTCTACAGTCCGTATCTTAATTTTCTCTTCCCTTAAATTGCTGCTGCTACATTATTAATAATACTACATGAATATGAGTACCCTTTGGCTAGTGCCAGTGGTACTCTATGTTGGTCTGTGTTCAATTATTACAAATTCAGTAGTAGCAATAGATGATGGTTCAAAGAAGTGTGATTTCTCAGCAATATTCAATTTTGGTGACTCAAATTCAGACACTGGAGGTCTTTCTGCTGCCTTTGGACAACCTGGCCCTCCTTTTGGGGAATCCTTCTTCCATCACCCTGTTGGTCGCTATTGTGATGGCCGTCTTATTATTGATTTCATTGGTACTATTTATATACTTTCATTTATTATTTTACACACTCAATTATTATGCATTATTTACTTTTCTTTATGTCAATCTATGTACTAGTGTGTAAAACATAGGATAAGATAAGTTTTTGTTTTTTTTGTTTTCAAGCTCAAAATCTAGATACTAGAGACTTACACCATGGTTTTCAAAGTGCATTAACAATTTTCTTAACCATTAACCATGATTTATTTTGTTTTATTCTCCAAATATATATGTTCTTTTAGATGAAATAGATTTATTTTCTCATGATTTCATTTATGTTTTTAAATATCCACCGACAGTATCTATGGTAATGTTGAAATAAATAAATAAAATATATGGTAATCTTGAAACAATTTCTGACATCATAGTTCATAACACAATACAAAAATTTTGTAATGTAATTTCTACTATTTAAGTTAGTTATCGATTTGGACAAGTTTTGTTTACAAAAAAATAATATTAAAATTTCAAATTGTGGATCAAAAGCTGAAAAGTTGGGCCATCCATATTTGAATGCATACCTTGATGCTGTTGGATCAAATTTTAGCCATGGAGCCAACTTTGCAACTGCTGGTTCCACCATCAGACCTCAGAATACAACCCTTCATCAGACTGGTGGTTTCAGCCCTTTCTCTTTGGATGTTCAATTCAATCAGTTCAATGATTTTCAGCGCAGGACCCAAATTTTTCGCAATAAAGGTAATGGCAGTGTTTATATAAGTACATGTTTCGAATCAGGATTAATTTAATTATGATTTATTGAAGTTCTAAAGTGTAATTTAGACAAAACCACGGTGTCACAATGTAATTCTGTCAAACTCACTGCTAATTCAAACATGTTGTAAGTCCTATTTTTTAAAGTATGTTGGACTAGCGAAGACAAAAAAATATGAAATATCTCTTATTCAGTCACTAAGTTTAATGATAAACGAATTAGGGAAATATATTTTTTACGTTAATTTTTGTTGCTAATTAAATTTGTATGACAAATTTACAATAAGATGTGAACAATTCGTTCACCTTAGCAAAGTCATCCATCTTTTTCCCCTCTTAGGTGAAATATTCAAAACATTGTTACCAAAAGCAGAAGATTTTTCTCGTGCATTATACACATTTGATATTGGTCAGAATGACTTGACATCCGGTTATTTCCACAACATGTCCATAAATCAAGTTAGAGCATATGTTCCTGATGTTTTGGCTCAATTCAAGATCATAATCAAGGTAATAATTCATCCATTTGAATTTTTTATGCAATTTCTATAAAGAAGTTATAGTAGTAGCAAAATAGTGTATGTATAACATAACATTCATGTTTGTATAAATTAATGTTTGCATTGATATATACTAGAATGTATATGTTCGTGGAGGAAGATCATTTTGGGTTCACAATACTGGTCCTGTTGGTTGTTTGCCATACATAATAGATCTTCACAAAGTAAAAGCAGATGATTTTGACAAAGCAGGATGTGCAATTCCTTATAATGAAGTGGCTCAGTTCTTCAATCATGAATTGAAATCAGCTGTTGTTCAACTCAGAAAAAAACTTCCCTTGGCTGCCATAACCTATGTTGATGTGTACTCAGCCAAGTACTCTCTCATTAGTCATCCAAAGAAACACGGTAAATCTCATGATTAAATATATTTTTAGTCCTATGAAATTACCAACTTCAGTCCTACTAGCTTTACTCATTCCTATTTTTAGTCCTTTGATTTTTATATTAGGCCTAATTCATTCTTATAAAATCGATTTGTAAGATATTGGGTCTGGTGCATGGATGATTTGGTAGGTGACCCGAATGAATAAGTTTTGATATTCTATAGCATGTTACCTGTTTATTTTAAGTCTAACTCATTCTTACAAAGTTGATTTGCTAGGGGAGAGGTATCACTTCTTAATCTCTATAATCGTTATTCAAGTTTTATCTCTTTCCAACGTAATACTTGAGTTTTTGTTAATAGTTTGCGTGTTAATGAAAAAGGAATAGCGGTTAAAGTTGAACAACATTGATTTTACAATACTAACAATATTTTGATCTTAAATTCTAAAGTTTCTTTTGTTTGATTATTAAAACAGGTTTTGAGGAACCTTTGAGAGGTTGTTGTGGACATGGTGGGAAGTACAATTACAATCTACACATTGGATGTGGAGCAAAGGTTAAGATTAATGGAAAAGAGATTTTGATTGGAAAAGCATGCAAGGATCCATCTGTTTGGGTGAATTGGGATGGTGTTCATTACACCCAAGCTGGTAATAAATGGGTGTTTGACCAAATTGTAGATGGTTCATATTCTGATCCTCCTATTCCTTTGAACAAGGCTTGTCACAAGCACACTTAACTCAAGGGTTTCTCAAAAAATGTAACACTTTTTTTTTAACTGAGAGAATCTTCTTTCTTAGTTTGTTAGGATTTTATTTGAGGAATAAAATTGAGAACAAGGCATTTTGAGTTCTGCATAATGTTCACTGATCGTGGATGTTTCCTTTTCTTTCTTTCTTTCTCTCAACTATTTGACTCCTTCACTCGTTTAACCCCATCTCAAATCGATTGAGCTAATTCAATCCCAAGACCAAAAACTTTAATGTTATAGAAGGTAAAAGGAAAGTTACAAAATAAAAGAAGATTAATTAAAATTTAAAACAAAAAGACAACTTTATTTTTGTACAAAAGTAAAAAGTAGCTTAGTAAACTATGTAAATGAAAAATGTAAACATTTATGATTTCTCAAAGACAGTTCTTTTTTATTCATAAAGGCCTGAAATAGAAGCTACTAGTATTGTGAGACAAAGGCTAGATTTGGATTTACCACTGTTAAAAAAGTATGCAATTTGCTCTTGTATTCCATCCCAACCATTAATTTGAGATTGAACTGTTTAAATTATGAATCCATTGAATTAGTTTCAAATGATCTCAATTATTGATTTAAATTAAATAGATCAATGTTCATTGTTGAAAATCCATTTTCATACATGTAAGAGGAAAACGATGAATGAAAAGAGTTTGAAAAAAAAAAATTATTACATAGTGGATAAATTAATGTATTTACGTATTAATATATACTTAATCCAATAACACAAATTTAGATATTTTAATATATAAACTTTAATTATTTGAGTCGTTTGATGATTTAATATGTATTAAAAATTATATAGATAAAAAAATAATATAACTTTTACAAAATTATTTTTATTAAATATTAGCATAAACATTTATTGAAATTAATTTGGGACGGAAATGGAGGAGTATAGAAAACTTTAAAAGTAATCGTATATATATATTATTTGGCGGTGCCGGCGGTGGTGGTAAAAAGACCAAACTCGTGACAGGAAAAGCGGCAACCTTGTTGAATTTCCGAAAATGTCCTCTCTCCCAAACGAACTGTGGAGTAGAATTCTCGAAATCGGAATCGGAAAAAGCGGTTTGAGCTACAAAGACCTCTGCTGCATCTCCATCTCATGCCGCCTCCTTCACCGCCTCTCCTCCGATGACTCTCTTTGGAACCACCTTCTCTCCTCCGAATTCCCTCTTTCTCCTTCTCCACCTTCTAATTCTTCTTCAAAATCGCTTTATAAATTCAGGTAATTTTGCAATTCTGGGTTTATCGTTTTTCCACTTTTCCTAGCTTCCAAACGTCACCCTTGTCTTTATTCTTTGATTCTCTCATCTGGGTCTATGTAAAGTTCAATTTTTTTTTTATTTTTTATTTTTGGTGTTAAGGTTCGAGAGAGACAAGGAGAGGAAAATAGCTGCTCATAAAAGGGTTGTACTGAGAAAAGAGAGCCAGATTGCTGAACATTCTAGAAGGCTACATGATATTCAAACACGTGTGTCTCAAGAGAAAATCAAAGCCATTCAAACTTCTACTGAGTTGTCCCATTTGCTTAGGGTCAGGTACTTTTTTCATCTAATTTTTTGCTTAATTCATTAATCTTTTTGCATTGATGCACAAAAATATTTGCTTTTGTATCAGTTTATGTTTCCTTTTTGTTGCTATGTATGTATATGCTAGAAAAATTATGAGGGTCATTGTAATTTTCCTGTTTTTATCATACTTAACGGGTGGATTTGTGTATCATTCCTGGTAAGATATTCGTAAACTATTCAGACTTAGCTCATTAAATGCGCGGTTAAGCTCGTTTAGTTGTTTTTGGTATGTATAAATACACTGTATGAGAACCTACAACTTGTTCCTTGTTGTGATTGTTATTGGTCTATTGCATTTATTAGCATTGGTAACATTAGTTTTGTTCTGTTGACAGAGTTTTTGTGATTTCTTTTTGTAGACAAGCCTCTGTAGCTTTGAATGTATGGCAACCTGAGGTTGTTCGGGGTAGGCAAAAACAGATGGTGGAACAATGTGTTGTGCCTGCTGAATCTCGGATCCGTGCACTTGAGATGGAACTCAGGCTTTGTAAGCAACAGATTATGGGGTTGGAGAAGTCCCATGTAAGTGTTGATGTTTGCATTATAACATGTTATCTATGAAGGATCATGGGTAGTTGTTGTTAGTGTTACTCATACAATATTGTACTCAGAGAGATGAAAAGGGTAGGCTTGATAAGGCAAAGGAAGAGTTAGTAGCTATGAAGTATCATCCTCTTCGGGAGCATGAGCCTGAGAGTGGACGGGAGAATGAGCATAACATCAAGCGGAAGAAATTGAAAAGCTACAATAGTTGTGAGTTTGATGGTAACTCAATTTTGTTTAAAAAGTTGAAATTATTTGTTGCCTAGCATGACTATTTATATCACAGCTTTTGCCTTATGAATCATATCTTATTGTTTGTCAAATTTTCTTTGAAAATAGTACCATCATTCCTAATATATCTTTAGTTATTGTTTTGATGATTGGTAATGTTGAAAGTGCATGCTCTTTTTTGGTCATTTGTCTAATTGTTCAGTTTAGATGCAAAACTAGCATTAAGCTGTATGCTTTCTTTGATTGTGCAGTGCGAGAAAAACAATGCAAAACACCATAAATTGATGTTCATCTTGCAACAAGTAGATAATGTTCTTATTCTCCAGAGGTAGGAGCAAGCATAAAGGTTCTTATCATTTTTGAAGTATTGTTGCTTAACTTACGATTCTTTACATATTAAAAATCATGTTTAATCTTTTACTCATAACTGACAAGGGTTTACATTGTGAGGCTTCGGTGCCAATCATTCACAAGTGCCCGTCTCTGCATTGTCATCCTCTAATTCAGATCAGCAAAGAGGAATGCTTTATTCCTTTAAGTTTACTATTTTGATGTTATTGATGCAACAACACTATGTATTTTATGCTCTTTGGAGAATTGATTTATGACAAAACAAACAGCGATATGTAATTAATGTAATACCAACCACACCTAGAGCTGGTTTGTTTAAACTTCTTAAGAAAGCACTAATGAAAAAAGAAATATTACAAGAATCTGGCAATACCTATGATTGTTGAAATCTAAGCTTCTTGTTTAAGTTGGGATTTAGCTTCTATATTTTAATATTTTCATAACCTCTTTCGTTTTAATTCTCCATGAATGTGTACAAACTTATAAGGACATTTAGTAAATGAAGAACCATAAACTTATTTTGATTGAGAGGCTTTCATAAGTCAGAAGCTAATTCAGACTAAACCTTAGTGAAGAAAGAGTTTGGTTGTTATTCCCTTTTTCTGCCAAAATTTGATTCCTAGTTATTATGTTTTTGGCAGCCAAAGTTGCATTGGACGATGAGTAAAATTCTAAGGAGATAAATTTTACTGGTCTTTGGTCTCTCATCCATTGGAACTGAAATGTTTAACCTGCCATGAAACCCTACTGCACTTGGTGGAGAGGATGTATTTGCCGTAAGGATTGAAACTTAATGGAAAAATGTGGTATTAGAAACATTGTCATGTGTAACTTAAAAGAGTTGAGATGCCACTTGGTTTGTAACAAATGCATTAAAAAGTGTTACTACTATTAGTTGACATAGTAATAATCATATTGTAATTTGTACCTATTCTGCTGCCACTTTATGTGTACATTTCCACCGTTTGTTAGACCTTTATTACATATTTTATTATATGCTTTTGCTCATGGTTGGAGAACTTTGATGTATTAAACATGATGCTGCACTGCAGGAGTTGTCAGGTGAACTAATTGTTGTGTCAGTTTCTCATGTTACATAGTACTGATCAAGACTGCAAATTGTTCTCTGCTGATTGATAATACATTTATATAATCCAATCCTAGAATAGAATGCATTATTTTGCATTGCACTCTTGATTTGGAACCACCAAAGGACTTATCCTGGACCACTAACTCTTTTGTTTTTAGCAAGAAAGAAATTTCTTATACATTTTTTGTTGTTGTCTAAGATCTTGCTTCAAGACCTTATTATTTAGGAGAAATTTAGCTTCAAGACCTTATTTAACTCCTTGTCATTATTAGCAGATGAATTTTATCTGTAAAATATAGCAGAAATCATTTTGCACAGTTTTTTATAGATAAAATGTCTCATGATTTTCGTATTTTTTGTGTATATAAAATACCTGGTATTTCGTTTTGCTAACAAACATGAAAAAGTTTTTCCATTGCTTATTTATTTCTAACACTTCAGTCATTTGTTTTTGAAAACGTGCACACAATTTTTTTTTTAAATAAAAATACTGACATGTATGTGAGTTGGTAGCAGTTTCACTTTTCTTTTTCCACATTTATTTTGGAAGAAAATCTGGGTTTATAAATAGTGTTAGTACAATAAAAGTCAATGAATTTTAATATATAAAAACCAAAACTTTTTTGTGAGCAAACAAGATAGATTACGTACAAGTTTATGTAATAGATATTCAATATTTTACATCAAGGTCAATTCTATGTGGGGTACATGTTTTTTATTATGATTGACATACAAAGAAACTCATCTCTCCAAGAGGGTGGAGGCCATTCAAACCTGCTTTTAAATGCGTATCACATTAGGTAGTCTTTCATTACACACAATTTTATCCTAAATCAAAACTATTTCTTTGGTTACATTATTTTTTATTTAAGATTTAAAGGATATGGACCCTTACCATAAACTAATTAATGTTATCCAATAAAAATCAATTGTTTTCTCTCCCATCTTTATATTGCATTTTAAAATTAGTGGTATGATTATAAAAAAAAGAATACTCTTATTAGATAATAAGTGTAAAATTAATTTATGTTTATTAAACTATTTTGTTTATTCCATTTCCAAATAATGTGCGTAAATCACAATTGAATTTGCAATGCAAATGCTGAAGAAAAAAAAATGATAATTATTCTTTCTTAGACCATATTATAAATTTAATATATAATTTTTGTTGACTAAATTTTAACTCAATTATCTTGTCATAGTAAGTGACAGAACAAAGTAATAGTAAGTGATAGAAATTTATACAGTAACTTAATACTTGTCATGATTTAAACGTGATTAAGAGGAGCTAATTTATAAGAAAACTCTCTTTTATTATCTCTCTCCCACTCTTTCTCTCAGCATAATATCAAATGATGAAAAAGAACTCATGAAATCATGAAGCAAACTATTCGAAGAAAATTGAATCATTTGATTACTGATTTTTACATATACGAGGACTCCAATCATACATAATTTATTAATTTATTTTGAAACTTTAGGTCACATGTATGCACATTACTTTAGATCGAACCCGTTGACAATTACAAAAAATATATTTACCCTGCATTATGACAAACAACTAACTACACATCCTTATTCATTTTTGTTTCAAGATTCTCGAAACATTCCCCAAAAGCTAGCAACAATATTTTCCAAACCTAACGGGGATATTTATGTTATTTTCTGCTGCTTGCATAGCTAGGAAAGGAAAAACGAAATAAAATAAAAACCATATATTTGTTGGAAAATAATGTCATAACTAAACGTGCTTTCAATTTTATGTTCAGTAAATTAAAGGACTTCAATTTTGGACCAAAATAAAAGTTTAGGACTTAATTTATTTTGAGGAAGCGAAAAATGAACTTCTAGTATAAAGTAGTTTATACATCCAATCAAAATTGAGTATTTTTGCAGTTATCTTTTACAATAAGTTTACAACCTACGCTTATGCATCTTCATTCAACTCAATTATTTTTATAGGAGTTTCTAGAGTCCAATCCAAAAAAGGGATATGTCTTTTTTTTATTTTTTATTTTATAAAATTTGATTTAGTGAAATATAAAATTCTATTTCTTAAAATATTAAAATTTGTATAAATAGCATTTAAGATGCTAAATATAAATATTTAATCCAATAATTTTTTATAATTATTATTTCTGCATAACTTTTAAGTAATTAGTTGCAACATTCAAAGCAATTTAAAAAAAACATAAAAGAGGTAGTCATTGCTGTTTTAATCTATCCTTAGTTCTCGGTTTCAAAATTTCATAAAATTGAAACTTTTTCCTATTTTTCAACGAAAAATTGATCTATGGTCCCCTTTTTTATTTCCCCCGGGACCATATAATTTCTTTATTTTTGATAAATCAAAAGATATTTTTAGAAAGAAAAATATATACACATCATTTTTAGGCTGAATTTATTACTACTATATCTCTATACCAAATTTATGTATAAATTGAATACAGTGTGATTAGTGTACTAAGTAGCTATACAAATTAAAGTATGTGGATTGAAAAAAAAGGTAGGTGTTATTAAATTTCCTAACTTTGGTGAAAACAAAAAGAGCCACGTGACCCACAAAAAAAAAAAAAAAAGGAAAAAGAGAAAAATGCTGAAACTCTTCTCGCTGACTTTGGTTTGTAGCATTGACTACATCATTATAAAGCAAGTAAAAGAGTTAGGTGACTCAGCATGGTAGATATGAATGAGATTTAGAATAAAAGCATTCTTTTCCTCAAAGTCATGAAGTATATAAAGCAATCACATGCATATATTCATACTATTTGAAAGCTCTCTCTCTCAATTTTATAGCCTAAAGAAAAAAAAGAAAAAAATAAATAAATAAAAGAGAGTGAGTACCATAGTAGTGATTTTGAGGCTGAAAATTTAGGAGTGAAAAAAAAATTCCATGGGAAGGCCTCCTTGTTGTGACAAAGTTGGCATCAAGAAAGGTCCATGGACACCTGAAGAAGATATCATCCTTGTTTCTTATATTCAAGAACATGGTCCAGGAAATTGGAGATCAGTGCCTACTAATACAGGTAACTAATTATTATATAATTAAATATATATTCAAAATTCTTTTCTTATTTTGTTTAGTAAGCTTTTCTCAAAAGATGTAATATTTAGTTACTATGATATATTGTACATAATGATTTATTTGTGTGTCTAATTTATTTGATATATATTTATTTGAATGAAATGAATAAATAAAGTTGAATTGTTGGATAAAAAGGGTTATCAAGGTGCAGCAAAAGTTGCAGGCTTAGATGGACAAATTATCTGAGGCCAGGAATCAAGAGAGGGAATTTTACTCCTCATGAGGAAGGAATGATTATTCATTTGCAAGCTCTTCTCGGTAACAAGTAATTAATCTTCACACATTTCATTAATGAAAATAATAATAATAATAATAATATTTGATTTGTGATTTTGAGAATATATAAAAAATGATGTAGATTTTGATTATAAAGAAAAAATGTTTGACAGATGGGCAGCCATAGCTTCATATCTTCCACAAAGAACAGATAATGATATAAAGAATTATTGGAACACACATCTAAAGAAAAAGCTGAAGAAATTTCAAGAAGCTTCTTTAGATAATCCAAACCAAGTTCAATCATCAAACTCAACTTCTCATCATCATCAATATTTATCCAACAAAAGCTTTAGTGATAGAAGTTTAGATATTAGCAACAATCATGCTTCATCCTTAAAGCTTACTCAATCTTCATCATCAACAACATATGCTTCAAGCACTGAGAATATTTCAAGGCTTCTAGAAGGTTGGATGAGAACTTCTCCAAATCCTCCTCCACTCATCAAATATGATCATAATAATAATAATAATAATAATAATTTTGATCATCACAAAATTACTACTACTTCCAAATATATTACTGATCATGGAAGAGATTTAGTTTCACATGAAGAGTTTGATTCTATTCTTTCATTTGAGAATCTTAACAACAATAACAATGCTGCAGCTTGGGACAAGTCAACTTGTGATTCTATGCCTGAAAAGTGTTGTGCTTCTTCTTCTTCTTCTCATCACAACAAGAATAATCATAATCATAATATTAATATTAATATTAAGAATAATATTAATTGTGGTGGAGCTCCACCATTGTCATTTCTTGAGAAGTGGTTATTGGATGAAAATGTTGGACACGTGGAAGAAATGATGGAATTATCTGATCCAATGTTCTAACTTTGGAAATATCACCAATAATTATTTCCTAAGTTTCTGATATGTCAAAAATTATTCCAATCATAAAGATAAACTAGGGTTTAATCCTTATATTACATGGGTTGAGGATCTTACAAGTTATCATCTCTTTCAACTTGTAACTTTGAACTTTCATTATTTATTACATGTTGTTTTATTATTTCAAGTACTAAGGTTAATTGCTCTTTGCATTGTAGAAAAACTACCAATGTTAACTTTGAGCCTAAATAATAAATACAATAACAATTAGTTATATCAAAATGTTATTGTGCCTAGCTACTCAACTATACTATTATAATTTACATTGTTTCTCCTTTTACCTTTTTTGTTTCTGATTGTTAAGAGTATAGATAATTTTATATTAATTGGTCCCTACTAAGAGAGAAAAATTAATTCATAGAAGATAAATAATGAAAGACAATTCATTGGAGAAGGGTTCAATATGCATCAAATTGTATTGTATTAATTAGCATATATATCAGCTCAATTGTCATAATAATTGATGTAGAGAGGAAATTATGATGTGACCATTGTGTCCAAGTGTACAAGTTAATGCACACACAAAAAAAGTTTTTTATTTTATTATTATTTTTATATCAAAAAATGGTACTTTGATATTGCCGCCACTAAACTACTCTTATACTACTAGCTTAACTTTTCATATTTTTAGGCAAAATCATAATTGAATTATTAATTATTACTAAATCAGTTGAACTCAAAAAAAATAAAAACATGCCATTTTTTCATCATCATTGTGTATTTTTTCTATCAATAATTTAGACAATTTAATTAAGGGATTTTTAAATTTAGTCATTATAAGAGATATTGGCATGCCATTTGGACTCTAATTAAAATTCATCAAACTATTTTTAATTAAGATCCAAGAACCGCCATTTTATTCTTATGTGAGATGAGAACATGCATGAATATTGTATTTTACTAATATTAAGCATAAAATGAGCTATTTGAAAAAGTGGAAGAATAGCTATATATAAATGAGTGAAATAATAGAATGGTGTCACGAAAGTCTTGCTTGCAAAGAAGGTAAATAGGTCCCTAAAACTCCTTTCTTTTTGGAAAAAAATTGTATGGGAAGCATGTGAACTTCTTTTTACCTTTCGGTGAGTGAAAAGCTGGCTACCATTGCTAATATCATGAATGCCATATATGTATATAACTTTGATTTTATTTCACAAGATTTATATGCAACAAATGCACTCTTATGTAGCTGGTGCATGTAAGCTTCACCAATTCTATTTTTCAATGATGAATATTATCTTAATTAAGATAATCATTAAAAAAATGTATTTATTTTGGTTAAAGAAAATTATATTAAACCTCCTTCCTTTTTAATTGCATATTATCTCATTTTACATATTTTTCTTTCTACCATAAATATATAGTCACGAGTATTTTTATTAAAATAATATTTAATGCTACTTTGAATTTTGAAAATGACAAATAAAAAAAGAATAAATAATTTCTAGAAACTCAACACTTAAAAAGAGAACGGAGAAAGTAATTACAATAATTTATAGTACTAATATATTTTTTAGTATTGCATACAACATTATAGTGTATACCTTAGAAAAACAGATACTAGTACGTACTAGTATATATTAAAAGTGAAGAAGTAGCTGATAAATTGAGTATGTAATTTGAATGCTAATAAACAATGTTTTTATAGTGATTCAGAGCAATAATAAAAGGCTCTTAAGAGCAATAATATGATGTTAATTTTGTGGATAGCCAACCTTGACTTTAAGACTATATTTATTGCAGCGGCTATGGGAGTAATAGATACGACATGTTGTGATTGCGAGTGGACAACTAAAGATGAGGTGCATCATTCAATTCTTACTACTTAGTCCAATTACTTGACTCGTTTAAACTCCTCTCTTATTTTCAAATATAATTCTTGTATTTAATTATTTTACGTCAATTAAAAAAATGATAAATAAAAGTATCATTATCTTTTATATATATATATATATATATATATATATATATATTAAATGTTGAAATTTAATGATAGAAAACAAAGTTAGTTATGTATGGGATTTCTAAAATAGTGTGTGAAAGTTATGCAATATTAGAAATATATACTGTTACACCAAAAAATACTATTGTTTGGAAATTAAAATTAATATTAATGGTACTTATACTCTTCAATTAAGGGTATTTTTTACAAAGTACAAAATCTTAAAGGTTTCTCTACAAAATCCAAATAAGACAGTAGTTTAAAAATATAACTTGAGCTAGAAGCTAAACTATATACCTATATATATATATATATATATATATATATATATATATATATATATATATATATATATATATATATATATATATGTGTGTGTGTGTAAAATGATTAAAATGAGTCGTTAATTATGAGATAAAAAAAGTAATAATAATAAAGAGAAATATTTAATGAAAACTATAATAAACACGTATGGTAATTTACACGATACTTATATTCATCGTTTTTTTCTTCTTCAATAAATACTTAAAATTAGATATAAGGGAGTATGCAAATTTATATTAGAGTAGACACACTCTCATGCAAAAAGTAAAGAAAAAAAAAAACGAACACTATTAATGATGTACAATGAAATTTACATAAATAACTAATTAGTTATATATTGATTTTTATTATAAAATAATGTGTTAAGATTAAAATATTTATATTAATTAGAACAAAAATAAATACTTACATTAAAAGTGATAGCGGCAAATAAATTGAGATAAAGAAACATTACAAATGTAACACTTATAAGAGAGGGAAGGAGTATTATTTAATAAGTATTTTGCAAACAAATATAAAAAGAGTAGTGTTACTTTTTACAATTTTTTTTTAAAAAAATGCATTAAATTATGGCCGGTCATGTAAAAGAGAGTGATAGTTATGATTTATAAATATTACAAGCTATCAAATAATATTCTTCTCTTTAAACTTCTCTGGTAAGCATGAAAATTTTCCATATTAGAAGTTTAATTAATACAAGCACGGGTGGTGAAGGTGGTAGTAAATAGTGGCCTATATCATTTTCTTCTAATGATATCATTTTGCCAACATAATTAACAATTAAGACGTGACAAACCAAACTTAAAAACAATACACATCCGTTTTATTTTTCTAAATGTATTGGACTTTATTAACCATTTAGTGATTTTGTAATTTTGTTAGGGTTCCTCTAATGTGCAAGAAAGAGGTCTAACGGTGAAATTCTTCATCACTGTACCCTACTATAATTAGTTAACTAGCATATACTTCATCCGTCTCATTATGTGTATTTTTTGCAATATACACTTCTCAAGAAAATAATTATTTATACCAATTTTTAATTAATGTAAAATAATATATTAAGACTAAATTATCATTCTACTTCATTTATTATTTGTTTATAATATATTTGCAACAGCTTTAATAAATAGGAGTAACATTAGAAAAAAATAATAAATATTATATCCGTATTATAAAATGATAAATAATTTAAGATAAAAAATCATTTTAAATGAGACAAAACAAATTTTTTTTTACTCTTGATTGTTTTATATATAAATATATCATTTCAAGGAAAAAAAATATTTTAACATAGATTTTCAATCATATTTTACTATGAGAGTATGTCTACATTGTGATATTTGCTTAAAATACATGCATAAATATCTATATATTGAGATACAATAACACGTTAAGTAAAAAAAGATTACATTAATGTGGGTACCTTAAACCCTAAAAAAAACTAATTTAATTAATATATTGTCATAATACTTAGGAGTTGTTATTATTATACTTTTTTTAGCAAAAAAAGAAAGAGTAGCATAGGAAAGAAATTTTGAGTATCCTTATAGTTTACTATTTTAAAAATAAAATATAAAAAAAAAAAACTAAAAAATGGATGTATTTTATATTAAATTAAGACTACATTTATTAACTTTTCAATATTAAGGAAAGAGAAAGCATGTGAAGTAACACAAAAGTGAAAAAGTGAAGTAGTAATATTAACGGCAAATAAATGAATATGTAGGTCTGTGGTGGAGAAGTGTTGCATCATTTATGTTGTTGTGATGAATAGGCCATAAAACCTTTTCTCCTACAACTAGAATTCTATTGCCAACTTTTCTGGGTAATAAAAGTGGGGTTCCCTAATAAAATGTTGTTTTGATGTTAGTAAAAATTTCTCTATCTTCTATGTGATGGAATATTTATTCACTCTGACTTTATTCTGATCCATTCATTAATTAATATTAACTATCATAATGTGACATTCAATTCACCCTTTCTCTCACTTGCCTTCTTTTACCGCGCGCATTGTAATATATGTACGGCCTATTCTAGTTTGTGAAATTAAAATATGAAATAACTTTATGTATTAAACTTTTTGCAAGAGTTAAAATAGTTTTTTTTTATATATAAATATATTATATTTTATTTTTAATTTTTCTAAATAATAATTTCTTAATGTTTTTTTATTAGTAATTCTTTTTGTTGTTTTTAAATAAGTTTACGTTTATTGTTTGAATTTTTAAATATTTTTTTGAAACATGTTAAAAATATTATAAGAATTTTTTTTATAAATATTTTAAAACTTTGAATAAAAGATGAATTTAATATTCTAAACATGCATTAAAAAATATTTAAAGATTTAGATAATACATATAAATTAATTTAAAAGCAGAAACAACTAAAATTGTAGATAATAAATATTTGAAGAACTATTGTTTTAAGAAAAAAATAAAAATAAAAAACTAAAATAGAAATATGATATATTTATATGGATTAAAAAATTATTTAACTCTTTACAAAATATGTATATACATACACACGGTGGCACATATTGTTGATGATATTGGGTTTGATAACTATAACTCAATTGTTGTTGTAAGAAAATCGATTTTCAACTGTGTGAGTTTGAATTTGAGATTTTTTATATTTAAAGTGTGTGAATCTATATGGTAGCTACTAATCTATTGAACCAAAAAAAGCGGGTAATATTTGAAAAAAAGAAATGATTATATAAAATAAAAATATTTAGAAGTTTGTTATAAGTGAATCTATTGAAATACAATTTTTCATATAATTATAATGTTTCTCTTTTTTTAGAAGATATTAAAAAAACAAATTAAGAAAATACAATAAATCGTTATTGACTTCGTACCTTTTTATTGAGTTAGCTTTATTTATCTGAAATACTATTTGTACCAATTTAACTTTTTTTTCTTTCAATTCTTCATTTAATTGTAAGAAAATACAATAGTATCTTATAATAAAATTAAGTAAAAAATGATCAAGGAACGAAGATAAGAAAATAATAAACTTGTATAAATTAAGGGGCACCAAAAAATAATCCACTTGTAATTAAAAGTGAAAGAATTCAAAACAAAACAAAAATGTTCAAAAAAAAAAAAGAATAAGACAAATGTTCATTTGGGACTTCTCCATATATAAGTTAGGCATGGGAAAGAGGAAAGATGCAAAAAATTGAAAGGGGGGAGAAAATGAGAAAGAGGTGAATTGATGTAAATATAGAGAAAAAATATAGTGAATTTTAACCTAGAAGAAGATAATGAAAAAGAGATAAGAAATATAGATATAAAATAATATATAATAAAGAATAGAATGAAAGCGATATTGTGAGAGTCACAAAAAATTTTAGAGAAAAGAAAAGAAAGATGAATATGAAAAATATAAAAAAGAATAATTGAATAATTTAATCTACATAAAAAAATATTATTTTAATGTAATTTACCCTTATCCTTAATTGTGCAGGCATGTCAGAATATAAAATTATGGTAGTTTATTATTTTTCTTATACAGGCATAGATAGATATAAGAGCTATACTATGTTATTTTTTATTGGTTTAATTTTTCAAATATTTTTTTTGACAAAATAATGTCTATTTTATGAACAATAAAAATAATGTAGTTTGAGCATATTATTATTGTTTTACTTATCAATAATATTTATTTATTTAAATTAATAAAAATTAAAAAATTAATAATAATATAATTTAACATTGTTAAAATAAAAAAAAA
Organism: Cicer arietinum; assembly: GCF_000331145.2. Lineage (NCBI taxonomy): Eukaryota > Viridiplantae > Streptophyta > Magnoliopsida > Fabales > Fabaceae > Cicer > Cicer arietinum. The sequence continues at coordinate 65,418,883 of NC_021162.2, read as the reverse complement.
ATTACAAATCAATTTTCAACTTAACAACATGAACCAATAAAAATATTTATAAATATAATAAAATTAAAATATTTATAAATATAATAAAATTAAAATATTTAAACATCTATAATTTCAATAGTTTAATCTAATAATGAAATGTGTATTAAATTGCGAGTTTGATTATCTCTAACGCCATTAAAGACATACAAAAATTATTTTATAAATTAATGAATTATAAAAAAAAAAATTACCTTAAATGGGACCATCACCATCATAAATTTTATTAGGAAAAGAAAAAAATCTATGCATCCGAATTCCGAAAATCTCAAAGGTGTACGGTAAGTGTTGGTCTCTGTCATACGAGAATCCAGCTGCAAAATTGTACTGTACCATTTTCAAACTCCTACCAAATTCCAGGTCTGCCTCTTTCTACCCTACATTCAATGTCACAACTTTTTTTGTAAGACTTAATTATAAATGTTCATTTTCTTTCATATATACTAAAAACATAAGTAACTATTAAATTTAATATATCAATTTTATATATTAAGGTTATTAAAATATCTATTATGCATAAATGTATTTAATTTGATTTTTTATTTTTTAAGATAAATTAATAATATTATTAAATAATATATATGACAAAATATAGACATTTAATAATTTAAAAAATATTTATCTTTTAAGACATATTATTTTTTTAAAAAAATATTTATAATTAAGGACTGAGATAGTATCTACCTCAATATCTTAATTTTATGTTTTTATATTTAATTATCGTGAAAATAATATATTTATTTCAAATTAACGTGTAGTATGTGTCAAGCACGGAATATATTATCATTGAAATAAAATTATTTAAATTATTTTAAAAATATTAATTAAAGTAATTTGATTCATGTGGTATATATTGTTAGTGAATATATATATTGTCAAGTATGGGTTAGATATTATTTTTATTTATTTTTTTAGAAATACTAACAAGTACATTTTCAAATATATATATATTTTTTTGAGAAATACTAACAAGTACATTTGATACATTTGTCAAGAATTTAAATGTGAAAAAAGATTAAAAATTGTGGATTGTATTTATTTGAAGATTTAATTCATCTTTCACAAAAAAAAGTTCATATACATCATTCGGAAAAAAATTATATTATATATTAATCATAATTGTTAAATTATTAAAAATATTTAATTTTTATTATAATTATTTTTAAAATTATAATTATAAATAAATGTGATTTATTAGTAGTAGTATTATAATAACGCTATATAATAATTAAACTCATTTATTGCATTAATACAATAGGCAGACATTACAACTTTACGGGGGAGGTTTCACGTCAATCAGTTCCACCGAAGAAACGAAACACATCATTCATACAAATAAAATTATCCCTTCATTCTGTGGCACGAAAACACAATTTGAATTAGTCTCGACTTTAACGAAAAAATTTTATTTTAATTGAATGTAGTTTTTTTAAAAGTTGAAATTTGAGGAAGGAGTAAATTTAGGGTGTTAATATTCTTTATATACTTATTCACGAATCAACTTTGCTAATAAAATAATAAAATTAATTTTTTTTTATAATTTTTATGTACATGTATTTTGTCTTTTTTATTAAATTATAAATTTTAATCTATATTCTACCTTAAATTCAACTTATATTTTTATTTTATTATTATTTAAAAATTATTATTCTATGTATGAACAAATACAGTATTCGGGGAAGTTCTAAGGTGCTACCTTAATTATTTTTAAAAAATAGTGTTAACTTAATGAATATTGAATGCACTTGACTAAGACCAGTACAATATTTTAAGACGGAATTAACAAAAATACAATCAATTTAATATATATATATATATCTTATTTTGCTATCAGAAAATAATATATTAAGAACACTCTATAATACATATTATATATACTTATTTAAAGTGTTTACCCAAACACACTGAATATTTTACTCTCAAGATCCTGTACGATAATTTGCAATGTGACAAAGCTCTTAATTGTAATGCTTTATATATCTTAAAGCACTAATTAGCTAAACATTAGTGTTAATTACCCTTGACCCTTCCTTCCTCTATGATGAGTCCACTAGTCCCCGACAATGGTTAAATAGATGTCAACATTTATCTACCAAATACAATAATATCACCGCTCATCTTAATACAATCTATAATTTAAGCTCAATTAAATCACGCCTTTACCTAATCTTTTCATAACAATAATTTTGTTGTACATACTTTCAATACCAATTCAATCCAAACTATTTACAAAGTATAAATTTGATTACACACATTTAACAACAACAAAAATTCGTAAAGAAAACTGAATTGAAATACAATGTTATCTTTGAGATCATAATAATGGAGAGGTGGAAGCTAATCGTGTAAAATTCAACACCATTAATTCGGTTTGCCATATTGATATTAATATTAATATTAATATTAAAATTGGCACCTAACATTGCATGGCTGTCATGTGAGAAAAGAACCTCCAGTTGCTATATGATCCTCATGAATAGGCCTTCCCTTTTGTGCAAAACATAGAACAAATGCACACATTGGGGACCACCACGAGATGCTCAGTGAAGCTTCATCCCCCATATGGCACATGTTTAAAGATGTGTGTCACACTTTTCAATATACAAACGATCATTATTTGTTTCTATAAGAAAAATCTTTTCTTTTATGAACTCTTAATTATTACATCCCTAGTCAAGTATTAGGGACTAATTCATCCTTCAAAATGCCAAAATTTATTTAAGGAACTAATTAATCTCGCTCGATAAATATCTTTTCATACACACGAACTTATTATTATTATTTAAGAGACACAATTATTTATAGTGTAATTGTACCATCATATTAGTCACTATCGTTAAATTAAATCTAAGATACAAACAAGTCAAGTAGAGAGGAATCTAAGCCAATGGTGAGGAAAGATTTAAGGGACAACCTACTAAATCATTGTTATTGCCCAATTACTATGTGATCCCACTGCCTTCAATGCAATTTAAGTTTTGTCCTATTCCTAATATTAACAATTAGCAGTATACCTTTTTTTTTTCTTCCACTTTATTTTATTTTATTGTAAATCAACATCTATGCTATAATGTGGAAAATGAAGTGGATTTATCACTACAAGTCCACAGCATTTAATTGGCCTTCAAATTAGGCTCAGCATATGGGATAGTAACGGCAGAAAAAGAGTGACAAATTCTTAAAATCATGAAAAGGATCATACCGAGGAACCAACCTAAAAGACAAGAATGTTAGTTTTCGGCAGATTCTGTTAGTGTTAACCTTTTGCTATACATGCATTGTGGCCAAAACGAATATTTCACTTCAAATAGGAGAGACATTCAAATGCGAATTAAATATTCACTCAATTGAATTAAAGTTTTATGGTTGTACGTCTTTGGTCTCTCCATTTTGATACCTTAAATCATCCATGCATGATAAATTATTTTTTTAAATTATATATAATAAACTAGTACATATTCTTCCACAAACTACTAATATATTTGAATGTGGGAATAGTTATTTAACTATACTACTTGATTAAATTGTGTTGGGCTATAATTTGTGGATGACTCATGATAAGATTTTTGTGGAAATACAAATTTACTTGGTTTCATAAAAAATAAGAAGTTCAACGCATATAAAAATTCAATAAAAGAATTGAGTATTATCTATTGTTGTAACTATCCTTACTAACGTATTGGAAATTATATTAGTTTCTCTCCTAACAAATTCAGCATGAGAATTAATATATTTTAAACTACGATAGTATTTAGAATATGTTCTTACACTAAAGTTAGAATCAGAATATCAATAATGCTTTTGTCCAAGTAGAAAGGGACTTGAACCCCAAACAAATGATTAACTATTCGACCCCGATTCTTCCTTCACCATTGAAATCTCATCAAAAGGAATTAACAAGCCTTTGATTCTCACCCCCAAGGATGTGAAAATATGAAAAATAGCATTGAAGGACAATTTTGATAATCGTTTCTCTATAGATATCCTCCACTCTGAATTAATTTTCCTCAAGACTCTATCTTTAATGAACTTTACCATGGATTTCTATACTTATCATTGAAGGGAGACTAAGATATTTTAATGTAACCAAGCAAATGGTAACACCTAGGGTGGAACTCAGTCCCTCCTAATTATAGGTTGGAGGTATGTTTCAGTTGAAGAACAACATCAAGTTTTGGAACCCTTATCATGACTTTAAAAATCTATCTATAAAGGTAGGGTTTAAGCCATTGTGGCTTAGAGATTTATCCAAGTGCTTTTGTTAGAGCGCTATATGGAACTCTTTCTTTTGAAAAATCTAATTATGCAAGATCCATAATCAAGGCATCCTCAGTACCAACCATGCAAGATTCACACATCTAAATTATTTTTTAACACGTTCTTCTGGTAGAACCCATTACATGAAAAGATCGGGGTAATCATTAAACTTTTGCTCTTCACTACAAAAATTACTTTTCTTGCACTATCGGGGTAATCATTCTCTCTTGATGGAGTTTTTTTTTTTTTGGTCAAAGGAATTCCATTAAAGAACAGCCTGAAAGAAAAACCACAGGCCCAAGAAATCATACAAGAGAGAGTCCAAAGTTTAAGCAATGAAGCCCAATTTACACGCATAAAGCACTAGAGTGGCCTTGGGGACATTACAAGAAAACAAAGAAAAGCAACCAATTAATTACTACGGCAACTATTTTAGAGTCTCTTCTTCCATCCCTCAATACTCAATACTTTACTGACTAGTCAATTCAAATGTATATTTTGTAGGCTTTTGAGAATACAGAATAGTAGGAAAAAAAACTATACAATTGAATGAGGCGCACTTCATCCACATCAAAGGCTTAAATAAAGTTGGGCTGAACTCAACTATAATTAAACGGGCTTTTTTATTTGGGTTTTGGAGACTAAAATAGGAACAAGTGTAACACTTTTGAATATTGTTTTCCCCAATACTACTATAAAAACCTCGTGATTTTTGTTGGAAGATCCAAATCGAAGTTAGGGCGAAGAAAGTTGCCGAAGGAGTGCAAGCACATGTTTGATTTCTCATTAGAATTGGTAAAATTATCGCGAACTACCGTAATTTTTTGAGCTACACTTTATAGCTTTTACAAAATCGCAGTAGTTTACCGTAATTTTATCAATCTTATTACAAAACCAATATACACTTTGTTTGAAACCACAGTAAATAGCAGCATCCCATGACAATCCACCGTGAGAAGCTATGTCACATAACTTCAGAATGGACAGTAATTCTACTGCAAGAAACCCCCAAAAACCCACTTTCCAGGCGCACATTAAGATAGCATAATAGTATAATTTTAGGTTTTACATAAGAGAATAATTTTCTTTAATATCTTCAATTAAAATTTACGACATTATATCACTCAAAACAACGAACTTTTTTTAACATTCCACGAGTTTCCTCCATACAGGCTTTGAAATACTTCTGTAATCTTATCAAATGTGGTATTTAATGTGTATGCCCGCACTAATTCTGCTGAACAAATAATGGTTCTACACACCAATAGTACCACCGTCAAGTCATCAACCATACTATCTTCATTCATCAGTCAATATTTTTTGTATCACATATGGTACATTTTTGGGATATATATAACAAATATAAAAAATGTCAAAAAAAACCTGTAAAACATTGGAGTACTTTTCATCATGGATGACTGAGGAAGAAGAAGGAAATTTAAAGAATAATGAAAAAAATTATAGGATGCAAGGCCACGCTAGATTACCAGTACCAAAACAAAAAGACATTGTACATCAAGTCAGTCCCCTTCCGTATCCAATGTGAACTCAGCTTCAAGAACCGTTTCCTTGTCCAAATGGATGCATCTAATGCAAAACTTCCAATGATGAAAAACTTTACAGCATTTACATCTGATTTTAATCTTGACACATACTGTGTGATGATACCTATACAAATCATAAGGCAGTTTCATTCTTGAATGGTGCCATCAGAGCAGCTCCAATTTCCAAATGGCATTTGTCCACATTATTAAGGGAAAATCTAACTGTTACATTCTCTGAACCTCTTCATAGATAGAATTGAAGAGGGCAGTGGAAATATACCTCTCACCAGAACTAGGAAAAATAACCTTCAAATATGCAAAATAAGAGGGGAAGGAAGAGTCAGCATTATGAACATGAGAAGTGAGAACAATTTATCATGTAATGTAGTAAAATAAAACATCTAAATGCATGCATTATGTACACACTTCTGCTCCAAATTTCCACCCTAGCTATTAGCTAATTCTGAGGCAACATCACTGTCAAGTTTGCCTAAGCCCTTATTTGTGACTCTTTGTACCTTGCCATCATTTGCCACTTCTGTGAAGGGAAGCACAGAAACTCTTCACTTAAAACAAAAACATATTTAACTTGCTTCAGCCAGGGAACCTTTATCCTTGTTTTTTATTAACAACATAGACATAGCAGCATCGTGACTCTACGGATATATTGCTCATAAGAGATTCATATTGCAAGAAGCCATAATGATCTTACCAAGATACCAAGAAGATAAGATTACCAAGATGATGATTTGAGAGCAAAAAGAACTATTGAGTACTTCAACATTCTACCACTCAAGTTAAACTAAATACAAGCACTAAAAGTACACGGGGAATATACAGAGAAATATATATATATATCTATGCACAACTCCTGTTTGTTACTAGAAAAATTCACAGAACTTCATTTTATTCCATCAATATTGTCGTTAAAAGTAACCTGTCTATTACAGGCACATAAATTGCACAGGTGACAACCATCGAAAACCACATAAAAGAAAGGCAAACTATTTTAAGAAATTAACTAACCGCTATAAGTTTTCCAGAGTTTTCGGGTCGTCTTGCTAAAGTTATGGCAGCAGCTGCTGCAGCTCCAGATGAAATCCCAACCTAGACAAAAATTTGAAAAAACATTATATAACCTATTCTAAAAATAAAAACCAAGTAACTTTGTAGCTTAGGTTGACATTTCAGTGCCCAGAAAAAACAAAACTAAAGATGAAGAAGGTCAAACCAATAACTAAATTGAATTTCGGATGTACAATATATACCAAATAAAAATAAATGCAGACGACCTACATCAGATTATATGCAAATCAAATAAGTTTACAGTGCCAAGATTTTGTAAAACTTAGCCCATAATCGGCATTAAAATATGAAACACAGAACAAATTATATAATCAATTTAAATTATAACTAACCAGTAATCCTTCTTCTAGTGCTAATCTCCTAGCCATTTCAATAGCTTCAACATTGGTAACCTGTAATTTCATGTGTCAAGATGATTTATTTTGCAAAATAATCCATACACGTTAACAATGAAGATAATAATAGCAATTTAACACTAACTGCACAGAAAATAAAAACACCCCCAGAGCAATAACTAAATAACTTAAACAAATGAAAATCAAACAAGTAGAAAATCAAACGAAGTAGAAAATCAAACGAGTATATTCCCAAACAAATTCATCTGACCAGAAATAAAATGATAAGTTTATAACAGAAGGGGATAAATTTTTCTGTTTACCTTGACGACTTCATCAAGCAGTTTGACATCCAAAATGCTTGGTATGAAACCTGCAATAAACTCCCCAATACAGTTAACAACTGATAAGAAAATCTGTTTCAGCCATGCAGGTGAAAGCAAGAAAAAGCAAAAGCATCATTCATAAATTTCGTAAGAGATTCATACCTGGATTGTCTCCTGAGATTATACTTCTGTCTGCAGGTTCCACCCCAACCACCTAATTAAACAATATGTGGCACAATTTAATTCTAGGTAAACAACAGTGGAACAGATAAGGCCTCACTTGCACTTTAAATGTAGAAGCATACAGCAATAGTTGTGCATGAGATGTCCACTAAATTCAGGTATGTCGCACAATTCACATCTTACTAGAAAATGATAGTCAATCTATGGTTTAATCGAATGTATGCAAGACGAACCACTAGCCATACTAATAATCTATGCTTTCTATTTGGATCCGTTTTCTTCTTTCCTCTCGCCCCCACCCCAGGGTCCCAACACAGAAATACAAAAACATGGAACTAAGTTCGGAGAGAACTAAATATGAGAAATATATCATCACTCTAGTGTGCAGGTTATGAAATTTGAATTCACTACCTAATATAGTGAAACTCAGTGCCAAAAACCAATAAGTATCTCATTCAATTTGAAATAACAAAATGCAATTCAAAGGAATTATCAAACCTTTATTTTTTTGTTCATGATTTTCAGATAACGTCCAGTGCCTGTAACAGTGCCGCCAGTTCCAATAGCAGCAACCAATGCATCAACATTACCCATGGTATCCTCCCATATCTCTGGCCCTGTAGTTTCGAAGTGGATCTGTAATTTGTGCATATAAATCTTAATAACATGTAGCTTAATTTATTTTGTAACTTCTATCTACACACTCACACCATAATATTCAAACCGCCGTGATTAAAAAGGTGAAGGTCTTATATGAGATGGATTAAGACTTAACCTTTGTATTATTCCTGTTATCAAACTGTCCGAACATGTAAGCATTGGGTGTGGCGTAGACAATTTCTTCAGCTTTGTCAACAGCCCCTTTCAGCCCCTTCTCTGCATTAGTCAAAACAACCTCTGCACCAAATGCGCGTAAAAGGATTCTTCTCTCAATATTAACAGAAGCAGGCATAGTGACTATCAATCTATACCCCTTAGTTGCTGCAACAAACGCAAGGCCAAGTCCTGTATTTCCAGTTGTTGGTTCAACTAAAACAGTCTACACAAATACAAAATCAGGAAATTAATGAAAATCCAAGATTCAAAACCATAGCATTGAACAAATGATTAAATCATATATACTAGAAATTTTTAGACACCCCAAAAATCTTCACAACATACCTTCCCCGGAGAAATTGCTCCATTCTCTTCGGCATCAGATAACATGCTATAGCCAATTCTGACATTTTGAACAATAATATATGTTAGCATGTGATGCATCTCTAGTGTGAGGGTCAAACTCAAAAAGCATATTGCAAAGTGCAATGCTTCAGCCAGAAGAATAACAGCCTTCACTTAAATCAAAGATTCAAAATGCAAACTAAATGGAAAAATTAGTACAATGCAATGTGGAGAAATTTCTTAAGAGACGAGTCATACTTGATCATTTAACATACGATAGTACCAATAATTTACATAACTAAAACATTCATAACATATGATAGAACCCGTAAATTCAAGAAAACGAAATGTATATTATTGATTGTAAAAGGTTGAGCACAGAGCTCTACAGTGGTGGAAACAGTAAAGAAAAAAACAAACCAGAGTTCAAGAACTCCTAATTCAGAGCATAACTGCTCCTAACCAGAGAATTTCTTCTCCTGGCTAATTTTATAACAACTTTCTAAATGCCTTCATAACCCCCACTCCCTCCTACTTATAACAGAATTTTCCGAAAAATCAGGAAATAACGACGCAATCCTTATTCTCTATTCAACCCATCTATTGGGCCAAGGCCCAACACTAAGTATCCTATCAACATACATTCTAATGAACATACTCAATTCATTCCTTTTAATTGCTTCTTCCAAAAGAATTATTCCTATTTAGCATGATTTTAAAAATCAAGTATCTTTGATTAGCATAAATAATGTCATTATTTTCACCTAACTAACTATTCAAATAGATAATTGTAGTGCACTTATAAGGAGTGTTGAAAAGAAAATTACCTGTCCTTGACACTTCGGCAAGGCTCCATGGACTCAAGTTTTGCAGCAACGGTTGCTACACATCCTTCTGTAACTTTATTCAGATATACCATAGGTGTATTACCAATCAACTGCATTAATTTGTAACAACCATTCAAATGTATTTTTTTCAAAAAATGTACTACATGATAATTTAAAGTAGCACAAACATGAAGCAATTAAAATTGGCACACAATTACAATAGTGTGTGCATATTAGAAATAAGGAATTTACGAAATGAACGAAATGGAACTAGAAAGTGATTGATTAGTTACCTGAGTGACATCTTCGGCAATGTTAACGGCGTCAAGTCCTTGTCGGGTGGCAGAGTAGAGTGAGGGAGTGGAAGCTGCAGTGGATAGAGTGGCGGTGGTGGCAAGGTTTCGCCGGAAACGGAGGTAGGATTTAATGGTAGGGTGGAATTGAGTAGTGAAAGGACGCGAACGAGGAAGAGTTGTAGGAGATGATAAGCATGAAGATGATAGCTCCATTATCGTTGTTGGAGGGAGGGACTTATTAAATTGTTATGAGATTTAACATGGGTTTTACTATTTATATTCTTCCATTATCTATTTGATTTTCTTTTATTTTATTTTATTTCACGTAAGGAATTTGGGCCCCTTTTACACTTGCTAATTGCTAAAAGAATTGCTTTTAACACCATTTTTTTCTCTTAGACCCTCCTTTTATGGTCAAAATACGTTCATTTTTTATTGTTGTATAATGATATTTTATAAGAGTTTTGAGGGGATTTAAACTATGTCCTTAAAATTATATGGTCATGATCTTTTTTTGTTATAGGTGTTATTAAATTAGTAATTATATTAATTTTTTTCTAAGTTTAAATTTGAAATATCCTTCTGACAACTCATTCAACGTCTTTTAACTGAGCTATCTACGTTGGACAATCAATATCCTATTATTCATGGACAATTTTTATTATTATTACTATTAGACATCACTTATGTGTCCCTTTAATTATATAAATAAGTCTATACTTTTAATAAACAGTTATTTCATGAATAAACAATGGTAAAATTGTAAATAAAACAATTTAATTGAAGGTTAAAATTAAAAGAAAAATGATACACCAAAACTTGATATTTAGGTAGAGATTATGGTGATGTAAAAATTGAGTTTCTGCTAGGTGAATGAAATGTAACATGGATGCTTCCTTTTCTCAGCAACATAGAAAACTGGTATTGGCTTCTGTTTTAGACACAAGGATGGTTACTTAGTTCAGGTAGGTACATAAAATTTGATTAATCTTTTGCATGTTTAGAGTGGGAAGCTTGTGGACTCTTTTTAGCATTAAAATGAAGTGTGGACAAAATCCTTAAACCAAAGACAAATGTCTCTGAGTTTGGGAACATTATTCACGACCGTAGGACCATTTTACTTTCTCATTCAAACTATTAAGTTATTTGTCTATGTATTGCTGAGGTTATTTCTAATGATATGCAAGGAGTTTATTCTCTTAAAAAACAATTGAGTTTCTGAAAATCAAATTATAGAAGTATAGCAATTGACTTTCTGATAATCAAATATGAACTAAAGTGAAATGCATGATGGTGGGTAATGGTTTCAGCTACAGATGGCTGGAAGGTAGAATATATATCTCATTTTGAGTGTTAACTGAGACTAGACATCTTCATGGAAACTCTCAATAATTAAACAGTACATCTATCTACACACATACACATAAAAACATAACTACAATAGACAGTGTCAGTGTTACATACTTTCATCAAGAATCCTAAGGGAAATATAACTAAAAAATGAAGCATAAAAGGTTTCTTCAAATTAACCAAAAAACAAATTTTAAGATAAGAATAGACTGTCCAACTACTATAGACCATCGAACTAACATGTTTGTTCAAATAAAGAACAAAATAAATTTTCATTGTATATTATACTTATACCCCCAATTTCAACCAATAGTAGAATCATATTTCCAAAATTCTCTTTCCTATATATCATGAGTCCTCAAGTATGAACGTTACAGTGTCACTTTCACTATCAAAATCACAACTATATTATATATAAAAACCTTCTTGCATTTCTAAAGACAAAACACCTAATGTACCATATCACTAAAAATCATCTGCTGCAGGTATTGATTTATGCCCCATATCTTTATTATTATTACCATAAAGGGACCTAAAAAATCTCCTAGACCTGTTTGTTTTCAATTTGATGAAAGGAACCTTACGTGAAACAGCTTGCCAAATCATTTGAACAGCATCATTTTCCTTAGAAGGGAACTTAAACTCAAAGAAATTTTCAACCTCTTTCAATCTATTCCACATTCTTGTCCACTCATCTTTCCCAATACTCCTAATGAAGTTTATCAGAAACTTCTTTTTAAGAGCATCCCTTGTCCTAACAAACACACAGAACTCTGAGTAGTCAAGTACATCCTCATATGGAAGCTCAATTTGATCACTGATTATTACAGGAACACAGTGACTCGCTATGGCATCGAACAAGCGGTTCGACGATGGCGTGTCGCCAGCTATGTTGAGGCAAAATTTGGAAGAATGCATTCCATCTGTTGCTTTTCTTATACCGCCTTTTTGAACACTCCCAAATGAAAAGTGTACATCTTTTTCATCTTTCAGAAGATAAAATAGTTCTTGCCTAGCATGTCCTCCCTGTGCATAAGAAAAACTCAAGTTGAGCACAATTCTTTTTTTTTTTCTGAGCTAAAAGTAAATTACATTGAAAATTTTCATACATGGTGTAAAAACTTTATAGCATTTTAACCTCTTATTAAGTTGCAAGACAAAAAACTTCATTTTCTAGTGAAGTTAGTAACATCACAAGTATTAACTCTTAGTTGTGCTTGCTACATCAAATAGTTGTGCATAATTATGCAACTAACATGACTAAACCATCATTTTACCTAACAAAGCTTATGGCTGCGGTGGATCTTAGTAATGAGTGTTGCTTCAAAACAAAATGCATATAAATAAAATTCAATGACTATGGTACCTTAGAGAAAGGGAAGCATGTTGTTGGTGCATTAAACTTAGTTAAGCAAAAATATGATGGTACATGAATTCATGACAACTATGGTGCAGGGTTGCACTAGCTCATATTTTTTATTCTAATCAAAATTCAAACAAGTTAGAAAGACCATGAGATCCAATGACTTCCTTTATTAACTCTCAAACTATTAGTGCCTTGGATAACCTTGAGGGAGCAACAACAGACACTTAGGGTATGTTTGGATTGATAATAGAAGGTAAAATGAAGTAAAAATGAATGGAAAAAAATAACATCCATTTTTTAAATCTAACTTACCTATTTCATTCTGTTCCACTTCATTCCACCCTATATCATTAATGCAAACATACCATTGGATAAACTTCTCCAGAAGTGCTTATGGAAAAAGAAATATTAAACTAATCTTGTTGCAATAAATGTATTTCAGATAGGATGAATTTAGTTTTTGCATTTCAATTCAATGGAGATGCAAGTTAAAAGCTAATCCCAATTGAGCCTGAGGATTTATTTAGATTAACTTATTTGAGTTTATCTACTGACATAAGTATATGTGCGACAGTTTGGGAGAGCTTATTGAAACAACTTATAGCATAGTCAAAAGTCATTTTGTACTTATTTCTATAAGATCTCCAAAATAGATTATGAAAACAACTTAAGTTTATATGAAAAGAGATTGACTTTATTTTATATTTTGTTACAGAATTACATAAACACTCATGTGATAAGTATTAATGTTACAAGAGCTTAACTAAAGACAGTGTTATCTAACTTAAGAATTTCAATGAGAAATATAAAGACTTAAAATCTAAAGAAACAAGAAAAGCAACACATAAATAAAAACAGAAAGAGAAACATACATCTTTTCTGTAAATAGCTCCTTGAAAGTAAAGCAAAGTTTTTCTGGTATCAAAGGTAGATTGATCATCAACATAAGAAGCAACAACATGCTTATAAGGTGCAATGACATCTTTGTCAACATTAGCTATATTAGGAGGATACCTCCCAAAATCAGACAATATAAAAGTTGCAGGAGACAATTTCATTCTAGCATCCAACATACTATTAGGATGATGAGCCATTATCAAATGATCCCTACCACCTGACCTTTTCCATTCCTTTTGATTCATCAAATACCTGACCAGCTTCTCTTGTAACACCTTGTTTTTACTCCTCTTTTCATGTGGACCTGTTCTGGAGTATCTGTTATAACTCAAAGATGAGAAAAAAGGAACAAATATAACATCAGCTTCGCTTGAGTTTTGAACTCTGGTTACTGTTCTACCATTGTTGGGGTAAAATTCTGGTAGTGTTGAAGCTAGAATATCTAATGTAAGCCAATATTCAATACTATGTTGTAGATTCAATCCACCAGGGTAATGTGGTATCTTTGTTTTCATATCAGGCCAAACTTGTTTTCCATTATCATCGCCTTTCCAATCCAATAATCCGAAATGAAACTCGGAGGGTAAATCATACATGAAAATCTTCAAAAGAACGTTGGTGTTGTTGTTTTCACGTGAGGTGGTGGTGTCGGTGATGCATTTTACAATGTTATCAGGTGTTTGTGTTTGGTTGTTGAAGGAGGATTGTACGTTTTGGGTGTTTACAAGGATGGCTCTGTTATTGAAGGAGGATTCAGAGTTTTGTGATTGGGAATATGAATCGTCGAAGGTGGAGAGAAGCTGTGAAAAGGTGTCGGGTGTGGAATCGGAGCGAGTGGAACGGAGAACAAAGAGCCATGACATGAGGAATAATAACGTTGTTGTTGAGAAGAAGAAACATAAGGATTTTCTTGAAACAACTTTGATGGCAGAAGCATTTCTCTCTGCCATTGCATCCCACCGATCAGATATATCACAATCACTTTCTTCTATTAATTAATTTGCTATATCAAACACATATACTATGCTGGATATTAATAAATTAGAAAAACAAAATGGATGCATGAAGAAATTAAATGACGGTGTAACTTATTAGGGGATTATTGGATTGTGTATGGAGTACTTTCTTTGTTAATGGTGTGTGTGTGTGTGTGTGTCTGTGACAGTGTTGTTGGATGGGAATTGGAAACGAAGAAGAAAGAAGCGTGAGAATAGGGTCTAACTGTGGAAGCGTTCTATAATCTCATACTTTACAACTCTCATTATTATTATTATTATTATTATTTTTCTTATAAGGTATTATAAACTCACCTAATTAGTTATAATTAAAATATTCTGAATTTAATACCACATAATATAATAATATTAACATTTATTAATTCAGCTATATTTACTTAAATTGATATTTTTTTTTTAAGAGTTTAAAGGTGCAATTTTCATAAAAAAAAGCTATTTGATTAAATTATAATTTTATTTTTCTATTTTTATCAATTCACAGAATAAGGCTTTAAAGTCTAATATATTTTAAATAGTGTGTCATATTATAGTAGAATGATTAAACTCACATAACTGTAGTCAAATTATTAAAAAATTAATTTTTAACTTTAAATTTTCTTTTAATTAAATGAATGACATATAAATAATTAACGCAATTGATTTTCCTGTATCATGAAATTATATGTCATATCATTTAAAATATGTCAATTTTTTTTTAGTTTAAAAATTTTAAAAATAAATTAAAATTGTCGACTTTTAAAATAAAATAAAATCATAAAATTAATAAATTATTAAAATTAAAAAACTAAAATTAGAATTAAATTTAATAAATTTTTTATTTTTATTTTTTGACTCGATTAGGCCGAGTTATTTTGAAGTGTGGAATTATGTGCTAAGATTTCGTCCGTCCTATGTGAGGACAAGATTATCCGGGGAAGGCACGATGCACCAAATTACAATGTCTTTTTGGGACTGAATGCTCTCCAGTCACTCACTGTTTAATTGCCCTATTGAGATCCGACTCTATAAATTTCAAATTTAATTTCTTTTAACTTTTTTTAAATTAAAATCTATTTGAGATGTATGATCGAACGGCTACATCATTGTCTGCGCAAATGTGTAGTCACTAGTCAGTAACTATAGAAAATCCATTTCCCTCTTGCGGTCCAGTAAATAAAAAAATCAAGCATGTTGGTTTCGTCATCAATTTGAAATTTCAATTTGAATTCTACATTTTTTTATCTCCAGAGTTCTTTCTAGGCATTGAATAGACTTTGGATCTGTAGAATGTAGAAATTAGATAATGGGAGGCACAACAATATGTGCCGACCCACATTCATATTATGTAATATGGTCGAGTTTCATTTTTTATGGTATTCTAAAAAATTCTTAATTTTGATATTTAATTAGTGTACAAAAGATGAATTTGGTATATCCTTTGTTTGATCTTAGTATTATCAGATTAACTTTTAGACCCTAATAAGTTTCTTAATCACATCAAATCAAATCCAATGAATTGGATGTTCATTTAAAATATGATTAAATAAAGACGAAACGTCAAACGATAATTTTTAAATATTTTAAAAAAAATTAAAATAAACATAAAATAACTCATAACAAATTGCATACTATTTTCATTTTTACAAATTATAAGTTACAAAGTGATTTAATTGATAATCTTTTTAGGAAGAGTGAGTAAATAATAACATAAAATAATCATTTGTCTTTAAAGTAATTTGGAATATGACATATAAGATAACCAAAACTAAGTAGTTTTTTTACTTTGTCAATGTTTTATCCTCATTTTTTTGTCTTTCTTTTATTGACTTAATTGCAGTTTTGTTCTATTTATTTTAGCTAAATCACGAAAATAGTTCCTTCATTTTATTTATCATCTGTTTTGGTCCTCAAACAAAATTTTGGTAAAAAATTTGACGAAGTGTCATTTTTTTGCGGTTAGTTAAGTCATATCATACCTCAAAATCTCGTGGTGTAACAATTGTACATGAAATCTATGATCATAAATAATGTTGTATGACTTAAAATTATCAATTATGGATTAAGATTTTATTTGAGGACTAAAAATATAGATATTTTGGTGATTCAGCTAAAATAAATAGACGAAAATTGTAATTAAGCCTGTTTTATTTCTTGAGACCATATCGTACCCAATCTATTATTTACATACCAACACAGATTTGTGGGATCAATCGAGTCATATATATCCTTAATATTTAATATGTTCAAGTTGATAAATATGTATTTTAATTATATAAAAAAAACATTTCAATTAAAAAATTTGAACTAAAATTTATATTTGAATTCATCAATTTAGATGTCAAAAATACTCAAATTTGCAGCTTTTGATAGCATATAGAGAACAAACTCTCTTTAATAGCTGCTAAGAGTAAACAAATGGGTTGAGTGTGTAAGGCCAACCATCTAAGTTATTATCATAAACCAATTGAGATTTTGAACTCTATCACCATCAAGTTTGATCTATCTCACTTAACCAACTAAAAAAAGAAGTAGTGATGAGATAGATGGATTGGCCTTTCAGGTCAATTCAAACAAATTATTTCTTTTAGTTATTATTTGTATTTACTAAGTTATTTTTTTCACCATCAGAAGCATATTTTTCTCACTATGACCGAACAAATGAGTATTGTTTGTGACTTTGTGGGATAATGGTTGAATTACGTTTAATTCCAGTAGATTAATTTAAATAAAAAAATTGTTTTAAGTGGACCAACTTATCTAATAATTAATACTTAAACAACTTTATTATTATTGACGGGTTAACCAACTAATCTGCTAACCCATCAATGAAATGTACATGCCAAAACGGGGGCATTGTACCAATTTTTTTTTTCCACCTCTAATTGGTCACCAACCATATATTTTTCAAAAAATAACTATTGTTTCATTCTTTACGGTAATTATTAGTGAAAACATATTACACATACATTCAAAAACCACTGTCATAATTATTAAACAATATGATGATGTATGTGTAAAATATTTTTTAAAAATTATTAGTATATTTTAATTTGATAATCATTTCATTATTTTAATTTTTCCTATTTACTCGTGAAAGTACAATTTTTTTCTTTATAACTTTAAATTTTTTAACTTCTCATTTTTTCACCATCCTTTTGAAATATTTAAAA
The DNA here is from genome assembly GCF_000331145.2 of Cicer arietinum. Taxonomy (NCBI): domain Eukaryota; kingdom Viridiplantae; phylum Streptophyta; class Magnoliopsida; order Fabales; family Fabaceae; genus Cicer; species Cicer arietinum. The sequence goes on along the minus strand of NC_021162.2, from coordinate 65,401,051 downwards.
GTGTCAAAATTTTCAAAATAGCAATTTCCAAAATTTATGAAATTTTCAAAATAGAAATTTTTTGAAACTTTTCATATTTGAAAACTTTCAAAATAGAAAAATGTCAAACTTTCCATAATTAAAAACTTTTGAAAATTTTCAAATTTTAAAAATATAATCTTTATTTTAAAAATTTCCAAATTTAGATCGTTTCAAAACTTTTCAAATTTGGAAACTTTCTAGATTTTTGAAATATAATCCTTATTTTAAAAATTTAAAATTTCCAAAAATATTAATTTTGAAATTTATTATAATAGTTAAAATAATAAAATTATATTTTTATGTGTTTTAAAGAGTGACATATTTAAATGTAAAAGTGTATGATATAATCCTCTAATCGACGGGATCTTCTATTCTCACTATCACACATTTCTAAAATAAACTTTCAAGAATACGTGTAGCAATGTGCAACAGTTCTTAATTGTTTAAAAAATGCTTTTATTGATCGTGAGGCGTTCCCATGTTTAAGGAGACTGTGAACCCATAAAAGTTCACTAGTTCCCATGGCCATGAGGCGATGCATAGATAGTTTAAATTCATAGTATTATGTGCTTTTCTAGCACATGGTCAATGTATCAATCCCAATATCTCATTTTCATATGAGATGCAATTATTTCAGACTTCAAAATTCAACAAAGTTGTGAAACTAATAAATGCGTTGTAGATCTAATGTTTCCAAGATTCTTAACGAAAACAAAAATGCTATCAGTTTCTTAAACAGCTAAGACCGTGAAATGCAATGTTGAAGCACCCAAATGAAAAGAATCAGAACTGGAACTGCATCTCAGGAGCATATCCAAGGGCTTCTAGGTGAGCAGCCATTGCCTTGTTCATTGGTGGTGGCCCACATCTCAATATCTGAAAATCCTCACCAACATGTCTCTAATCAATTATCTTCCATTTTACATATAAGCGGAAAATAACAGAAAAACAATTACCTTAACATCTTGTGCTGGAGGAGGGCAATGAGTTTCAATCATCTCCTTTGATACAAATCCGACACCACCATTCCATTCTTCCGGAGGCTAAACAGATTAAATAACAAAATCAATTAACAAACTCCACTTTATACTAACGATAACTAGTTACAAGCTCTAACATTAACAATAAGTTCTGATAAACAACTTAATTAAACGTCAATAACATAAACATCTATCATGAAGGGCTTACAAAAAATAAGTTGAAAATAGCTTATAGGCATATTATAAGTTGTTTTGATAAACTCCTCCAAACATTCTTGCAAGTGTTTAAGCCAATAAATAAACTCAAATAAGTCAGTCCAAACAGGGCCTAAGACTATAACAAAATCAAGAAACACTAAGTAACCTAATAACTCAATTAGTTAACAATATGTTATAAAGATATTACAAGATAATCTATAGGCATCAACACTAAGTAACCTAAGAGGTGAGATGCCTCCAGAAAGCATAATAATCATGGAAAAAAGTGTTCAGTTTGGAATGCATATAGCTTGATGTAATTAGATGCATCGGACAAGCTGTAATACAATATCAAAGACCAAACTTTATTGCAATCTTATTCATTGTGAAAGCCTTTGAAAAATAGGGTACCATGAACTTGTAATTCACTTGATTAAGACCACTATAAAAAAACAAACAGTGATGCATTCAGCAGTTAAATGGAGTTTTGTCCTTGTTAATAATCATAAAATTTCTACAATAATTAATGGAAAAAAAAATTCACTTGTAGCTAGAATTCTTTAATCAAGGTTGATTGAAACTTTGTTATTTGATGATATCAAGAAAAAATTTGTATATGGCGACTCAACAAACAAACCTAAAGCAGCAAATAATAAAGATGAGATAAAACAATAATTCTATATGCCATAGCAACTAACCTGATTTAACACATAGTATATTTTGAATTGATCCGGATAGTTGGTAGCAAGACCATCAAGTTCTTCCTGCACATGAGTATAAGTAAATTTCCATTAGGCATTGGTCAGTGAGAGGAAATTGAGAGCATTACATAATGAAACAAACTAATGATAACAAATATGATTTTTTTTTTACAGAAAGTAATAAGTATAACAAATATGATAAAGATGATGATAGTATATATTGCCTCTACAAGGAAACACTTTTCAAATTTTGAAGATTAAATTTCAACATCTGCTATCAATTTGAGGGCAGTAATGCGATATTTTCTCTAAACAGTGGTGTACAATATCTTAGAACTCATAGCTGGCACTAAGCAATGGATCAACCTGAACGGAGGATCAAGTACTGAAATTCTTTAGCAAAGAATATCATATGTTAAGTGAAAGGATAAAGGATATCATTACCTTCAAAAGAATGTCCTCAGATGTAACATTGGCATAGATAAGATGCACCTTGGTTTTGTCATTTGGATTTTCTAATATTGCTCTAGCAACCTTGATTGACAAACAAATTAACAACATTTAGAACTATGAGAAAGAATTTCCTACTTAGTGATGAACAAAAGAACAGCAATGTCTTAATAACATACTTGGAACATTGGAGTGATTCCAGACCCTCCAGCAAGCATCCCAAATGCTCTAACCTCACCCGGTTGGTACTTGAAACGTCCCTGAAAGCAGTTATATCTTAAATCCCAACTATCCAAATAACAAGTCTTTAAATTGGTATAAAACAGTTTATTTCTAGGTCGAAAAAGGAAAAATTAATAATTTTACCTTTGGTCCTTTTACAGCAAGAAAGTCACCAACACGCATCTCGCGGAAATGGTGTGACATCCTTCCTTGTGGGTACATCTAATAAAGACATTTTTAAAGAGAACAGAGAGTTAAGGGACAATATGAAGAATAATAAATGCATATAAGTTAGACAAAAAGAATTAGAATATAAAACTAATCATTTCAGTATGCACCTTGATAACTAGTTCAAAGTGTCCAACATCAGAATCCAAAGTTGTAGGAGTATATGGTTTGGTAACATCATCACCTTGACCATCTTTACCCCTGTTTGAAAAGTAGCTTGTTCATAATACGAAACGAAAACATTGGTAAAGAATTTAGAGAAAGAATAACTCCCACAATACTTACTACTATAATTCAACATTTGCAATAGATATTCTCAGCCAAAAATAAGAGAATGTGATGAGCAGATGCTAAATGAAACAGAAGTATATGCTGATATAATTACGTTGACATGAAAAATAGACACAAGAAACAGGATCAGGCAACAGAACCTGCAACTTATGTGTTGTCCAATTGGAAGACCCAAAACAGAAGTAGGTGTTGGGAGTGCAAAAGTGAACTTTGCAACATTATGGCTTAGCTGTGCTCGCTTGACAAGTTTGAACTCCTTGAACTCCTCTGGGTGCAAGCAAGCTATAAGCACATGGATGATGTGAGTGAATGCTTAAACTAAATACAAAAACAATCAAATTCGGCAAAATACGTACAAGAAATACAAACACCAAAGTTTGAGTGCGATGAGTTTCACTTTACATTATCTCAGGCTTCACTTTAGTTTCATTATCAAATATTTAGTTAAGGTCTTTTGCTTTCACTTGTGAAAATAAGGTTCCATTAGTGAAAACGTTCATTGTCAAGAACCGATGCACCTTGTGGCTTGTGCAGAGGAAATGATGGTAAAAGATTTGTTTTTAGTATTACAATGGAAGTACCACATTAATAAGCCTCAAAATACCGTTGTCAACTCTACTCTATAACGCATAACTTATTCAGCCATTTTTAAAAATAATTGGTGCACTCCTTGCCACGTAGATCTGCTAATATACCCTAAGACTCTCAGAAACTATGAAACCTAACCAATATAAAACTATTTTTTAAACAGAAATAGAAAATCAAGAGAAATCAGTATATGGAATAAACCAAAACCAACAAGCAGAGCAAGGTTTTCTAGTAACAAGAAAGAAACTGAAAATTTTCAAGCTGGTTCCAAAATGTTAATATCCAAGAATTTCAAGTGAGGAAAAACATCGAAATCCAATAATAATAAAATAAAAACCAAAGGGTCATCATCAAGCATACTTATGACATAAAACACGCAAAGTAGAGAAAAACAAATAATCAAAAGTAGTGACTAGAGCCAATATCTATTAGTGCAAAAGTCTAATAAAATCATTTGGATGAGCTACTAATTAATCAAAAACACAAAAGCCAACTGAACAAAGAGTATAAAAGCATGCACCAACCAAGTGCATAAACAGAAATTCAAGCTCAGGAGTTCACATATTTAGCCATTCAATTAAAAATAAAATTCAAGATACTACGTAAACACAACAAGCATTCTCCATACATCATCTATAAGGAAGGACTGTTCTTCATAACATTAGCAATACTATGCTGACTATAAAAACATGCAATAACCATTAACAATAAAACTGGATAACAACTAACTTTATGAACAATACTGAGAATCAAAACATCTTAGGAAAAACAAATTAAAAAAAAAAACATCTTTTACATCTGATTTTCATAAACAATCAACAAAACAATGTTGGGTCTTTTTTCAATTGTATAACAAAGAGAAAATAGACCCAAAATTCGAAATCCCTATAAAATTAAAAGTCAATTGCCCCATATGAATAAATAAAAGCAGAAGCAAAGAAATTGAAATGGGAAAAAGATGAAACCTTTGGACTTCTTAGAAGAAAAGAGATAGACAGCACCAACCCCAATGGCTACAACAGCGACGACGACACCCACAAGTATCTGATTTTCAGGGGTCTGCAAAAAATCCATGGTTTTCAAAAATGGGTTTGATGGGAATGAAGGAAGTGGAAAATATAAGAGAATGGGTCCGGGGTTAGGTGAAGAGAGTGAGCTATTGGCTATTAAAAGAAGAATTGGAAGAAAATTGCAGTCACTGTGAGAGAGGGATCTGGTGCAACTACCAACTTTTGGTGCCTAATCAATTCACCAATTCATCAATTTTCAATACATTTTCTGCTTAAATATCAATTTTTTTAAGTTAAATAAAATTTCAAAATTTAGTTTCTAATTTATATAAAAGATTCATAATTTTTAGTCTATTAAAATATTTACAAATAATTTTAGTTTTTATTGCAACAAAATATGTTTAGTTTAGTTGTATTTTAAGTCATGTTTAGACTATTAACTTTTGTTGTAAATATATTTGAAAATACATATAAAAAATTGTTAACATTCTATCATATACTAAAACTGTTTGTAAAATAGTTTTGTTGAAACTAAATTTTTTTTATGAGAGTTGTTTTTTAACATTTCTTTATACAAATATTTTTTAAGGGAAAAATGTATATGTTATATTATTATAAACTTATCATTTCTATGCTTAATATATTAAAATGAAACTCTTATAAATTAATTAATTTTGAAGTTTCTATAATATAATATGCAGTTTTTTTTGGATAATTTCTTCCTAATCCCATACAATTATATTAAATATTTACTGTAACATAACTTCTAATAATTATATAAAATGAAAATCATATATTACAACAACAATCCATTTTTGTAACCAAATATTAGAAAGCAAATTTGATTTAAATTATTCAAACCACATCAACTCATGATATGTTTACTTTTTACGTGAATGTATTTAAATATAAGGTAATACAAAATTAATGATCCTATGTAAATAAAACAGACAGACGCTTAAATTTTAAGTTATGTTTTCTATGTGATTTGATGTTAATTTAAAAATGAAAAATATCAATAAATGTCTTAAAGATACTTGTCGATACAAAAAAATAATATTAAAAATTGTATAATTTAAACTTTAAAATTGTAAAAATTAATTTTTTTAATTAAAACTTATTTTTTATTTTTAATGAATATCTTCATAATATTCCTTCTTATACTTTAAAAATAACTATTTATGTTTTATGTTATTAAATCGATATCAATCAATTTAAAATCTCATTTTCAAGAAGTTATTTATTTATTTTACAACATTTTCAAGAAGTGATATTAATCGTCCATAATTTGAGTAATGTTGTTATTTACTACATCATATATGATCTATCAAAAGTAGTATAACGCACATCATACACATTTTTCTTGACAATTTTTAGAGATGACATTAATTTATTTAAACAACTTTAAAGATTAAATTAAGTGATAGAAAAGAACTGATATGATAGACTTTCAATTTTGAGAATCAGTTTATTAAGTTTAAGATTTAAATTATCACATTCTATCATTTAAGCACTAAATTGATAATTTATTCGTTTTCTTTTAATATTGTCCATTTGTCCCAATTTCTTTGCCTGTTGATGGTTGCATTTCCTTCTCGAAAATGAGCTACAAATTTGTCCTGTGGTCAAAGTTGAAATTTGGTGTTTATATACACGTTCAGGCGCACTTACCATGGAACATGCAGGAAAGTTTTTATGGTATACCCCATTTCTATACCTATATCCGTAATTTTATAAAAATGTCAATTATATCTTTAATCTCTTTTATTATTTTATTAATTCAATTTTTTTTTTTTATTATCATTTTATCTTTTCCGAAACTAAAAAACAGATTTTTAGTAGGTAAAGATTTTTCGGTAATTTCTGAAATTTTTTTTTGAAGAATTCCGATATACACCTTGTTTCTGGAAACATTCTTCAAGTTTTCCGGTACATAAAGTTTTTATCAGAAAACTTTAAAAAATATTTTCTGTAGAAAAATGAAAAAATTGTATAGTCGAAAAACTTCAATGAAAAGACTTCCATTATAGAAAATATTTTTTCTATTCTATGAAAGATTTTCGGCACACACTAATTTATTTTTTGTCTATGCCATAAATAATAATTAATACCATAAATAATAATATTAATTAATATATTATATCATAAATAATTAATAATTAATACACTATAAATACACCATTAAATAATTAATAATTAGTACACCATAAATTGTCGTTTTCTACTTGTCGGACGAATCATTTCCGTAGCTTCCATAGACAATGAAGATTCAAAATCACCTATTCTTTCTACGGTTTATCCATCTCTACCTCTAGCCCTACTCACTAAAAAAAATTAGTTAAAATCAAATAAATTAAATAAATTAAATAAATTTTAATATAATAAAAAATTAAAATTAATTTAAAAAATATTTTTTTAAAAAATCAAACAACTACCGAAAAACTTGTGGATGAAGTTTTTCGAGAGCATGTCACGTTGAAGTTTGCCGAAAAAGTTAAAATAAGTTTTCCGGTAGTTCTAGAAAATTTCAAAAAAAAATCTAAAAATGATGTTCTATACCGAAAAACTTTTTTTAAATTTTCCGCAATGAAAATTATGTATCAAAAACTTAAAAAAAATAATCTAATTTTTTTTTGTTTTTGACACTTCTGTTTTAAAAATGTTGAAATGAAAAAAAAAAAAAAACTTTTTATTCAACATTCAGGTGCCATCAAGTATAAACACTTAAAAACCGTTCTATCAAGATTTTGGAAGACATATTTTTTCTTTATTTAACAATTGAATAGATAAAATTGTCGGTTAAATTAATTTTTAAAAATTGTAAATTAATAAATAAATATTTGAAATTGTTAAATATCAATGAAAATATTTGTTTAATAGATATTTTGACATAACACTATAATTAAATATGCGGTTTATCAAATTAATATCACACCATTATCACATTTTAAATAACAAATTTATCAAAAAATAATAATAATTCATTTCAACGACGAATTTGTGAATAATTTTAATTATATATAAATTAATTATTAAAAAATTAGTTTAATAAATATTTAAATTTTATAAAAAATTAATCCTTATTTAAATAATATTGATATGAAATAAACGCAGATGTCTACTTATTTAATTAATATATCACATCACATTTTATGAAAATAAATTTAAGTATAAATTATTTTATTTCATCTTTTATAATTTAAAAATATATTTATTATTATATAAAATTTAATAATTAATTTAACTAACGCTTATAATTTTAATGAATTTTGTATTCATTTATTAGGAAATATATTGTATTTACTCTTATTTAATTATTAAAAATTATAATATTAAAATCTAGACCATAGTATATATAGTAATCACTTGCGAGTTGCGACTACCAGGAATCTAAATTCATGAAGAAGAAAAAAACCTAAACAATGCCAATTGCAAAAGCTGATTGTAGAGCAAACCATTTGCACATTTTGTATTGGTGTATTTTTTTGGGTTATTACTATAAACTAAAAATTATTTTATTTTTTTTTTAAATTAGTTATTTTTAAATTAGTTAATGTTATTATTCTTAAATATACATTTCATTTATTTTAAAATTATTTAATGTATATATAGTTGAACATAAAATTTTAATTCCAGTTAAGGCAAATTTTTTCCATATAATAATAATAACTGGAGGGGGTATTATCAGTAGTATCCGAAATACTGACAAAAAGCTGGAAAAGAAAACCATGTGCCGTCCACCACTTTGTCAAAACTGGTTTTTTGGTTATGCACGTTAACTTGCTATTAGCTCATTTTCCAATTACAACTAAATGTATTTATTAATATTTTTAAATATAATTTTAATTTATTTTAAAATATAAAAATTTAATCATAAATTCATTTATCTAAAGAGACAATTTAGTTATATTTTTATATAAAATAAACATATTAAGTTATGAATTTAATGAATATGCAATTTTAATATAAAATAATTTTAACTGAAATTCAATTGAAGTTATTAACTTTGAAATAGATGAATCTTTTTATTGAATATCAATATAAAATAATTTTACAGTAACATTGAATATTTAATTTTCTCTTAAGTTATTAACTACACTATTAATATTTCTTAATAAAATTGAAATATGTAATGTATGTTCAATTTCATAAAAATCATAAAATATCCACATAGTTCTAATAGCAATAATTAGATATATGCAGAGAGTATTCGCCAACTTGTTTTATTTCATTTCTCCTAAAATTAATGTCTCCTAATTACCCAAGTAGAACTTTCAACTACAAAATGCCCATGTATGCTCCAAACTATGTGCAAATTTATTTTCTCTGCCTAATAGCACAGTGCTATGGTCTGCATTTGAAATTATGTTAATTTCAGCCTTTGGAGCCTTCAACTTGAAGTTACTAATGCACTCCATTGGGAGAATTTGATCTCTATCACCTTGTATAACATTTATTTTAACTCCACTTTTTGTCAAAATTTTCAAGTAACTATCAATGAATTTTGCTCCCCCACATATTACATTATGCATGGAACTCCAAGCAGATTGATGTGTATGTCTAGTCATGTCAGTGATAAAGAAATGAAGATCCCTGAAAAATGTACAACAAACATGTGGTGTCTTTTGCATCATTGTATTTCAATAAAGATAAATGATATTTTAATGTAGTTTAAATATGTGGTTGGCATGTATTAAAACTCATAAACCATCCACTTAATATAATTAGCTATAGATTTGAACGTGATTAACTATATTTTCAAGTGTTTAAAATGAAATTGAACACTTGAAAATTATGATTAAGTATGTTCAAATTTATGATTAATTACATTTATCGAATGTTTAATGAATTTCATCATCTAATATATTCATTAACCATATACATAACGTAACTAACTACATATTTAAACTTTCTTAATCAACCATTTTGTGGTTAATTTTTTGCGTCAAAATAACACAACTCATGGATAAATTGTTATTACCTCTTGCGAGTAATGAATTTTAGAATCTTTTCCCATATTCTGTGATTTCTGCAATAGATAAGGCAAATAGTTCGACCCAAATGCTCATACCATGACATAAATGAAGAACCAGCTGATAACATTGGCCACAATTTCTTTCCAGCAAACTTTTCAAGTGCATTTAAACAAGCATCCTTTTCCTCAGAAGAAGAGTATGGCTGCCACCAAAACCATAAGGAGAAAGAATGGAGAGAATTAGGTGATATTAACATGGATTATGTGTGTGTTTGATTTCACAGTGGAAAAACAATCATAACTGGTTTTATTTTTATTAAATACAATTTTAACAAGTTAAAATATTTAATTAGTATCCGTTAAATTTCCCTTCAAAATTTGAGTTTAACTAAGTGATACAAAAAGTAACTTACTATTATTTTGCTTTGAAAAATGAACACTAAGTTATGCATCAAACTTGTTGCCAGAGTAAGCACATCTAAACATAAATTACTTACTTTAAACCCAATTTAAGTAAACCGGTTTTAAAAAATCTATAAACTACAATTGACAAATTCTCACCCCAAACATACACTAGAAATATAAAACACTTATTTTGACAGCAGAATGCAAGTGCCAAAAAATTATGTAACACAAATTTTCAATTTGGTTCATGGCAGTCCAATTCCTAAAACTAGAATGCAACATCCAATTTGAGTCTAAGGTACTTACAGGTGCAACAAGGGTGATTGATTTTACACACTTGGAGTACTTTGCAGCCAAAGCCAATGCAATTACACAACCCATAGAGTGTGCAACAAGATGAAAAGTACCTAACTGCAATGTTTGAACCACAGATTTCTCAATCATTTCCACATGATCCTTCAATGTGTACAAACAATCTCTTGGCTTTGGACTCTTTCCAAATCCCAACAAGTCTATGGCAATCAATCTGTAGTTATGATTTACATTTTCAGAGAAACATGGAAACACTGTCTGAGTCCAAAATGATGAAGAACACATAAATCCATGCAAGAATATCACATTCTCATAAGTGTCTCCTTTGCAGTTTTCACCACTTGCTGTAAAACATAAATTGAACCACAATATCAGCTACACATAAGAATTCATTAGTGTCTGTTTGGATAAAAAACTTAATCAAGGGTTTATAGTATAAACACTTATGTATAAGCTATTCTTATAACAAAAACAAAAATAAAGTCAAATTATCAATCTTGCTGTCAATCCAATCATGCACTGAATAAACTAAAATACCAATTTACATACCCATTAAAGGTTCTTTAACAACAAAATGAAGTTTATAGTCACCACCATTCACATTCACCCATGAAAGACAAGACTCACACCCACAATCAGACCAACTATTCACTTTCCTACCACCACATTTTCCATTGGAATCTTCCCTTTTTCTCCCAAATTGAAGCAAACCCATTTCTCTAAAAAAGCTCTTCCTCTGATACAAACTATCTGAAAGACCATCATCTTCATCATTCATCAACTTCTTCTTCTTCTTCTTCTTCTTCTGTGTATCTCCTTTAGAGCAACAACAAGGGGATGCCACCCCTTCAATGCGCCCATCAAGGTACCTATAGATAACGCAGAAAACAGCATCAAGAAAATCAAAGATGAGGAAAACAAGGTAACATATGAATGAGTTGAGCACTGTAACACAATAGGTCGTCCATTTTTTGAGTGAGGAGGAAAGTGCTAATAGGGACATGGAAAGAAAATGAGTGTTGGTGTTGGGATGAAACAAGATTCTAATTAGTTTTCACTAATCAACAACATGTTTTACAAAAGAGAATATTATTGAAAGAGAAAGAATGGAGAGTGAAGAAGTGGAATTGCGTTTGGGGATAGAGAGAATATATGAAATGGTGATTGAGGATGAGACACGTATTAGTACAACATTTATTCATCACAAATACCTAACCAATGGTAGTTGTTGTTTCTTTTTGTTTTGCGCCGTTTCTTCTTACTACTATATTGTCCTTTTAAATACAACTTTTATTAAGATATCAGTGCATTATTGATATTATAAATATATAATAAAAAATATTGTATTATAAATATTAAAATAATATTAATTCAAATGTATGATAAAAAATATATTAAAATTAAAAGAATTTTTATTTTCTTTTTCTAAAGTAAGATATCTGAAATCAATTTTAGTTGAGATTTATTTATTTAAAAGTTGATTCTTTCTAATGTTTTTTCTTCTTATGCATTGATGATAAAATCCATTACCATTCGACAGCATAAAAGAAATTTAAAAGCATGGAAAAAAAAATTAATGTTAGATATTTTATTTTATGATTTTTACCTAAATTGTAAAAATTAATATTTTAAATGTTTTTCAACAGTTATTTGGTTCTGTAAAAAAAGGTGTTGTTATACAACTAGTAATAAGTTTACGAGTTGAACAAACTAACTCAATGAAATTTTCTAAACCTTCTGTTCAAACTTACCAGTCAAAACATTAATTTTCATTCAAAATTGAACAAATAAATAGTCTTGCTTTGTTCTCTCTTCCGAAGGTAATTTAAATCCTACTATCCTTTAAATTTATCAAATTTCTACTAATTTTTTCATATTTAAGATTTTAAATGTGTTTTATATATCTCAAATCATTCGTAAACTGTCAAATATTTACATAGAAGATAACATTTTAGAAGCTTTAGAGAAAAGTAAACTGAAAGGGGTATAACATTTGACTATTTCACAAAACTAGAGACACTTGATTAAATCCAGAAAGATTTGAAAAACTAAACTCAAAAAATCTGTTCAAACTACAAAATACATAGACAACACTAGCATCATATAAAACAAGGCCCCCTCAACAGAGACAGATAAATACTCGATGACAAAATTATCATCAATCTTAAAGATGTCACAACAGAATGTTTGACTCTTAATGTTTTCCATCATCTTCATTTTCCTTTTGTATAATTTGCGGTGAAACTTTTAACATCGCCTCGAAAAATAAATCAAAACAATAACAACACTACTCTTCAGCTACCTTCATTTTCTCTCTTAACAGGATCTGAGCTCACAACAGGAAGATTTCTTCGGTACTGCTGAGATGTCAATCTCCTTTCTAATGGTGTTTTCCGCTTGCTCACCACAAATCTGTTCACCCCTTTACGCATAGGCATTATTGACGGAAAATCTTCGTCTGGAATCTGACTGAGCTCAGAGATATCCTTAATCTGCGCAACGCGTCGGAACCACCTCTCTGCCTTCGCCTCCTCTGACATGTCCAAAGGATCTGGTTCCTTGACTGCCGACCCCTCTAAACTCTTTCCTCTCCATTCTGTTCCAACACTCTGGTTCTCGGACGCTGAGCATGTGGATGAACTCTCTGTCAAATTTGGCACACGATCTTGATTGAAACCCTGGCTTGAATTTCCACTGCTTGTAGCTCCAGAAGTAGAACCAACATGATTGTTACTTGAGCTCTGATCAGAAGGTTTTGAACTCTGTACAAGTCTAGCTCTAGCATCGCCTGACATTTCAGCTGCTTCAGATATTGAGGATGATTCAACATTGGACCTATCCATTGAATCGGTTTCATCTGCCGGTTGCTTGTCCTTTTTGGCAAAGTAATCTGGGGGGAAGGGTACAAAGGGGACAAAGTTGGTATTACCAGATTGCTCCATGGCCTGACGTCTCTTATATGCTGGTGTTGTCAAGGACCGATCTTTTTTCTTGCTAAGAACAAATCGATTTTCTCCTTTACGCATTGGCATTATTTCAGGGAAATCGTCATCAGATATTGCACTTGTTATATCTGGAACATCATGCAGCTCCGCAATCTTTCTAAACCATCTATCGGATTTTTCGGCTTGCTCTTTCTCCTTATCCTTGATGACATTTTCACTTGTAGAGTTATTAGAAAGTTGTGTACTGTCATTGTCACGAGAACTGGCATATGATGGAAAGGAAGGAAGAGTAGTAGTGTTGCTCCCTTTAACGTCGTTGAAATGTGAAGAATTGCTAGCAATTGAAGGTGCCCTCCCTCCATTGAAATTTTGTTCAGCACTCATGTTTTTATAATCAGATTGAGGAAGACCAGTTGAACGACCCAGAATGTCATCCAGAGTATCACGGGACTTGGCCGACTCCCTGGTTTCAAAATCCTCAACTCCATGAGTGTCATTATTTCCCAAGTTTCTCTTGTATTGAGCATTGGTCAACCTCCTCTCCAATGGAGTTTTCCTCGTGCTCACAACAAATCGATTAACTCCTTTTCTTAACGGCATTATTTCTGGAAAATCTTCATCGTCTATCACACTGTTAATATCAGAATTGCTGTCTAGTTGAGAAACCTTGCTAAACCAACGTTGTGCCTTTTCTTCATTAGCAGCTAATCTAGCATCAATATCTGAAGCATTAGAACTGTTTCCATTTCCATACACTGGATGTGACGTGGTATTGGTGGAATCTAAAGATATTTGGCCGGGCCGCTTGCAATCACACCTTAAGCAAGTTACATTCCTCCCATAATTATGGAAATCACACCTTGAAAATGAAAATCCTGTTAATTGGATGTCTACATCAAAGGATAGGATGAAAAAGATTCAGAGAGAGGAAAATACTTACTGAGGACATTCCCATTCTCCTCCAGTCAGTTGTCTTTTTGGCCTTGCTTCTTCACATTCAAGACATTTAATATTTTTGGCAAAATTCATAAAACTACACCTACTCAATATTAGAAAAAGGGTATGTGAACTCATCAGTATGCTATATAATATTCATTACAACAAAATTATCTATGAAATTTTCTCTTCACTCACCTTGGCTTTCCAGTATAACAGTTCATGGGTTACTAAAAAAAAATTAAAAATTACCTTGGACAAATCCAATCACCCCTTTTCATTTCAATGTTTTGTCCAGGAGGCATTGTGCGTCCAAATCTACCGGGTATTTGACTTTGCACTGAATCAAAAGAGTTAGGTCCAGGTGCACTATAACTCAGCTTGAAAAGATCACTGAATAGGTTTCTGACTACTGATTCAACAAGATTTCTGTTATAGAGAATGTTCCTTTCTGAAGAAACCAAGCAGTTACTTGCATAACTCAGCATAAATTTCATCAGATCAACCATATTTGCTTTATCAGAATCCAAGGCCTACATATCAAGCACAAATCAGAATCGGCTTCAATAAACTGGTCAAATTTTGAAATTAAGTGTTAAGACATGAAAGGAGATATGCTCCATACAGTGGAGCATACTTTCTCAAATTGTTTGGAATGAGAAGAAAAGATAAACAGACATTTAGGATTTCAGGCAATTTCCACTTTTCTACATTTCTTTAGACCCAAGAGAAATATGAATTTCAGAAAAGCTTACATTATCAGAATTCCCAACCACCAAGTGAATTTTTAAATTGCTCTGTTTTCTGGTTCTATACATGTTAGAATATAGAATAATAGATATAAGAGTAGTTAAAGTAGTTAAGAGTTGTTATAGTTAGTTAGTTGGTTATAAGGTAGTTAAGACTATCATGTATAAATAGGGAGCTATGTAGTTAGTTTAGGATATCTTGAATATTTGTAATTGTGAATAGAGTATTCTCTATTGTGAAGGCCTGAAGGGGAAGCCTTTGGAGGAGAGATTCTCTTCTCTTCTATCATTTTTCTTAATAAAAGTGTTAATTCTTGGGTTCCTAACAATACACTAATGTATACTTTGAGGTGAAAGTAAGCATTGCATAATCTCATAATGAACTAAGACAAATGGAAATAAAAATTATTACATATAACACTTCAAACATAAGACAAATGAATTAGAATATGTAATAGTTATATTATACATATATAACAATCTTAAAAACAACAAACACTAAAATAAATATTAGAGTGGGAAAATGAGCTTCATTACATTTGCATCTATACCATGAATAAATATAAAAGGCAGTTTTCCATCTTTATATTTAAATTGTGAAACTTCCAAAAGTACCTTCATACAATTCAATTAGTTTCTGAATGAACTAATAGAATTACAGTTATAAAAAAGTAATTAGTATAAATAGGATGATTTTAAAAAGAATTACATCCCATTTTCTCAACAAATTCAAATTCCCCATCTTTCTCTCAATGTACTCTTATCTCCAAAACTATCATGCACACACATGTTGACACAAAGGCCAATTTCCAGTAATTATAGAACTGAGAAACTGAACCATAAATTATTAACTGGAGAGAAATCCATAGTCCAAAGTCAATCTGGTAGAAGTAATATGGGGGATAATTGCTACATAAGACAAATTTGAAAACCAAGAGCACCACCCAGGATCAATTATTCCATTTGTTTCAAACAACTGAAACAAAATAGAATGGACCTAAAGTGTGCCCCTTTTCTCCACCCCACCTTACTCCCATTAGCTTATTAAGGCTAATGGATAAGGATTCATGAAAATTGAAGAACTTGAAGCTTCCAGTCTAAGAAATGTTGAACACACCCTTAATATCAAAGGTGCAATGGACCTCAGTACATGTCACCACTGGGCACGAATACACACCCCATGCAAGCACGTTTTGCTAGGCCATATAATGCGCTTGCTTCTGACACAGTAACAGCTAGACACTAGTCTTGTGTAGTGCCATGGTGCTAGAAAGCTAAAACAAATAAATAGTTGATTGCGACGGAGCAACTTATTAATACTAAACATAGTTAAGTCAGCAAGTTCACAAATTCAAAGAGGTTCATTTTGCAGGCATAGAGTAGCAGGGTACTAGTTCTAATCATCCGCAACAGCAATCGTTTGAGGAGGGCCACTCAGAGATGTGTAGCAACTAATATGGCATGAGTTTAGAAGGTTTCTTAAATAAACTTATGGTTTACAAATGAAAATGAATCATAATGAGATAAAACATTAATCGAAGGCGACCAAGCTTGGGTTTATTGTCTGCAGAAACAATATTTCAGCAACGAGGAATGAAATCACGAGCTTGTAGATTTCTATTCCATTTATTTATTCGTTGTTTCAAAAATAATAAATAAACTTTTCACGAAACAATTTCCCTTAACAAAAACAAATTAACGCACTCAACAAAACAAGAACACGCATCAAGTCAAATAGAAACTACTCTAGCTCAAAATTGGAAAGGCCAAACAAAAAGCACCGATGCAACGTTGTAAATCATGAACTTCACATAAAAAAATAGAAGAAGATAGCACTAACAGTGGAGTCGCCGTTTGATACAAAAGACTTCATCTTCCTAACGCAATCCTCAGAGTCTGGGAACATAAAGGGAGTACCGTGTTCAACCAAAACCGCAACGTCTCTCATAGAAAGCAACCTATTGAAACCAATTCAATTGAATGTGAGAGAACAAAAATCATTAAGCAAAGGAACGAAATTCGGAAACACAAACCTGAGAAGGTTGGGTCTATCACGAGCGAAGGCCAAGCAGGCACTGACCTCGGCCTGCGACAATTCTCCAGAGGCAGGGAAACCATCGGCGGGAGGAATCGTGGAAGTGTAACCGGCGGATGTGATGTGGGAGAGAAATCTGGAAAACTCGGGCCAGGGGTGGGACCCAGCGAGAGAGGAGGTTGAAGTTTGCGCGTGAATATGATGTTGTTGTTGGTGTTGGGAGGCTTTGACTTTGAGTTTGGGTGTAAGAGAGGAAGGAGAAGGAGTGGGTGAGGAAAAGGAAGTGAAAGATAAGAGAGCGCGCTGGTGGAAATGGGAGGAGAAGGAAGGAGAGAGGAGACGGATGTTGTGGCGGCGGAGGATGAAGAGGAACCTTGGAGCGGCGCCGCTCATTTTTGTCGGATGATGAAACTGTCCGCAGCTGTAACTCAACTACAATCACACACCATCTTTTTCTTCCGACCTATCAGATTTTTCTTAAGTAAATTTTATATTTATTTATAAAACCATACATTCCCATTTATTTATTTACTCAAATTTTCCATTTTGTGCTGAATCCTAATTTTTATAAAAAGAATATTTAAAAAATTTAATCAAATAATCACATATTAATCGCTCTATAATCACATTTTTAAAATAATTTAATTCATAAGTATATACTATCGACATCTATAATCACATTTTGAAAATGATTTAATTCATAAATATATAATATCGATATGGTGTAAAGAGATTTATAATTATAATCGATCAATTGTTATATGATTAAAAATATTTAATTTTTATTGTAACTATAACTAAAACTTTTCAAATTATTAATTAGTTATGATGGAATAATAAAATAATTATTTTTATACTAATTATAAATAAATTAAATTCTTTTTTGAAAAGACTCATCGATGATCTCAAGCATGTGACTCGTATTTCGTGAAAATGTGAATTCGAATCTCACTTTCAAATTGAAAATCATATGTTAATAATCTATAAGTTTTGAGTTTTATATTTCTAATTTTATATCACATTCTTTTGACCAATTTATTTTTTTCCTAACCGTAAAACGACTTCATTCATTAAGAAAAACGGCAATTAATACAGTAAGAGGATTGAACATGTGCACATTCCCCATCCACCATCTAATAGCAACTCAAAGAAAAAAACTTAAGATTCACGTATCCAACAATACAAATAGATTGTTCGAAAACCATAAGGACATAACTAAACCCAGAGCAACAATCTAACATCCACCGAGTCTCTTTCCAAAACGGAGAGTGGCAATGTGGAATTGAAAATCCACAATCCTTTTTTCAAAACGAATTACTAATCGTCTCTTTGACTTGTATCGGTGCAATTCAATTATATTTGGTCTCAAGATCGTCCACAATGGAGTGTGGTAATAGGTTCCAGTCTCATATGCTTCTGAAATGCTAAAACACACACCAATTTTTCCAAATGACAAACATTATAAGGTTTTTTTGTCAAACACCAAGAATACAACCTTAGGCTTGACAAAAGATAAGCTTGACTGCCTCAAAAACAAAACAGAAGCAGATAATAGGAAACACATAAACTCCCATAGCAAGATTTAATTGGACCAATAAATGCAAACAGTGGCAAAGTAATGGTGGCTTGGGATGTGGCATATGGGTGCCAACATTGAAAACGGATCAATTTATGGCAAAGAATGGTACTTTGGAAACTTTCAGAAAGTTTGGTGGTTTCACATTTAAAAAGTTAGTATTATCCAACATTTCCACAACTCTACCAGAATAATCATCAAAGCATTGAATTCATGAAAATCCTTTGAAGGCATTAGCGTGATGAAATAAGCGCACTACCACCAAACCCATTCTTCGACTGCAAACCAAGCAGTATCCAAACACGATCAGAGTTGAATATACAAAATACACATGAACATATCTTCACCTCCAATCATTGATTAATCAAGGGAGGAGGAGAGGTCATAATTAAATACTATAGTAGAAAAATTAAGTGGTTATATGATAGGTGTCATTAACACAACCTCCAATAAACACCAAAATTGATACTAACAGCACGACAACAGGTCCTTTGCTTGTAAATGGTTAATTCCCACAACATATCTTCCCCAAAAATTAACGAAATGATTGATTTGCAGAGTAGTAAGTGACAACAGTTGTTCCAAATGGATTAGTAAACCAAGTAACAAAATAGACCTGGAAAAATTTGCTGCTGGATGAACTCCTTTTACTTATATTATTAAGACTAAGATGAACACTTATATAAAAATGAAATTTAAGATACACTGATTTGGTATACATTTTTTCTTTCTTTCAATGACTCTTAAATCAATCTTTGATAACAAACACACTAAAAGAACCCAAAAAATCAAAATGATTTCCACATTACATGGAAAGTTTTCATATATAATATATCAAATGAAAACTAAAATATTCTAAAAGATGAAAAAAATAATAGTAAGTGAACCTTTCTGTCTCAACTTTCTAGAAGACTTCTGCAGAAATATATAATAATAGACCATCACATAGAATTGCTAGCACGAAGTGCAGATATACAAGAGTAACATTATGATATGTCTCAATCCAACAGATAGCAGTTGTGTGTAGCTGTGTGCGTGCGAGCTGCTGCAACCGATAAATAGAATCAACTATGGGTACACGGCTATAATCTACTCGATACAATGTGATGCTAATTGAACCCTCCAAAAGTTAAAGCCACGATGATCAAACAGCAAAATGATTTTCTCAAGCATGCCCTCTAGAAAGCTATTGATCTATCACCATTTGATTTTTATCTTCAACTTTTGTATTACTTTTTCCAGCTTGGGGTTGTTTGGCAGCTGAAGAGAAAATTAAAACAAAATTAACATCAAAGTAAAGAACCAACATGCATACAAGCACAGAACCACTAGCGAGGATTGTTATAGAAAGTAGAAACTAAAATCTAATCACTGCAAGGATAGGACTAAATGTACAGGTTGCAGCAGAAAGAAAAGTTCCTACACTCGAACACAAACCAAAGCTCTGTTTTTTTTTTTTGTAAAATAAAACATCTCAGCTTGTTTGCATGGTTATATTTAACTTGTATTTCTGGTAGAAGAAAGTTTCTGAAATATTTCAAGGATTAAAAAATTACAACTTACATTTAAGACACGATCCAGCAAGGCACGTCAACCTTGACTGTGTCTTACACTCAGCCAGTGGATTTGGCTTCTCTGTGGCAGCCATTCGAACATCCCATACGCGAATAGTCCCATCAGATGATGCAGATGCCACTAGGTATGGTTCATCATCCCCTGTAGCCTCATCACTGAGCACAACAATACCTTTTACACGGGCAGCATGGGCCTCTTCTATGCAATATGCAGCTTTTCCACTTTTTATGTCCCATGCTGTGATATTTCGGTCTTCACCGCCTGTATAGAGAAGTCCATTCTGCAAAGTACAACAAATTTTAGATGTCGAACAACACAGGTAGGATAAGTTCGCACCCTCAAACCCAATTGTTAAATAAACATATTACAGTAAACAGCTAAACATATTACAAGATTGCACATAATAACCATCTATGCAGCACATAGTTCACTTCACAAATGAAACTGGCTAAACTAAAGACTAGTAAAAACCATGTTATCCCTATAGTTGTATACCTGTATACAAACCATGCTCAAATGAACCACATTAACCAACATCAGATTTAAAAACCCCAGATTGAGATTTCAATAACCTTTCAAATGTACAGTCATGCAATGGCAAATAAAACAACACAACATTGATCCTTTCATATTGGTGGCAATCAAATAAAATATTATACAGACATCCCAAACATAGCATAATTATTTTACATTAATGGATGTAACATTTTTAAATTCTGTTCTGATACTAATAGCCAGCAAAGCCTAATTAATTGATCACAAAAGCCTAGTTAATTGATCACAGATGCTATTTAAAGCCAGAAACAATCTCCCACATTGGGTTGCTATACGGCTTAATAATTGCATCACATGTATGCAGTAAACCTTTACCACAAGAAAACATGAACATGATAACTTCTCCAAAGTATCAATGATCATGATGCAGCTAAGATTTTAAACCTTTGTTACAACACAAACTCATCAAATTGACACCCCAACCTATGAACAAGCCTCATAGCACATAACATTCTCCAGCAAAACTGTATTATTTTATTTTTCCATACCCAAATGTGCGAGGAGTTGGCACAATAGTTTTTGAATGTATCAAAATAACAAAAACATACCAAAATATGTTATTTGTTACTAGAATGTGTCTTTCATTAGTTAGTTTAGTCCTTGAAGGTGTCTTATGTAAGTAAATTTACTCCAAAAAATTACTAACAAAAGTGACAATCGGGAATGCTCGCGTAGTTTCCATACATTCCGGATTACCTACCTCATACTATTAAAATCAAAATGTCTGTTTACTCTAATAAATTTCCTTGGTGTCGCCCAAAAACCTCTAAATAGGATTAAAACAAAGGCAATATAACTCTAAAATAATTTAGCTTCGCATAACATTAAAATAAAAACCATGTGAACACAAATATTAATTGGAGTATATTCGTGAAAAACACAAACCCTAGCAGGTGCGGCGCAGAGAACACGTTTAGGGCATTGCAATTCCAACAACAAGCGAGCATCTTCAGCCTGGTGAACAGAGACCGTCTCATCAGCGGCCATATAAAAAGAGTCTCCGGAAGCGTCAAAACGAACAATGGAAGCTTCCTTATCGAGGCGGCAACAGAAGCTCCTACGGCCGCGGACGAGGTTAACCATAGCAAAGCAATTATCATGCGATACAGTGAGTGCGAGCTTGCCGGAAGGATGAATAGCAAGATCATTAACAGCTTTACGGTGAACAGAAAGCGTATTGAGGTGGACGAAGCCGTCGGCATCGAAAATCGCGAGGTTGCCATCGGCGTCGGCGGAGACGAGATTGCGAGGGAAGGGAAGGTGAGGAGGTGCGTAGAATGAGAGGGCTGTAACAGTGGCGGAGTGTTGGTTGAGAGAACCGAGGGAGGAAGAGGCGGAGAGATTGTAGAGATGGATTGTGTCGTCGGAGCCACCGGAAGCAACGACAGAGTTAGAGACGGCGACGGTTTTGATTAGTGAGAGATGGGAAGGGTAAGAGAAAAGAGGGGTTAGGGTTTGTTTATTGGGATTGAGAGTGAAACCCCATATGAATCTCTCATATGAACCTGCTACCAAACTTATTCTCCTGTTATTGCTCATTGTTATGTTTGTGGCTGCTAACAGAAACTCTTCTTAATTTCTTATATTATGAATATCAATGAATCTTCAATTCTTTCTTTTTCTGTTAGACTCAGTACCATAAACCCTAATTTTTTTTTAATAAAAAACCCTAAACCCTCATTCAGTAGCCGAAGGTTTAACGGGGTTATACGCTGACACTAGAGGAAGGAATCAAACAAGCTAAAGTCTAAAACCCAGGTTAAGTAAGGATAGATCTGTCAATTTCGTAAGGCCTCAAGTCGAAAATTAGTCCACGAGTCCAATTTTTATTTTATTTTTTTGTTAATTTTTATCAACAAATTTTGTTTTTAGAGAGACTAAATTACATCCGCCGCCTTTTAGTATAATTTTCGTAAACCTTTTAGTTCTTTATTTTTTTTTTCTTTTTGAGTTGGTCCTTTATTTTAATTTTAAATGATAATTTTATATTTTATTTTTAAAATATCAATAATATTATTCTTTTTTTTACAAAAAATCATCAAAACTTTCAAACAAAACCTATAAAATTAATAATTATTTTCGATTTAATGCAAATTTCATCAAATGCATAACTCAAATATTCAAATAAACTCATATTTTCATCTCCAACATCAAATAAAGAATAAAAATATGAGTTTACTTAAATATTTAAGTAATGAATTTAATTAAATTTGCATTTTATTGAAGATAATAATGAATTTTATAGATTTTGTTTGAAAATTTTGATGATCTTTTTTTGAATTTTTGTAAAAAAAAAACACAACATTGTTGACATTTTAAAACATAAAATATCAAATTGTCACTAAAAATTAAAATAAAAGATCAATTCAAAAAGAAAATAAAATAATAAATTACTAAAACGTTAACTGAATTTAAATTAAAGAACTGATGTAATTTAGCCATTTAAAGACTGAGAAAGCATTTATCAATGTTTTATATATTTTAAAACTTAATAAACCAATTATTATTTATATTGAAAACTTAGTAAACTATTTTAAAAATATTTAATATGAAGTAATTTTCTTTTTACCAATCATCTATAAGAAAAGTTAATAAAATCAATTGCATGGTATAAAAAATAGAATAAAGTCTTAACCCGTTTTACAAAGGTCTATTAAAAAAAACTATTAGGATAAATCTACCTCCCACTTTCTCAAACCACAAAACACATGAAAATATAATTTTACCATCTATTATTCAATAGTCAAATTTTTAAAATTATTAACATTTGATAATTTCAAATTTTTGAATTTCTTTTTAAAAATTATAGAAATTATATTTTATAAGTTTCATGTTCATCCAAAATTTTAAAACTTTTAAAACTCAAAAAAAAATTACATTTAAGATGTCTCGTATTCATCTGAAATTTCAAAAAACTAATAAATTTTTTAAAAGATTACATTTCAAAAATTTCACATCATCAAAAATTTCACATCATCAAAAATTTCAAAATTCTTCTAAATTCTTCAAAATAAATTAACTATCAAATAATATAAAAAAATGAAAAAAAAAAATTGTCTTTTCACATACTCATACTCCGGAAGATGAAATGTGAAAGATAGGAGTCTAACATACCATATTCCATAGCCTTTGTAATTGTGATAACAAGTTAACAACAAAGTTCTGTCAAATAAAAAACTTCAGGAATTAAGTGCTTCTGGAGGTACTCGCCACACCCATCGAAACAACCATTTGGAGGGATTATTAACTACTTCTCGACTACATTTTTATAAATAATTCAAGCATACTTATCTATGTGTCTAAATCTCAAATAAGATGCTAACTAACTAACAACAATTTCCGTTGCAATTGTAATTCTTCAAAACAGTAAACTAATGCCAACATATTGCCACATGAATTTTATGTAGAGCCGATTATTTAGAAGATACAATCACTTCACGACTGTAAAAGAACTGATATAATAATTAATTCCCTTAAAGGCAGCAAAGGAGCAAACAATGCTTAAATCGGAACGCCAAAGAATCGTCAACATCGTCCAATGATTTCCCTTTTAAATTTAAAATTAAGATTAGGCAGCAGATTCTCAACAGCTTAGGAAAGAACAATAGGTTTGCCACACAGCTGCTCTAACTCAACTTCTAAAATTTTATATAACTTTGCTTTGTTCCGCCTATAAATCCATGCTTTAGTATCCTGATCCCAATCAAACCTAGACGGACCACTGCAAAAGAGATGGGAGACTTTTAGACAGGTGTAACAGAATGTAGAACTTGTAGAGAGAGAGAGAGATAATATCAATATTCAAGTCACATTTTGGTTATTAAACCTATTTTGCCCTAAGTGTAATGTTAGATGTCATCTAGTTTAAGCAAAGCAGATCAAGAAGACAAGAAGAAAAAAAATAGCAGAACATTATTCTAACAAAGATGCACATCGAGAGGATTGAACTGTATTCCACTTCAAATAAATAGAACTACACTTAAAGCCTCAAAATCATATAAATGCCTCTGTTATGAGCATATGCCCAAAAGCAGAGCTATTCCAAAAGGCTCATTCATTATGTGGGAGAACCCCTAGATTTATAAGTCACACTTAAGTACCAGGTAGACAAACTTGATATCTACATAACATCGGGATGGAGTCCCAAGATCGTAAATTGTGGGATCGTTGCACAAATCATAAGATCCTACGAACTTCACAAACTCATAAATATGTGCTTACGAATTCATATACATGCATATATATTAACATAATTTAACTTAATTCTGAATCATAATTCAAGGTGCCACAACTTAAAAAGTAATAGCTCCAAATAGCAAATACAAAACACCAAACACGGAAGTAATAGAGCACGGTGCAAACTGTTACGAATCCAAGAATTGGATTCCTTGATTTAGAGGAAGAACACTAATATTTAGAAAGAAAAGATAAGAAATAATAAGAGAGAACCTCTCCCAAGAAAATGATACACAAGAGCGAATACGCTTCTATAATGGTTTACACCACTCAATTTCTAAAGTTGATAAAAAAACACCTTTCTAAAGGGGTGCAAGCCTCTATTTGAAGACTTTTGGTACATTAAGATAGGGATTAGGTCCTAGATAACTAACTAATAACAGAAACACCAAAGCATGTACACCTATATCACTACTAACAACCTAGGAACACAACTATTAACAATCTCCTAATTACCCCTATTTGTATATCCTAACACAAACACACCCAGAGAAGAGGAATGGCTTGTGCCACGAACGAAGCGCAGGGAAGAAGGAAGATGAGTAGCTGTATCGTAGGGGAGAAGAACATGCCGCAACCTCTCTGTGGAACTGAAAAGGAAGCCTTCATTAATGGAGAATGGAAAACAGTGCTTAAGAACAGAAAAGGAGGCCTCACGTCGAAGAGATAACTTGCAAACGAAAAACAGGGCTGTCGTACGGCAGTTACAAGAGGCTTAGGTTTAGAGGGACAAACTTAAGTGACTAGGTTTAGTTTTTGTACAGTTTTACACTTTTTCACAGCTGGGTTTTAAAACCCAACCAACACATCAGCAGCACAAAAACACCCAGACACATCAAACACATCAAACACTTCAAACAAAGAAATTAAAACAAAGGGGAAGTTTCTAGAAGTTTCCCAGTCCTTGTTTCTTCTCCACCAATAAGACAAGACAGATCAACATGCAAAAGGCTTCAATTACACAGGTTTGCCTTAATATATGAACAATTATTAACACATAAGATAACATATTTGATTAAAGGAGATTGTTCTCAATACCAATTTGATTAGTTATCTCTGACAATTGACTTTTCTGCAGTCACTCTTAAACATAAATATGTCCTAGGATATATAAAGTAAGCATGGGTATTGTAGTATGAAGTATTCACATGCCTTATAATATATGAACACTGATGGCTAGAGACTAAAACCTGAAAAAAAATGATTTCACAGCTAGAAAGTAAAACCAAAAATAAGAAAATAACACATATATCCAATTGAATACCTCACTGGTGAAGACAGCCAAAGTTGTCTATTTGGTGTCTGTTTGTTCAATACGTAGGTGCCCAGCTCCCCAAGTTTGATAGTCAAAACATCATTCTGAAAAGAAAAGCTTAATTATGTTAATGATTACTATATCTCCCACTCAAGGACGACCCTTCTTAAAACTAATAGGAATAAATTATTCTAAGTCTTAAAAGGGAAAAGAAAAGCATCTTATTTTCAAAAGACCAAACTATTTTACTGGTATTCATCTATAAAAAAATGTGATCAAGTTATTGATGCGATTATTTGAAAGAATTATACACAACAAGATAACTTCCACGTTGTCTTCTAAAATACATAAATTTTAGGACATTTTTTAACAAATAATTGTTGCTGCCAATCTTTTATAACATACTCCACCAAAATAATTCTCACCCCATAGTCTATGTCAAATCCATCAAGGTCAATAGAGTCTCCATAGTCCTGCAAAGCAACAAATAAACCAAAATAATAACCAATACAGTTTAAACTCAAAATTATATGAAATGTGTACATTGTCACTGTCAAGTTTCCAGCACAGCCAATACTATTTTTGATGAAACCCATTTGAATGTAAGCATAATTGTATCACAATTCCATATTTGTTAAACAAAATTGCGCGGTTTCCAAATCAAAAACAGTATTTGTAGTGGATGTTCAGAACCAAGATTATCATATCATACAAATTTAAGTTCCTATAAAACACAACAATGCAAGAGAATAGATACCTCAAATTTCTCTTGAAGGCTATGTATCGTGGTATCAGCCAGGCTATGGAATTCACCCTCCTCTAGTAGAGAACTGCACCCACATTAATCAGTAGCAAAATCATCTCCAGCCATTTGAAAGAATAAAAAAACACAGCAACTATTTCAATGATCAATCAATGTTGATCATTTACAACCTGTGAAGCATTACCAATTGCCACTGACATTTGGATTTCAGAAATATTCTTCAAATACTTTCGTAAAAAAAAAAATAAGTGACTAAAACTCGAAGGCTTAATTTTTTTTCTTTTAAAAAAGCAGTAGCTAAAGGCACAAATTTCTGGAGTTTTCATGAACCAAATAAGAACATAGGAACGAAAAACATAAAAGGATGGGTCATACCGGTAATCAATAGGTGTGGGGCCATGAGATTCATCAACAAGATTGGACTTCTGAGAGCAGAAGCTTCTAGAAGAAGTTGAGAGACTTAGGGTTTCTGCTGCTTTGACAGAATGGCATGGGGACCCAATGGAAGAAGAAGACGAGGAACAAAAGGAAGATGGCGAAAGTTGCAAGAACCTGAAGAGCCTTCTCTGCAAAAGCAGCTTGGAGGCCATGGCTTGGTTCCCTCAGCTGTGAATATTATCACAAGTACAGGAGTAAATACAAAAATCAATGCCCTTTCCTAGGCCATACAAAAAACACCTTAAAGGGAAACAAATCAGAAGCAAAAATTGCATCAATGTAGTGATGCGGGCATGAACCTGAATTTATATGATGCCTTCTTGCCTTTAACATCTTAACTAAGATAATACATCCCATGATATTCTCATGAATCTGAGGTACTAGCGACATGATTAGGACTAGGTTATTATCTCACTAACAATTAGGCAGCAACCATGCATTCCAATTTCCAAATATCCCCAACTTAACACACAAAAGTATAATAAGCACATAGATATCCTAAAACTCATCATCAAATTCAAAGACTGCTTTCATATATTATTCCAATATCTAATTCCATCAAAACATAAAAAATAGTATAAATTTCTGTCTGCACAGCACAGTTCTAAAAGGAAAATCCACAGAGAACATTTTACAAACATCTTATGTGCGACATCAAAGACACAGAAAATGAGGGAAAGCTCACCGTAAACAAGGTAGAAAAGAAGAAAGATGAAGCCCCAGTTCTTAATTGGTATTTTGGATTCGTCTCCTTCGTATGTGCGTTGAAGGAAATGGGGTATATGTTGTGCTGTGTTTCACCGAAAATTGTAGTAGAGAGAAAAGATGGTAGAGATTGAAGTGGTGAAGGGTAAGTCTGTCGTGGTCGTGAATACTGTAGAAATGTGAAGGTCAAAAGATATTTTTAAGAAGGTCGTATTTATACTGATTTTTGTCATATTATTAAATTTGCAAATTTATTTGTAAATTTATACTTTTCAATATTATTAATTGTTTTAAAAAGCTCAAACATTTTTAGTGCTTATAGCATTCCATCAAGTTTTTTTAAGAAACTTATAATTTTATGACTAATTTATTTTGATAAATTTTTTTTTTTTTATATATATATTATTAGTCTATATTAATTCATGAGGCATCCAAAAACGGATCACGTAATGGAGACGTTCTTCTATTGGTTACAAATCAAAGCGTTAATGTTTTATCGGATCACTTAATATTGTTTCCTAAACCAAATGATGCATTGCATTTTATTTATAGAGTTTAGTATTTTAATGAATCTGATCCTTTGATGCTTTGCTTTATAAATAAAACTTCAATTTAGCTATAACAGAATAGGCAAACAGGGACACAAAAATGTTGATATGCTACATAGGGATGTGGTTATAATAATTATGATTACTAATGGATAATACATATTTTCTTATTAGGGGATTTGAGGTTGATTTTATTGTTTTAGCTGGATACCTCAAACTCATACCAGTGTTGTTGATCTAAGCTTATGAAAAATCTATATTAAACATTGATCCATCACTTCTTCCAGCTTTTGGTGGCAAGGGGTACTATGGTATGAAGGTGCATAAATCAGTGATTGCTTCTGGAGCAAGGTACATTTTTCTCAAAATATATATGACTTTGCTGTTGAAACAACGTTGTAACTAGTTCAAGACTACTTATTTGTGCATCATTTTCTTTGTTAGTTAGATTTTCAGGTCCTACAATCCATTTTCTCAATGAACACTACGACAAAAAGGACATATCCTTGCCCAGCGTGTTGTCCCTGTGCTTGCTAATGATGCTGCAGATGAGTTGGCTGCAAGAGTTCTTAAGGTGGTAATGGCTGTTTATATCATTGAACAATTTTAAACCTAATGAAATTCAGTGATTATATTTTTCATAAGAAGCATTAGCCATTGACCAAAAAGCTAGCAATTTAGCAAAACAACATGATGGCTTCCCAATAATTATTTTGTTTTTATTTCCAAATTTAGGAGCATTAACTATATGTTGTAGAGGCTTTATGTGAAGATCGGGTTGTTTGGAGAAAAGGTGTTCCTCTCTTTCAAAGCAAAGAAAAACCAAATGAGTTTCACTGATTATCATTGGAATGGTCTGAAATTCACTTCTAAATTCCTTTTAATGTCAAGCTTTTTATTTCTATGTTTATCAATTCTACTTCACTTCTTGGCTTGCATCTAATTGGACTTCATTTCTTGGCTTGCATTTAATATTAAACCTTCCTTGAACAAAAGGATTATTTTACTGCTAGAGTTAGATTCCCTAGCAGAGGGAACGATGAAGCATTATATCAGATGTTAAACTCCTGATCTGGAACTTGATAACACATGTTCTAAATTGAGTGATTTATGCTCACAAGAGTCAAGACATAATTTTATGGGAAATTTCACAAATTTTATATTATTGGGTTATTATTTTTAAAGTTAATGTCAATTGAATCATTTTATAAAGATATATTTTTTTTAAAGTGCGTTGACTTTTTAATAAGATTGACTAATAATGAAGAATGCCATAATGTTATTTGTCATTACAAAATGAAAAATTGAGTGGCTTATCATTTTAATTCCTATAAGTGTAGGATATTGTCAGGTTAGTCCCAAAGAAGAAAAATTTGAAAACCTTAATTTTTGAGTCAATTTAACCATATGTTTATGGTATCTACACTGTCAGATTTGTGATGATCAAACAACATTACTTTTCTTTGTTTTGTATATCTATATTTATACTTGAGTAATTACATGGTTAAGTCATTGAATAAAAATGAAAACCTGAAAATATCTTAGAATATTACACATACCCTAAATTTAACACTGGCAAACTTCTGTTTGTTAAATGAAAGAAAATAATTGTAGTTATCAATTATATTTTTCTCCATGTGTTTTGTGTTCCATCTGTTCAACGAAGCTCCTTCGATAATGATACTACTCTATTTGATGCTTCTGTTTAACTTCTATTATGTATATTAATGTATATGATTTTGGGGATATGATGTACTTTTTTGTCTTGATCTTCTACTATTTAAATGACAACACCCTGTTTGTACTACTAAGTATATGTTTTTTTGGTGAATGTTTATTGAAGTATATAATAACATCTGAAATTGGGGTGATAGCAAATAGAAACACCGAATCAACTTTGCGAAAGGTAAAATGCAATAAGCAAAACACATAAAGCTTGAGACCATTATTTTGAATATTAGAACTGTGGACATGCAATACTTCATCTTCGTTTGTGAAATGGTTGAGATGGAGTATAGATTTTTAGAAAGATGGTAATTTAACTTTTATTTATTTCTTATTTTAACTTTTAAAGCTTAAAAAAAAGGACAAAGTAGTGTAACTGTGTAAGAGTCCATTAATATTAGAATGGAAAACACTTGGATGGTGAGCAACAATAATAGACATGAAAGTGGAAATGATGATTAGCCAATGGATGGGACATAAATGTAAGTGATGCTTATGAACATGAACTAATGAGACAAATGGGCATGTCATATATCAACCATATATGTCCACACCGTCCAAGATTTGACCTTATGTGCCGCAATTGCGACCATCCATCGTTGCTTGTTAGGTATAACATCAAATATATTAAAAAGCTTATCGATATATTCAAACTATTCTTCAATCTTCAATTATTCGCATTTAAAGTATGCCATCAATCAATAATTAACTACATTTTAATTAAATAATTGAACTCAAATAGTTAATTAATCTTAATTAAAAATAATCATTCGAAAAAAATTTAAATTTTGTCTACAATCATTTTTAGTCGCATCTAGCGGTGGACCAAATTGTCGTCGTTTGCATTGCCAACTGCGGTAGCTTACCTCTCTTCTTTAACTACTGAAAGATAATTAAGAACGTAAGAATTACATATTATTATTAGCTTAAATATGTTTTAACTTGTATAAATAGTTAAATACATATATCTCTACTTTTAGTCTCTACAACTATTTTGTTTAATTGATCTCAACACATTTTCAAAATAACTCTTTTTGTCAAGTTGTTAGTCTTTGTTTAGTTGGCACCTGACATGGGTAACAAAAATGTACATTGTTGTTGTTGTACACGTAATAATAATAAGTTGGGATCACGTAACAAAAATTACTATCATTTTGGTCTGTTTTTCCCACCATCCTAATGAGTTGGGATCCTTTTCCTTTCTAAAGAAAAATAGAAATCACAATGACTATAATTTTTGTGTATAAATATTTAATTAATCTCGTTGTTTTGAAATGTATTCATTTATATTATTTACATATTAAAAAGCTATAATAATTGACATTTCCATCAAAAGAAATGGAGAAAATATTTATCCCCTACAATAACATATATACTAGGTTGAATGTAGGGGAGTGAGAGGTCAAATGAGAGGACAACTGTCCTTTTTAGTATACATGATATTATTAGTTCTAGGTGTCAATTGTTTGGAGAGAATAGAGACTGTAATAATATAACTATTGTTAATCATTTGGAGAAGGCACACGGTTTCATAAGGTGAGAGAAGTGGAAAAAGAGCCACAAATTTTGTTTTAAATGTTTAACAATAAGATAAGAAATGATACTCCCTATATGGCAAAAATGCAGGGACTTGTTTAAAAATTAATAAATAAATAAAAAAGTAAAAGTGAAGTTTTGTATAGAGAAAATCAAATTTAGAAAAGTAAAAAAAAAAAATATTTCCATTTTTAATATCTTGACAATATTCAAAGAGCGACAAAAATGCATTGAGGGTAGCAAAGTAAAAATGTAGTACATGTATCTAGACTATATAGTAAATTGGTGGAACTTGAATTAATTAGTTGACTTATAGGCTGTAACAATTGCAGTTAGTTGAGCTGTCAAGTTATATTAAAATAAATAATTACTCTGACTGAAGAGATTTCTATATAAGCAGAATCTCCACAAACTCCATTCTTGCTCTTCAACATCAAAATGTCCAAAGCTCCTCTGCAACTTCTCACAATCATTCTCCTTTTCTCTTTTCTTCTCTCATCTGCTGCTGTCCCAACAACAAGTAAGAATGGAATTCAACTTCTCCAATAATTGATATCAAACTTTTCAATTTTATTTTTATTTTTTCTTTTTCCACATTACATTGATGGTATATATATTATTTATTAATTGAAGTTTCATTATTTCCAGGAAGCCTTTTAAACTGGAAAAATACATTAGATGATCAGGTGATACCTTTTACCCCTCTCATGAATATAAATTAATTTTTGCTTAAATATGCATTTTGATTTCAATATTTTAATTGAAATAAGATTTTATAGTCTTCCAATTTCTGAATCTTGTATTTTAGTTTCTCTCTTTCACAATTTTTAATGACTATCATATTCTTAATGTTGTAGAATTAAATTTTATAACTTGATATCGATGATTTTACTAAAAAAAGGTAAATTTGAAACCATATCATAACTTTATATTATTCAGTATTATAGCTAACTATTATAGACTAAATGTAAAATTATTCTTATGTTTATGATTCAAATTAAAAATATCACGTCATTAAATATGATTCAAATTAAAAATGTCACGTCATTAAATGTAATTCTACGGTCAAATATTTGTTTTTGGTAAATCAATATACCTTCAAACAGAATCGCTTAAATTAATCTTTTAATTTTTTATTAACACAGCAATTTTCCACAAGAAGCTCAATATTTAAAATAATTTTCTTTGTAACAAAAATTAGAGAAGAGTTGTCAATTCGTTAATGTAAATTAAGGAATATTGGAGATGACTTTCCTATTATGTATATTTTGATTATGATAATTGATTGAGTGTCATATTTGCATGCCTTAAAGGGATATAGGATTAAGAACATGCATGTAATCTATGTATTATGGTCTAATTGAATCAAATTATGTGGTCATAGTTACATGGTGGTCCAGAATTAAGAAATGAAGAAGAAGAGTTAATGGCAGAGAAAAGGATTGATTTTGAAAATAATGACTATCCAGGGACAGGAGCAAACAACAGACATGTACCAAAGACACCTGGAAGAGCTTGAGCAATATTACATTTAGAAATAATTCGTATATATTATTAAGCTAGTATTTTTATTTGGATATGTGGGGGTGAATCTCTTTTGCTTAGTATTTCACTTTTTGTGATGGGATTGGAACAAGGAAATTATATTAATTATTATCTAGTCAAATATCTATTATATCGTTTATTTATCAAGTAAAATATAAATCCAAGGGTTGTGCGCTTTCAAAATGCTAAAAGAAAAATTAAGTCAAGAAAAAGGGCATTATGGCTGAAATGTCTTTGGAGTTGAGTTACTAGTGGAAGAGTAGTGTCACGGAAATCATTTTAAGGTTGGTTGAATATGCCTGAATGCTGCTTTATTAGATTTTTATGTGGTACCTAATTTATTTTTATAAAAATAATTTGAAAAGTAAAATATTTTTTTTAAACTTTTTTTTTTAAGTTTTATCTATTTTTCAAATAACATTTATGTTTCTTTCAATACACTATCTTATGTCTAACATTATTGAATATAGTAGATGAACTAAATCAACTAACTGTAATATCTGATTAAGTTTTTTTATTGGACATAACTTATTTTTATAAAATTAATTTATAAAGTGAAAGTGTCTCTTTATTTGCACAATATAGTAAAATTTATGTGAGCTTAAGGACCGTAAATCAAAATTACAACAAAACATCTAAGAAATTTGAGTATATTAGAAACACACATTTTTTGGACCGAACTAATGGAAAAGATAAACGGGAATTTTCAGGCTTTTTCTCTAAAATGTAGTATCAATATGTTAAAGATTTTAAAAAATTAGAGAGTGTGAATGGTATATTAACATACCTAAAAAAATAGTATCCTTAAACGCGGGTACAAAAAGATTCAATTTAATGCCCCAAAAGGGCCTTCGGGCCCAAAACATCTAAGATATGGAAATTTTACCTCATACTCCCTAATTATACCTATACCTCCAAATAAATAAATAAATGACGTTTTTGCCCTCGTTTATATAATAATACTCCAAAAAAATTACCATTTCTCCTTTCAACCTTTCCGAAAATCAAAAGTGAGTTTTTTTTTCTATACTTCCGCAGAATTTGAATACAAGTTTTTTAGTACACAGGTTTCCCGGTACATAAGCTAATTTCCAGAAAACTTTTTTCAACTTCTCCGGTATAGAAGCCTCTTTCGAAAATCTTTTTGAAATTCTCTGGTACAAGGCTTCTTCTAAAAATCTTTTTGACCATCTCTGGTACAGAAGTCTCTTCCGAGAAATTTGAGGTTTAACATTTTCGGTAGTTACCGGAGAACTTGAACCTCAAGTTCTCTGGAAGTTATATTATTATTATTATTATTTTAATTAATTATAATTTTATAACTAATTGTGATTTATTTCTTTTTGTTTTTTTTTTACTTTTCAGTGGGCGCACGAGGAAGAGACGACAAAATCATACAAATTACACGTGACACTGATACTTCTACATCATCTGCGATGAATGCTCTAGAGAGGATTCGACCGACAGCTTCAAGGAGAAGAAGACGGATGATAATTGAAGACAATAATGAGGGAGACCATGATCATCGATTTATCCCAGATGTGACTATTTATCAGCCGGATGAGCCTCCTATAGTGCATGAGGAGGAGTGTACATGAGCATGTGGATTTACATGAGCAAGAGGAGGCTACACCTGCTCATGAGGGAGAGCATATGGAGGACCTTGTGATTTGTCCGTTCTTATACGATACCGTCATCATGTTTCAGCTAGACTGTGGTTTAGTCAGATATGCTAAATTAATTATTATTTATAATGCATTAAAAATACTTAAATTAATTATTATTTTTGTGTTATATTTAATTTTAATGTCATATATTTTTTTTGTATACATGAGCAACCATTGCTGAAAATTGTTGTGCGTGGAAAGAAAATGCAACAATTTACCCCGCTGGTACTCCCCCGACCCATAAAGAACTGGGTGAATTTGTGAGGATTGAACCCATTACGACGGAGTAGTTTGAAGATGATCGAAAACAAATTGATTTATGCATTTATTGAAAGATGGCATGCTAAGACATCGTCATTTCACGTGTCATTTGGTGAAATGACGATTACTTTGGATAATGTTGTCAATCTTCTGGGATTGCCTATTAGGGGTGAGTTCTACAGTCCACCCGATGATGATAAAGTAATGACATGTAATCTTGCCATGACTTTATTAGGATTGACTGCGGAAGAGATCTGGGAGGAGACCAAAAAGACTAGAGGTGTGCACTATAGACTTGATTGGTTGAAAGAGGTCTTCAGAAGACAATGTGCAACATAGAGATTTGATTGTGCTGCTAGGGTGTAACCCACCCACTTAACTTTATTCTTCAGCAATACGTCTTTGAGCTTCTCCTAATACAAATGTATTCAATCTCTAATAAAATGGATTTTTGTGTTCATGCTCTTCATCATTGAAACTTTTTTGAAACGATGCCCTGATTTTTTTATGTTGCAACCATATCATGTTGTTCATAGCCTCTCAACATTTACACATATCACCCATGTTGTTTTCCACTATTAACTTCAGTTTCCAGTGAGCTGATACAACCCTATCATTACATATAAATTGTCACCATTGAGAAATTCAACAATATATAATAAAATTACAAAATCAAAGTTTTAAAGTCACATTACATACCTGTTAGTCGTTGTCTTCCCCAAATACATTACTTGATTTGTCCATGCTTCAACAAACCTTTTCTTATGATGAGTCGACCATGTTTCTTTCACATAATCAACAAACACTTTAATATTGACACATGGTTGCTCAAACATGTGCAAGCGCATGATATACTCTTTTTCATAACTGCAATACATAATGTTTTTCCACATATTCAATACTGACTCTTGTCTATCACTTAAGACATATTGCTTGCATTTTGCTGCAACATTTTTGTAGTTATGAAATCGACAAAGTAAATTAACAACATGTGGAAATACAATACCAACTGCATTCATTAACGCAAGATCTGTCTGTCACAATTACTTGAGGAAATTTGTTTTGTGTAACAAACAGATCTCTTAGCCTGTATAATACCCATCAAAAGTTTTCTTCTCACTCACATTCTAAATAAGCAAATCCAACTACAAATGTCTTCTCTGTTGACGTCATACCAACAATTTCAAGTAACGGCATTATGTATTTATTGGTTTTCTAGGTACTGTCCATAATCAACACAATCGAAAAAAAATTCAATAACTTCACACTGAATCTGGATGCGCCCAAAAAATATATCTAATAACATCGGAATTTTCACGCTTTCTATTCCAACACACTTATTTTGCATCTTCAATTAACTTGAATAAATGTTGCATCTCTGTTCTATTACCTCTCACGTGCAATCGAATCATACTCATCTGTTTATATATTTGTGAGATCTTAGTAACATTGTTCTTATCTCGGTCTCGCAATGAGAGTAATATGTGTTTCAGTGCAACATTATATTTTGTTAAGTCATGAACATGCTTTTTTCTTCTTCTTGATCTAAACGTCCAACAAATGCATGCCCTTCCAAAGTATCAGGTAATTCATGGTTGTGAACTCCACAAATTACTTTAATTGTCCATCCTGAATCATCTTTTAATGATTTTGATCTAAACTTGAAAGGACAATCACTCTTTTTTGTTGAACTTCGAGTTGAAATAACAACAAACTTGTATTTTCCTCCTTTGTCACAATCTAATATTAATTTATTTCTCCGTCCTTTCTCTCCTGTCTCTATATCTAATCTTCTGATAATAACAATAACTTTATTTTTCATATCGATTTATGTAGCCCAGTTCACAACAACAGCGTCCCGTGTATAAAATATCGGAAATAAAATAAATTATAATTAATCACAACAATATAATTTTATAATACTAATATTAATTATAATTATTCATACCTGATATGAGTCAAAAATATTTGTAGTATCGATGCATGTGTTATCTAATAATAGTAGCGGTTTATCCATATCTGTTAATATTTTAAAAAATTCAAAAAATTCAAAAAACTTTCAAAAAAATATTTAAAAAAATAGGTGTGTACCGGAAAACTTGTGAATGAAGTTTTCCGGAACCACATTATGTACAAGAGAACTTATGAGTAGAGTTTTCCGGTACACATTTTTTTCCTTTCTGTATCGAAAATCTTTGTTTAAAGTTTTTTGGTATTAATCTTTTGTATCGGAAAACTTGTAAAAAGTTTTCCGGAAACAGGATGTGTACCGAAAATCTTCTAAAATGTATTCCGGAAGTTACCGGAAAACTTGCACCTACCGAAAATCTTTTTTACGGCTCCGGAAATGAGGAACTGGTGAGAAAAAAAAAATTAACTCTAGATTTTGTGAAAATGTGAAAAATAAACAAGGGTAATTTTAGCATTTTGAAAAAATTATAGGGGTATAGGTCAAATAATAGGGGTACATGATAGATTTTTCTTCAATGTTTTAAAGAGGCTCAAATCACATAAATTGAAATGTAGGAGGGCTTATTTATTGTAAAAATATTTTATATGTGTTTCCTATCTTGATGAGAGATCCTTGATGTAAATTACTACAAGGAAGATAAAATAAAGGCTAAATTACATATGTGGTCCCTTAACTTAATTTCAGGTAACGTTTTAGTCCTTTATCTTTTTTTTTTTCCCGATTTAGTCCTTTATTTCTAAGAATATCAAATAAAGTATGAAAATATGAGTTTATTTGAAGATTTGCGTTACGAATTTGATGAAATTTGTATTATATTGAAGAATATAATTAATTTTATGAGTTTTGATTGAATTTTTTTTTGAATTTTTGTATTAAAAAGGATAACATTTTTGAAATTTTAAAACATAAAATATTAAATTGTCACTTAAAATTAAAATAAAGGACCAAGTCGGAAAAAAAAAAAAAAAAAAAAGATAAAAGACTAAAACGTTACCTGAAATTAAGTTAAAGGACCACATATGTAATTTAGCCTAAAATAAAATATTAGTTAATAAAGATACATTTTCAAAAATATTTCTAAAATTGTAGACAATTGTTCACTTTAAAAATCTCTTAACTTTTATTAATAAATAAAATTAACACAAATTTTTTTAAAATAAAAATAGAAAATATTTTCACAAAATAAACATTCAACCTGTTGTTATCTCGTGTTCAAACTCAGGATCTCTAAATTATTTGAGTTAGTTATTATGTAATTTACCATTTCTTCTAACAAAAAAATCATTCAATATTTTTTAATTGAAATATAACCGTTCATCAAATATCAATGCTCAATCCAAATAACCTGGATAAAACTATCTACACAACCTCGAATGATATCCAAATTAAAACTACAAATGAGAACCAAATTTTGGTTCACATAGCCTTGCACATGGAAATTTTTTTTTATAAATA
This sequence comes from Cicer arietinum, assembly GCF_000331145.2. Taxonomy (NCBI): domain Eukaryota; kingdom Viridiplantae; phylum Streptophyta; class Magnoliopsida; order Fabales; family Fabaceae; genus Cicer; species Cicer arietinum. The sequence continues at coordinate 65,362,193 of NC_021162.2, read as the reverse complement.
ATTAGAAATTAAACAAATTAAGGTTGAGAAAGTTAAAGGAAAATTTTTGTGATTGAACCTCCCAAAAAATTCAATACTACAGCACCCAAGTTTGCTCCAAACCTTTCTAACCCAAACCAATTTTGCAGGTCTGTTAAAAAAATCCTGCTACAATCTCCAACCAAATTCTGCAGCAACCGTCAATTAGTTCCAACAAAGTACTTCAAATCATGACATTAAGCTCATCTATCTCCAATGCACCCTCCCTTGGAACTGCTTTGCATTTTTCTCAAAAACTATCTATTCTACTCTTTGTGCTTACACTAGATAAGACATTAGTACCGCAATAGAGAACCTAAAATCACCAAAAGCCATTCGTCATAAATTAGTAGCAATCACCATCTAACATAAACCATGTGTAGAATCACAAAAACAACTAAGCTACAAATTAGTAGCAGACAATCCTTGCTTCAAAACAAACCTATAGGTATAAAACACTCAACAACATATATGCAAAAACATTCAACAACAAAGCAAATCAGCTACAAATTTTACTGAAACTTAAAATAAGGTAGCAGAAAATTTATGCAAGCAAAGTTTTCTCCTGAAATTTCACATAAAGCACGTGTCTAATTATCTGTTTCAGGAACTAAAAAATGAAAAAAGCCCTTGGTAAAGGAGAGTTGTTACTCATGCATGCTTCAAATATACACATACGGGGTCATATAAACATCACTCTAACCAGTGTGATGTTTTTGCATTGGCTTGAGTTGGATGTTATCATGGTTAACATTACTGATCTTCTTGAGCTGGATGTTATCATGGTCACCATAGTTAAAATCAGTTCACAAACCCAATAAAAGAATATTGAGTAAGTGGAAAATAAGTAGAGTCTTCAACCAAAGCTACTATATTAAGAAGTTTCATGTTTCTGTTATTGAATTAATGATGAGCTCAAAAGCTCTATGATGGTGGAAATGATAAACCAAAGTCAAAGGAATCCCAACCACAGGACAGTGGCTCCTATCCAGAGAATCCCACCACCTACCTCACTCCTTTATATATTCTGCCAAATCCTTGGAGCTCCGAATTCCATGTGAATCAAATAGTAATTCTTTGGATAATACAACACTCCCAGTGACCTTTTGAGCATCACAATATCTCCTTTTGAGCAACACTATTATTCTAATTTTACGAATTTAGGATCACCTAGGGTCAAAAATTAAATTATATATCCAAGATCATCAAGGCACAATACTATCTTCTCAATTTATCAAATATAGGATCATTTAGGCTCAAATATCATATTTGGCTTTCATTGTCATCGAGGCCCAAAACCATCATCTCAATTTATCAAGTTAAGGTAACTTAAGTTCAAATATCAAATTACGGATCCAATATCGTCAAAGCATAATATCATAACCCCAATTTATTAAATTTTCTATCATATAATCGTAAAAGTCGAATTCACATCCAAGGTCGTCTACACACAAAACTATCATCACAATTTATTACATTTAGACTCATTTAAGCTCAAATATCATATTTTTCATCTAATTTCATCGAGGCGCAATGTCATCGTTCTAATTTATAAAATATAGGACCATCTAAATCAAAAATCAAATTTTGCATACAACTTTATCGAGGCAATTCAACATCATAGCAATTTATTGAATTTAAGAGCATATAGACTCAAATCAATTTTGTATTCGAAGTCACCGAGGCACAACCCCTGTCATTCTAAATTATTGAATTTAGAACCATCTAGGCTCAAATATCAATGTCATCAAAGTACAATACCATCACTCTAATTCATCGCATTTATGCTCTAAATATCAAATTTTGCATCAAAAGGACAACATCGTCATCCCAATTTTTCGAATTTAGGATCATATATGTTCATATATAAATTTTCCATCCAAGTTTATCAAGGCAAAATATCATCATCCTAATCAAATTTCACATCTAAGGTGATTGAAGCATAATATCATCATCTTGGCTTATCGAAGACAATCTACTAGTCTCAAATATCAAATTTAGCATCCATGGTCGCCGAGCGGCAAAATAGTCATCCCAATTTATCGAATTTAGAGTCATATAAGCTCAAATGTCACTATTGTCATTCCATTTTGGGTCATCAATACATGCATGCCATTTCATGTTACAAATAGATATTTGCATTGAAGTTGCGTTTAGATCATCAATTGATATCCATATTATCCCAATTACATACGAATAAATGATTCATATTGCAAGCAACATTTTGGGTCAAGAGTCATTCTCGTTGTGAAATTTAGATTCATCCAACCATACTATCCAAATTCATGTGATTACAAAATTCATATAGCAAAACCATAATTTGGGTCAAGAATTCACCATTTCGTGATTAAATTTATGGTCATCTAAGCATACTATCGCAATTTCATATGAATACAAAATCCATATATCAAGCCACATTTTGGGTCAAGAATCCACCATCTCATGATTAAATTTATGGTCATCCAAGCTTACTATCACAATTTCATATGAATACAAAATTCATATATCAAGCCACATTTTGGGTCAAGAATGCATCTCGTGATTGAATTTAGGGTCGTCCAACCATACAATCTCAATTTTATATGAATAAAAAAACTCATTGCAAGTCACATTTTAAGTCTAGAAATTATCTCGTGATTAACTTTAAGGTCATCCAAGCATAGCCTTCCAATTTCATATTTCAAATTTTTTTGGGTCAATAATCCATCTTGTTATGAAATTTAGGATCGTCCAAGCATACAATCCCAATTTCATATGAATAAAAAAGTCATTGCAAGTCACATTTTGGGTCAAGAATTTATCTCGTGATTAACTTTAGAGTCATGCAAGCATACCATTCCAATTTCATGTGAATAAAAATTCATATTCCAAATTTTTTGGGGTCAATAATCTATATCCTATTAAATTAGAGTGATCCAAGCATAATATCTCAATTTCATATGAATATACAATTCATATTGCAAACCACATTGTATGTCAATATCCTATGTCATGAATAAATTTAGGGTCAACCAAGTCCACTACCCTAGTTTCATATGAAAAAAAAATTCATATAGCAAACCACATTTTTTTGTCAGGAATCCATCTTGTGACTAAATTTAAGGTCAGCCGAACATACTATCTCAATTTCATATTGATTAAAATTCATATTACAAGCCACATTTTGATTCTGGGTCAAGAATCCATCACATATTAAATGTAGGTTCATCTAAGCTTATCATTCCAATTTTATATGAATAAAATATTGATATTGCAAACCACTTTTTTGTCCCGAATCTATCTTTGTTCGGCACCTTTTCAAATCAAATTTCTAATATCTTACTTTTAACCCTTATTTTTGCTCAAACTAAAACGCCATCTTCCAAAAAACATTATAGATAGTTATCAATGTCCAAAAAACATCGAAAAACAAAATGATAGAAACACACCTTCAACAATCATCCACAACACCATCAATTGACTCTTGACAATGAGCCCATCTTTCCTTTGGTGAGATTCCATTCATTGGCGCTTTGTGGCTGCTACAAGGTATAAATTCACAAGTGCTCTAGCAACCCTAGAAATCTAATTTAAATTGGTGCCAAAAAAGATTACCGAAAAGAGATGAATTCTAAATATCTAAGATTCATGTAGTTGAATGTTATTAGTTGAATTTCAAAAATGGGATGTTACGGTCGCAAACAAAAGAGAAAAAAGCCGCCCCAAAACATTGTCGCCAAACAAGAAGTTGAAACAACTATAATTCAAAATTCACTTTAAAATTTATACTATTTTCTATCAAAAAAATATTTATATTATTTTTTGAAACGAAGTATTAAAATTTTTTGGGTGAAAAGTATTAAAATATTTTATTGAATACAAAAAATAAATGTATATTTTAGTTATTATTTTATAGTATTTTTTTCTTATATACTCTTTGTATTTTATTTTTATTCATATATTTTATAGAATCATCATACGGTTCACATAAACTGATAAAAAATAAATAAAAACATAACATAAAAGGTAGGATAACATGAGTAAGGCACTTGCAAACACATACTACATTAGCAAAATCCAGAATAAGGTGAGAGATTGAAGGGAAATAAAACCTGTGTAGAGTTGAAAAGATGTAGCCAAACTCCAATGCCTAATGACCCACCAAATCTTTGATTTATCGAGGCTATAAAGTCCAGGGTCTACAATCATTGGCTTCCCTCTCTTATTCCTGAAATAAAATAAAATTGGATATAAAAAAGTTCATAATAAAGGTCAGAAAATCAAGTGATGTAACAATTCCACTCACAGTTTCCAACCCAAGCGACTATTGTGTAGTATGAAATTGATATCCCTGGCACCTTAGTTCTTACCAATTTGAGTTAATCATTAACAAAATCAATCACCATAATCCAGGATCAGAGCCGCTACATTAAGAATTTTTATCTTTTTGCGATGCTATAACAAATTGAAACTATAATTTTTGTGTTCTAAGAGCAACGATGGTGGAATGATAAACCATGGTAGAATTCTAATTGGAGTTATTTTGTTATAAATATATATATGTTAATATCATCAATAAAAGAAAGAAAAGTTAGTAATATTTATTTTAAAAACTATATCCCAACAAAAGTCACAAAAAGAGAATATAAATATCTATAGTCACCAAAAGAGAGGTTGCATAGTCCCACATGGGAATTTTTGTCAACTATACAGGTAAGTTAGCTACAAATATACAAAGGTAAGTTGGCTTGGAGTAATCAATCAGTAAAGCTTTTATAGGGACTACTGTAAAATTTGTTAATAATTTTAGCGAATAATAATTTTTAAGGCAGTTTAAAATGTTGCAAAATAATTGTCATTTTAATTATTTTACATACATTAAAAAAATGTATAGATATAAGTAATATTAATTAGTTAGTTAAAGGATACGGGTGGAAGTTAAAAAAATAATTTTGTTTGTTTGTAAATTGATTAATTATTATGAGATGAAGGAAGTAGTTTTTATAGTTAGCTATTGTGCTATCTTAATGTTCAATTAACTAAGATCCTCCTATACGTGGATTTCTAAGAATTATGTAAGAATTTATGCGAACAAATACTTCAAAGTACTGTAAACCGATACCTGTGAAACAATTCACACTTCTCTAGAGAAAGCAACAAATTACATTACTATAACCGGAACATTCCCAACTTAACCAAACATAACATCATTAGTCACATATTCTTTCAAATCCTTATGTTCTGCATTGGAGCTTCATAATCCACGTGAATCAAATAGTAATTCCTAGGATGATATAACACTCTTAGGAGTTTCACAACATCTCCTTTGGATGCAATATAACATTCTCAAGAGCTTCACAACATCTCTTTTAGATGCAGGATCAAGTATCATTCTAATTTATCATTTAGGACCATATAGACTCAAATATCAAGTTTTACATTTAATGTCATTGAGGCGTAATACCGTTGTCCTAATTTTATAAATTTAGGATCTCCAAGGCTCAAATGTCAAATTTCATATCTAAGATCAACGAGACAGAATACCATTTTTTCAATTCATCAAATATAGGATCATTTATGCTCAAATATCATATTTCGCCTCCACGGTCATTGAGGTATAAAACCATCATCCCAATTTATCAAGTTTGGATAATTTAGGTTCAAATATTAAATTACGCATCCAATATTGTCGAGACATAATATCATCATCCTGATTTATTAAATTTCATATTATTATGGCTCAATAGTATAATCCACATCAATTGTCATATAAGAACAAAACCATCATCAAGTTTATCAAATGTAGACTTATTTAAGCTCAAATATCATATTTTGCATCTAATATGATCGAGGCGCAACCTTGCCATTCTAATTTATCAATTATAGGACCATTTAACTCAAATATCAAAATTTGCATCCAACTTTATCAACACAATGCACCATCATCACAATTAATTGAATTTACGAGCATTTAGACTCAAATCAATTTTGTATCCAAAGTTTTCAAGCCACAACACTCTCACCCTAATTTATTGAATTTAGGAACATCTAGGTTCAATTATCAATGTCGTCAAGGTATAATAACATCACTCTAATTTATCGAATTTAGGACCATTTATGCTCTAAATATTAAATATTACGAGCATTTAGACTCAAATCAATTTTGTATCCAAAGTTTTCAAGCCACAACACTCTCACCCTAATTTATTGAATTTAGGAACATCTAGGTTCAATTATCAATGTCATCAAGGTACAATAACATCACTCTAATTTATCGAATTTAGGACCATTTATGCTCTAAATATTAAATTTTGCATTCAAGGGACAATACCATCATCTCAAATTTTGATTTTAAGATCACATGTTCATTAAGTTCCAACATCATCATCACAAGATCAAATTTCAAATCTAAGGTAATTGAAACACAATATCATCATATTGATTTATCGAAGGCAATCTACTAGTCTCAAATATCAAATTTAACATCTATGGTTATTGAGGCACAATATTGTCAACTCAATTTATTGTATTTAGGATCATCTTAGCTCAAATGTCAAATTTTACGTCCAAAATTATCAAAGCACAATTCTATCGTCCAAAGCATGCTTGCCATTGTCATTCAATACAAATAAATATTCATATTGAAGTCGCATTTAGAGTGTTTATTGTCATCCATAATATTTCAATTTCATATGAATAAATTATTCATAATGCAAGGCACATTTTGGGTCAAGAGTCATTCTCGTGGTAAAATTTAGAGACATCAAAACATACTATTCAAATTCATATGATTACAAAATTCATATTGCAATGTCACATTTAGGGTCAAGAATCCATCATCTCGTTATTAAATTTAGGGTCATCCAAGCATACAATCACAATTTCATATGAATATAAAATTCATACATCAAGCCACATTTTGAGTCAAGAATCCATCCCGTGATTAAATTCAAGGTCGTCCAAGAATGCTATCCCAATTTCATGTGAATAAAAACTCACTGCAAGCAATATTTTTTGGGCAATAATCTATCTTGTGATTAACTTTAGGGTCATCCAAGCATACTATATCAATTTCATATGAATAAAAATTCATATTGTAAAATTTTTTGGGTCAATAATCCATCTCGTGATTAAATATAGAGTCATCTAAGCCTATTATCTCAATTTCATATGAATATAAAACTCATATTGCAACCCACATTATGTGTCAAGAGTCTAACTTGTGAATAAATTTAGGGTGTCATCGAAGCCTACTATCTCAATTTCATATGTATAAAAAATCGACCACATCTTTTTGTCAAAACTTCATCTCGTGACTAAATTTAAGATCATCCAAACATACTATCTCAATTTCATATAAATAAGAAATTCTTATTACAAGCTACATTTTAGTTCAAAAATTCATCTCGAAACTAAATCTAAAATCATCCAAATATACTATTCCATTTTTTTTTTGTTAAGACAACTACCAAATATAAAAATTTGATCAGCAACACCGAAACCACTAATAGGTCACATACGTAACCAAATTTTATTCAATTTATCATGAATTCCCACGATGACACGCCAACACACAACACCTTGACTAGGAACGCCCAAAAGTCCCACAAGCTCTTCAAGCATCATTTACCACTTTCACAAAGAGGCTCTCCATAAGAACAAACCTATTAAATTTTTACTCCTGATGAATAAACACTACCAACATATAGATTTCTAATGATACAATTGCATGCATAAAGAAGAATAGCCAACAAGGTTTTAAAAAGTAGGCTTATATTCCTCATGTCACTTTATTACAAAGACAATAGAATATGATAAAACTATGTATAATTTGGAACATCTAGGTTCAATTATCAATATCGTCAAGGTACAATATCATCACTTTAATCTATCGAATTTGAGACCATTTATGCTCTAAATATTAAAATTTGCATCCAAGGGACAATACCAACATCTCAATTTTTTACTTTAAGATCATATGTTCATCAAGGTCCAATATCATCGTCACAAGATCAAATTTCAAATCTAAGGTTATTGAAACACAATATCATCATCTTCATTTATCGTAGTCAATCTACTAGTCTCAAATATCAAATTTAACATCCATGGTTATAGAGGCACAATATTGTCAACCCAATTGATGGTATATAGGATCGTCTAAGCTCAAATGTCAAATTTGACGTCCAAAATCATCGAAACACAATACTAGTCGTCTAAAGGCAAGCTTACCATTGTCATTCAAGACAAATAAATATTCATATTGAAGTTGCATTTAGAGTTTATTGCCATCCATACTATCCCAAATTCATACGAATAAATTATTCATATTGCAAGACACATTTTGGTCAAGAGTCATTCTCATGATTAAATTTAGGGACATCCAAGCGTACTTTCAAATTCACACGATTACAAAATTCATATTGCAAAGCCACATTTTAGGTCAATAATCCACCATCCGTGATTAAATTTAGGGTCATCCAAGCGTACCATCACAATTTTATATGAATATAAAATTCATATATTAAACCACATTTTGGGTCTAGAATCCATCCCATTATTAAATTCAGGGTCGTTCAAGCATACTATCCCAATTTCATATGAATAAAAACTCAATGCAAGCGACAATTTTTTGTCAATAATCTATCTCGTGATTAACTTGAGGGGTCATCCAAACATACTATACCAATTTCATATGAATAAAAATTCATATTGCAAAATCTTTTGGGTCAATAATCCATCTTGTGATTAAATTTAAAGTCATCCAAGTCTACTATCTCAATTTCATATAAATATAAAATTCATATTGCAAGCCACATAATGTGTCAAGAGTCTATCTTGTGAATAAATTTAGGGTGTCATCAAAGCCCATTATCCCAATTTCATATGTATAAAAAATATGCCACATTTTTCTCTCAATAATTCATCTCGTGACTAAATTTAAGATCATCCCAGCATACTATCCCAATTTTATATGGATAAAAAAATTAATATTACAAGCTACATTTTAGTTCAAAAATTCATCTCGTAACTAAATCTAGGGTCATCCAAACATACTATCCCATTTTTTTTATCACCAACACCAAAACCACTAACAGGTCAGGTACTTTATTCAATTTATCATGAATTTCCATGATGACGCACCTGCACACAACCCCTTGACTAGGAACACCCCATAAGCCCCACAAGCTAATCAAGCAGCATTTGCCATTTTCACAAAGATGTTACCCATAAGAACAACAAAGCTATCAAATTTTTACTCCTCATGAATAAACACTACCAACATATAGATTTCTAATGATATATATTCCTAAATGTCCTACCCAGTTTTATTTCTCATGTCACTTTATTACAGAGACAAGTAAAACATGATAAAACTATGTATAATTTGGAAGGTTAATGCACATCGGACAAAAAAAAATTGGTGCTTGCTTTCATTAGTAAAACAACTTGATGTTCTACTTGATCTTGCATCCAAGAATTCTACCCCTTGCAAAATACATCCACATCAAATCAACTTGATATTTGTTGCTAATGTAAAGTGTGTAAAAATAGCTATATTCTAACCATTAATCAAGGGATCATGCAAATGAACCACACTACCTTGATTAGTTGAATTGAACATGTAACATAATTTTTAATTTTCCAAATAGGTTCGACATTTAATAAGACATCATAAAGCAAGCTATCAAATAACCAATTGCAGGAAATAAAAAGAAGAAGAAAAAAAGGACTTTGAAAACAGAGGAAAATGGAAAGTCAATTTCAGACTCAAAGCACAGCAGTAAAAAAAGTTTGCAAACCAGTATGAAGCCCTAGCATCAATTCAGAATCCGTCTCTTTTTGGTACCAATTCAAATTAGATATCTAGGGTTTGAATAATCAAGATTTACCGAGTTGAACGTTCTTGGTTGAATTTCAAGAATGGGATGTCACCGTCGGAAACCAAACAGAGAAGAGTTGCCTCCAAACATTGACGCCAAACAACTATAAAGAATCTTGAAACCTGAATGCGAAACTTGAATTCAGAAAAAGAGACCACCGATTCAACGATTCAGATTCAACGACTACAAATTCATCGAAATTCAAGGTCGCGTTAGTCCCCTTTTTCTCTCCCTCAAACAGAAACTTGAAGCCCAAGGTTGTGTTAGTGCTGATCCTATTTATAATATTTTTTTAAAAACAAATTATTAAATTTTATTTTGGTAAAAATTATTATATTTTATTGAATGGAAAATAAATAAATAAAAATGTATGTTTTAATTATTATTTTATAGTATTTTCTTCGTAATTACTATTATAATAATTTATTTTTAATGGGTTATTTTATAATTTATGTCACTTATTATATACTTTTTCCATATTTGGGTGAAAAAGATATTTGCTAGGCAATGGCAAAAATCTTGGTCATGGACTAATGAGGCCTAATTTCAGCAAAACTCTTTCTTATGTTGTTTTACCCATATACCCAAATCACATACATTGTTTCATCTTGGGTCACTATTTCCATTGTTTTTACATAGGCTCAAATAAACATGATTCAATATTTTACAAGGCCCAAACCCCATAAATTGAAATTTTAATATAATGCAATTAAACCATTGAATTCAATGTTTTTGAATTGAAAGAAAACCATGTCATCAAGTATCAATAGTTTTGATAGTGTTGAAACTTAAACTATTTAACCCAAACAAAACCACCCACATAATTTTGAATGATATCTAAATTAAACATGTAAAATGGTCATACAAATAAAATGAAAGCCAAAGCAATTAAATTAAGGTTGAAAGCCAAATTAGATGAAGGTTGATCGATTACTTCAAATTTAGTTCACTTGGCCTTGCATCCTAGAAAGAAAAAATGCATATCAAACAAGCTAAAATAAAATGCATTTCCAACCTGAAGGTTGACCGGTCACTTCAAATTTGGTTCACTTGACAACAAAATTATAAATAATTACAAATTAAACAAATTAAATTTGAAACAAATTAAACAAGCTGAAATAAAATGCATTTGCAACCTACATTAAACAATTTAAAAAGCGAGTAGTTTCTTTGAAAATCAATGAAAACTCTCTTCAAGGAAATAAAATGCATTTTCAAACTCCCCTCACAAGACACTTCGAGGTTATTATTCATAGAGGAAATATAAAGAAATCTTACGTTAATCGAAAGAATAACTTTATAAAGAATGTTACAAGTCTTATATAATATTAAGGTTCAGATTAAAAAAATAATAATGTGGAGGCAATGCATGCCTCATGTTCATTCAATATATTTAAATTGTCCAATCTGAAATAAATGTTTGAGATTTAATACTGTGTAATACTACTATGATATACGACTTTTGTAAAACCTTTTATCCTACCGTGAGTTTATAAATTCATTAACTATCATGACTCTACTATTTAGATATTGTTGATCAATTTTTCTTTTAAATTTAACTTAATATTTATCTTTATTACACAATAACTTGATTGTGTATCTTTCAACGTTATAATATTGTATTTTGATTATATAAATTATAAGTTGTTAACAGTATTTTTTTGTTGTCAAAATCATATAACGCTATAATTTATTTGCATATTTGTATAAAACACTTAAATATATATATATAATTATTGAATTTAATCAACGGTTTATAATAATAAATTTGAATCCGTCCAGATGCACGAATCTCTTTTTAGTTTAACCTTCAAAGTAATAGCATGGAACAGCGAAATATTTTGTGTTGCTTGTTGATAAAGATTTGCAAACCAAAACCAAACTAATTAATTATTTGTTCCTCTTTGGCAAGCCACGTGATGGAAGTTCAAAATTTCATCCTGGCATTGAGATGCAAGTGCTGCCAAAACAAGTCTATGTCTTGAAACTCTTCCTTCCCTCTTTTGTTCTGTTATATTTCCTTTTTTCTTTTTTTACTTTTATTATTATTGAGGGCCCTACAAAATAACTAGCGTGAAAATGGTAAATATGATTAAGATGTCCATTACCAAGATTGAGGTCTAAATGCAATGTCATGAAGATCACTAAGTCTAAATTAATGTTCCTTTTTTTATATGTTGTGATGCGTTCATTCTCTTTTTTTATGATTTAAAACATAAAGTCAACAATTACCGCGGATGATCATGCATAAGTAAAAAAAAAATTCAAAGAAAAAAAAAATCCACGCGAACAAATAAAAGGGTAACAAAAGGATCAAAGTTAAGAATTATAAATTTATTGTTTAATCGTAGATTTTGTCTTCTATTTTATTAATTTGTAAAATTGATACATAAATTTAATTATTTCTTTATATTTTTTAATTATAAAAATAGTTATGTGATATATATTAAATAACATCAGATATAATATGATAATATATATTGAATTATTAATATCAATAAATTTGTAATAAAATCATCTAAAAACTTCAGTTTAAAAAATTATTAATTTTTGTAATTTAATCTATAATATATAAATAATTAATGCAACTAAATGATTCTATATTATGAGATTGTATGTTACATCATTAAAAATATCTCAAACACCATTTTTTAGTTAAAAAATCTGAAAGAGAACCAAAACTGTTAATTTTTAGAATAGTAAACTAATTTCGTGAATTCATAAAAATAAGATTACTAAAACTACAAGACAATTATAGATATATGTACAAACTAATACACAGTTAGAGTTGTATTAACCTGTCATCGGTGCTATCAGGAAGAAATGATACATTTTTTTTATTAATTTATTAATAATAATAAATTTATGACAGCTAGTGAGTTTTATTTAATAAATCTATGTTGAGTTCACAGTTAAAGATGCCCTAAATTACACTACATTGTGATGTTTTGCCGTAAAAGTAAAAGATAAAGAAAGAGAAAAATTATATACAATATTAATATAAACCAACCTTGCATTGACATAAATATAGCAACCCTTGATTTTACTATACCACTAATTAATTTCAATTGACATCATTAAAAAAAAAAACATCAAATCAATAGTTTAGATTGTATGTCAATTGTAATATATTTTAGGCTAAATTACATTTGTGGTCCTTTAACTTAATCTCAGGTAACGTTTTAGTCCTTTATCTTTTTTTTTTTTCCGACTTGGTTCTTTATTTTAATTTTAAGTGACAATTTGATATTTTATGTTTTAAAATTTCAACAATGTTATCCTTTTTTATACAAAAATTCAAAAAAAAAATTCAATCAAAACTCATAAAATTAGTTATATTCTTCAATATAATACAAATTTCATCAAATTTGTAATGCAAATCTTCAAATAAACTCATATTTTCATACTTTATTTGATATTGTTAGGAATAAATGACTAAATTGGGAAAAAAAAAAAAGATAAAGGACTAAAACGTTACCTGAGATTAAATTAAAGGACCACAAATGTAATTTAGCCTATATTTTACACCAACAAAGTTTAAGAATGAAAGAAACCACTATCCTATTTATTTAATTTTCTATATAGTTAAGTTGGTCCTTGGTCACATGTAACTATTTATTTAATTTTTTATACAGTTAAGTTGGTCCTTGGTCACATGTAACTAGAATATGTGTACAAATAATCACAATGTTATCTCAACTCTTATACATAACATTCAAAATTTTCATATACCAATTCAATATCATATTTTCTCTATATCTCTATTTCTATTATATCACCAAAATATTATATTTGTCATATCACTCTTTCTATTTTTATTTATTTGAAGGAGTAAAATAATATATCAGTGTATACCATTTTTTTTTCCATGCAGTTTTTTAATCAGTTTACATAAGAGAACTTTATCAATTTAAAGGGAAATAATAAAAAATAATAATAATTTAAATTCCATAAGATCTATTAAGATAAGATAAAGACAAATTGTAGAGTACTATGAAAAAAAAATATGTATGTAATATTAATATTTTGATCAATAATTTTCTCTAATTTATCTAAATGGACATTACTATAATATTTATTATATTAATTGACTAAATTAAAAGTTTTGATACATTTATTTTTTAATTTTAACCCTAGTAATTAAATAAATTATTTTTATAATTAAAATTATAACAAAAAACTTCATTTCAAAATAAATTCAAATAATCAAACTTAAACTTTGATGGTGTAAAATTTAAATTAATGACCAATTAATTTTTTCATGAGTAATATGTTAGGTTAATTTAATAGTTACAGAAGACGTAAATTTTCAAATATATGTAGAAGTACTCTACAAATATCTAGCACCAGATAAAACGGAAAGTAAAATGCTCTGTTTTTCATTTAAAAAAAAAAAAAAAAGAATAGGGGGCCTTTTCATTGAACACTATTAGTAATCTTCAACATCTAACTATTTGATTTTGACATGTGAAAATAAATTCTTATCTAGTCAGTTATATGTTCTTCTGAAAAGATTGGACAAGAAAATTTCAGAATAAAAGAGGTACAAAAATTTATTTTAACTTTTTGAAAAAGTTATTACTCAAAAGACAAATTAATAATTATTACAACATCATTTAAATCATTTCTTTAATATTTTATTTTTTATTTTGCAACAAGTGTCATTTAATTTTTTTTATATTTATTTATAAAATATAATAATTAAAAAAAAATTATTTTATAAAATTATTCATCTTAATTATAAGTGCATTTGCTGTTGTTATTATTGTAAATCACAATAATACTTTGTAAAGTATACATATAATAATTATGGAAAAGTAGTATAAAAATATAATTACAATTTTATTAAAAAATAAAAATAGCATTCATTCTAAAATAATTTTTTATTTTTTCAAAGTGACATTCAAGATAGAAGGAATACAATTTTAAGTTCACAATTGAAGAAAATAGATAAAAGGTTAAAAATAGACAGAAACCAATATCATTAGGAAACGCAGGAGAGCATGTTAATGATTTTCAGCCATTATAATCAGGTGCAGGATTAAAAATGGGTCCCATAATTAGAGACATGTCGTTAGTTAAAACAAATTATGCGGGATTTGTTGAGTGGATGTTTTGATTAGGAAAATTTTGTCATTTGGTTAGGTACTATTATTAGATCAGGCGGGAAAAGCACATACTATTACTTACATATGCAAAACAATATATACCCTTCCTTTGTCAATATTGGCTGCGCCTAATGTTCCTTTTTTCAATACACAATAATCAAATTACTTTTTATTTTATTTTAAAGGAAAAATTGTTAGATTAAGCAAGAGCAATTATCTCTCATTTATTGTTGCGTCAATGGAGGACGTTCCATTATGATGAACAGAAACTGACCATCATCATGTCCTTTGTATGTTGGTCTTGAGAAGAGTGGTTTGCAACATGGTTTGGATGTGAGGCTTAACAGAGACTTGAGAGTGTGATATTTCAAGCTTCCTCAAATTTCTTTGTTATATGGAGCTATGGTTTATTTCAAGAAATGGCGTGAAAGAGTGAGGGATGCATGCATGTACTATGTTCTTGATTTAAAGAATAAAACCTCCAAAAATTCGTGTAATAATTTATTGAGGATTTTTTACTCTAAACATTGAGACGAATTTAACCGTGGATGGCAAGACATACGCTGAATTAAGACGAATTTAAGCATGGGTCTTTGTAGAGTTTAAAATAATATTTTAGTAAAATTATTAATTTTTTTTATGTAAAACTTTTCAGATATTTGAAATAAAAAATTATTTATTAAATCAACATAATTTATGTTATATAATATTTTTTCAATTGATAATCAAGTCAATTAATTTAATATTTGTTTTTAGTTTCAAATAAAATTTTATTAATTTTAGATTTAAAAATATTAGAATATAAGAGTTTTTATTAAGTACAAAAGTTTTTGTAACTTTTTTTATTAAGTAGAATTTTATTTGTTTTTTAAGATCTAAAACAATAATTTTAGTGGTTTTATCTTTGATGGACCCTTTATATTAATTAATTTTCTTAATGAATAATCTTCATTGAAATATTCATGTTGATTTGTATGGGCACTAAATTGTCGATTGTCCACAACAGTTATTTTGGTTGTCTTACACTTGGACCGATTTTTTCTATAAGTTTTATCAATGAGTAATCTTTATTTTGAAAGACTGATGTTGATTTATACTAACAATAGATTGTCGACTATCTCTACAAATCATAATGAGTATTTTAGTTTTAAGGTGACTCATCTCATGCATGGTGCTCTAAGTCAAACCTGTTAATTTGGGGAGTTCTTATGCTTATACTACCCAAAAAGAAGATGTATCATGTTAACATAGATAATACAAATCAATGCTTATAATAAATTACATAGCCTCATACCTACACTCAGGCTGGTGATGGTCATGTGCAGGCAGACTAATTACAAGAAACCCAAATTTTCATATTTTTTATGAGAATTATAGGAGACTAAAAAAGTAGTACTAAAAAAAAATTCATATGTATTATAGGGCCCAACAACAAAATGCTCATAATTCAGAAATAGAAACATATTTTATGAACAAAAAATAGGGTTTATATTTTTTGACAAAAAAAAATAGAGAATCAAATTCTCAATGTTATTGTTGTTATTTATAAGTTTTTTTGTTTTTTTTTTAATGTTATATATTGATATTACTTAGGATTTAAGTAAAGAAATATTCTTTTTAAATTTTTATTAATATTTTTTATTAGAGACTTCATTTTTAATATTATAATTGGGTTTTCAAAATATTTGAGATGACCCTACCTCTATTGTATCAAGATTAAAATATTTTTTTAAATAATGCTAACATGAGTATTTAGAGAGAAAATTTGTAAAGAAAACAAAATTATCTTAAAAAGATGAATATAAGAATCTTTAAAATATAGATAATGTTAACAAGATTCTTAGACACTTATTAAGAAACTAAAAAAGAAAATATTATTTTAGAAATTGTGTATTTAAAACTTTAAAATCTTAAATATCATTCTTTTAACACAAAAATTATATTTTAATGTCATTTAACAGTTACTTAACAAATATCTTTTAAATGAGTAATCGTTATCAAATATTTTAATACAAAAATTTCAATACACCTTTAATTAAAAGTTTATATTTTTAGATCTTTAGTAAGTAAAATTATTGTTTTTGAGTTTTGAAAAAGTATCAATCATGAAGTCCCTATAATAAACATTACATACAAACATCTAAAATTACAATTTAAAATTTTTAATTTCCCAAGCCTGAGGCTAGCTGATCAGACAGCGGTGACACACGTGTGATGATCTTTTTGTGTACGTTCTTATTCCTTAAAAAAAAAAATGAAGTATTTATTGAAACACTTCAATTGACATACCTCCACTTTATAAATATGTCATCTCTCTTGAGACTTCTTTATTTTTTCAATTCACATCAAGTAACTATCTCGCTATTATTATATCATTTTCAACATTCTTTTTATCATTACCATCGTCATCATTTCTAATAGAAATTGGATCACATTTTATCTTATTGCACTATTGCAATTATGTCACCGTACATAATTCACATTAATATTTTTATTTATAATGAACGTGAGGGAGTATTAGTCATAAACTCGTAATAAAGCACAAGCATCAACGTTTTTTTTTTGTCAAAATAAAACATCAACGCTCGTCTTGTGCTTAGAGTTTGTTTTCTTTGAAATGAACTCCACCCAAGATATCATGTGAGCTTAACTTTGAAAATTCAAAATTGATCCAGAACAATGATTCTTTGAACGTGTCCGTTAATCCAAAAAAAATATGTCTAAGGTTTTGTTTGGTAAAAATAAAAGATAAATTAATTGACACTAGATATCAAATAAGTTAATTGATAGAACATAGTTGATAAACTAATTTATTTAATTTGAAATGTTTAATGGAATTAGCAATTGAACTGATTAAAAATTATAAAATATTGTAAAAATATATATTTTTAATTAATATTTAATTAAGACAATAAGAATAGGAATAAAATAAAAAATGAACTGTTATAAATTATAACCTCAAACTTTAATTTAAAGTAAATTATAAATAAAAAGTTATAAACTTAAACAATATATTATAAATCCGTAAAAAAACAACATTATAAAATAGTCTTATTAACTTCAACACCATAAACCATCTGTTCCTACCTTTCTACTATGGAGACCGTGATAATTACTCCTTGGGAACGCAATTAGCTAGATTTTGGAGTACTTTTTACTCACGATTTTGGAGTTATATTCCTAGAAAAATGATTTTGGAGCATTGAGTTGAGAATAACACGAATGGATAGTTACGATGTGATAAATTTGAATTTTTGTTAATATATATATATATATATATATATAAATTTAGGGTTTGATCTTTCTGAAGTATTATTATTTTTGGTAGATGAAATCTATAGATATTAAAATCAGAAGAAAAAAGAATAATAAATTTATATATCACTGAAAAAAAATATCAAACAATACATAATAATTGATTTAATAACAATTAAAAAAATGAAATAAAAAATTTTAGAAACTAAAAAGTTTATGAATTTTTTATAAGCACTAAAACAAAAATAATGAGATTTTATAAAAATTAAAAATTTATTTAATGTTAAAAAAATATATTGGTGTCAAGTTATCTCATACCACATTTTTTAATAATTAAAAAATTGAATAAAGAACATTTAGATCTTTCACAAAAAACATACGTGACATATTAATTTTTGGCAAAAAAATTAAGTTGTTTTAGTCGTTGATAAAAATAAAATTGAAAACAAGTAGTCCATATAAACAATAATGGGTCTGTTTGTTTTTTTAAAAATAATTAAAGTGATTCATTTAAATATTTTATCTTAAATATTATTCTAAGTATTTTTTTATTTTTTACAATTTTTTTAGATAATAAAATTTCAAAAGTTATTAAAATGAAAAACTATTTTGAGGGACTTTTCATAAAAACTATTTTTGAAATATATTTTTTTTATAAAAATGTAATATTTATCATATTAAATCTTTAATTATGAATATCTAAGTTATTAATTATCAAAATTATTATTTTTAATTAGTAATAAATAAATCTAAAAAAAATATACTATTTTTATAAAAATCATTTTTTAGAATATAAAATAAAAATCATTTTTTTTAAATTTTAAACAAACCGGTCCAATATATCATTGAGTAAAATAAGACATGAAGCAGACTTATCTATGACTATGAGTGAAGACTAAATGGGTGGAAAAAGAAAGTTATCTACGGTGATTGTTTCTTTTTTTTTAATCATTATATGTAATATGAACTATCACATATTCTAATTACAATAAAAAATTAATAAAAAACCAAATAATTAAAAATATTAACATAATGATTAATTGATTTTTACTAAATACTAAAAAAGTCATTTCTGTTGCAGAGATTAATCTGTTTTATATGTTTTCTATTAAGGACTAAAATCTCATTTCACTTAAAAAAAATATATAAATCCTAATTAAAATGAAAACAAATATTATGGAGGTGAGAAATTGAATAGAAGAGTATTGTTGAACCATATCCCCCCTCTTTGCCCCTCGTGGTTCCTATCCTATAGTACTAATTCACATTACTTTGAAACTGAAACCGTTCTGTGTCAGTGTTTCCCTTTACTCTCATCTGAATCTGATCCCTCACGCGTGTGCATTCTGCAACCAACCCAACCCAAACCAATTTTTAGTGTCTTCCTTTGTCCATTAGTGCTCTACTCTTCTTTTCGTGATTAAAAACTTCAAAATACCAACGGTAAAAATTTAATGCGTTTTATTTTTTGGTGGAGAACTCATACTTTATCCAATTGTGCTCTCTTTTTCTTTATTACACAATTCATTTTACTGACTATAACAAAATATAATTGTTTTTAGAATAATATTACCAATTTTTTTGATACAATGGTAATTATTTTTTTATATTGTCCTTCATTTATTATTATTATATATGCAATTTCTAAAATATTATTATAATTTAAATCAAAAATAATAAAACTTGTAGTACTAGTTAAAATAAATAATTTAATTAAATAATTTATTTTTTTTAGTTATTTTATTTTTTTAATATAAATGCAAAATTCTTAAACCTTACTTATCTTTTTGATATTTGGACCAATGAAAGATCTTTCTTTCGGTTTCTCTTTTCTGATGCAATCTTTTCTCTGTTATCTCCTCCCCCAACTTTCCTTTTCACTTACTTTATTTTTACTCTGTTTTTTCCAGTGAATTATTATTATCATTATTACTTCAATACACTAACCCACCAAGCCACTTTCATTATACTTTCAAACTACCTTATAAATTTAGCTACTTTTTCCTCCTTTATCTTTCAATCACAATTACCCTTTATGGCATACAAGATCAATGAAAAATATTACTTTTTTATGTTTGAATATAATTCTATGTAGTACAATATTATTAATTTTTTTGATAGATGTACATTATTATTAATATTAATTAAAGATAAACAATATTAATTTGAATATTTCAAATGTTAAATTTTAACTATAAATTATTCATTTTTATATGAAATAAATAACAATATATTTGTATAAGTTTTAACTTAAATATTATTTGTTGTTAGAGCATGTCTCTGCCAGTGGTACTTGTAGAATCAGATATCATCAGTTTCATCATTAATTAAAGCAAGCTGATATTAAATTAAGGGTTCTGTATCACATTAAGTATTTGTCATGGAGATGGTTCATAATCAATTAAGTAGGGTAGGAAAGAAAATCAGAGGATTTTTGGGTAGATTGGTGAAGTAATCCTGTCATTTGTTTATTACGATTTACTCGGTTTGAGTATCCATTGTCCTCTTAATTATAAATTTTTGCTGATATAAAAAAAAAAAAAACTGAAATAAATGCATGTCTTAAAAATTGTTCTTCATTTCTAATGTAATTATAAATTATAGTACCATTTATTTTCTTTGTATACGAGTAAACGTTGAATTAGTAATATCTTTAATATTGTCATTATATAAGTATTAGAGACACTAAAATTAGGGATTAATTTCAATTTTTATTTCTAATTTCTTTTTCATTTTTTTTGTAGTAGTATTTTGTACAAATTTTGTGTTTTATTCTTTCTAATAATATAATTATCTTTATTTAATTATATCATCTTACACTTTGTTGAGTATGACTCACAGACAATATCAAGTAGATAGAAGAGCAAGCAAGTGAAGCAAATTTTGTATTTATTCTTACATTTTGATTTAGCTATTTTTTGTCGAGAAGACTGAGAGGTGCAGAGCAATAGTTCATCGTGATATAATTTTAAAATATTGTATATAAATTTGATTAACCAAACTTGATTATCAAAGTGATACTTCTTATTTGCAAGTTAATTTTCTTTATTCCTTTAACATGGTGTTTTTGTTCTAACACACTTTAATAGCTATAGTACATTTTTGTGTGTCGTATATATGTAGTTAGAATCAATAAAAGGGTCAATTTTTTTTGGGTACAAACAGAAGGGTCAATTTATTAAATTAAATTGTGGGAAAACAATTATTACATTGGTATAGTTGATGAGGTACAACGCAAACGACAATTTCAAAACTGATTCTTGACAGATGATAATGTTGGTTGTACTCCAATAGAGCTAACGTACATGATTAACGTTAGTAACGTCGACCATATCAAAACATTAATATAACATTATAATACTGTGGAATAAAGAGACACGTGGCAGAGTGGGGTTGGAAGTTGATGAGTGACATATCACGTGCGATAATTTTGGTCATTAGCAAAGAAATGGAAGGAATCTTGAGGTGATGGGATAGGGACATGGGTTAGCCAAACAAAACAAAACAGAACGTGAAAACAAGAAATGCGTGTGAGGATATATGTAAGTGCCAAATCAGAGAAGTTTGTTTGTTTTTTTTAACAAAACCATACAAATTAAGCTACTATGAAGAATAGGTAACAAAGAGTGTTAGTGTCTCCCACACAAGATGCAATGATCTCTTCTTTCGGTCAAAGAAGTAAAACCCATCATTTCGTACTATTTTTATTTTTTACCATTGAATTTGACATTTTTTACCGTGTTTGTTTGAGGAGCCTCATGCATTTGGTGTGCCTTTTCCAGCTAGCTTCTCCTGTCTTATCCTATTCTGGATCTGCATGCTTATTTCAATATTGTAACTGATCTGCTCTCGTGTGCACTATTTTTAAAAAAAATTAATTGTCATCTCACATAGTCAAATTGGATATCCCTGTGTTTATCTTTGAATCTTCTACCGCTTTTGACTATTGTATTATCTACTAGCTATAGCGATGCAGATGAAGCTATAGATAATTTACAACATTCATTTAACTTTTAAATCATTTGGATTAAATAAAGACGGTCTCAATAGACTAAAATAAATTTTTAAGCATTATCTTAGTAAATAAAAAATATAAAAGCTTCTTTACTGCTATTAATAATATTTTACTATCAAGATTTTATTTTAGTTATACTTTTCTTAATTTTTTAGATACAAAATATTTTAATTGAGTAGTTAGATATTGTATCTTTTTATATTTGTGATGTTTTTTTTTTATCATTTCTGATAATGATGTTTTTTTGGGTCCTAAACACGAAAAATACATTTTTAGAAAGTCTCTACCCATTATTTTACTAATTTAGGCCGATTTATGCTAATGTATTTATCTCACACTATGACAGTCTCAGTTTGATAAAAGGTAGTTTATAGTTGATAAATTAATTTATTATCGTTAAATTAATTGAAGTATTTGATAAAGTTATTGATTTAATTTACTTAAAAATATAAAAGAATATTTTTAATTAAAAAAAAATTATATTAATTAATATTTCAAATATTTTTAAATAAGTAATTTAAAATGTATTAATTTGATATATTTTTTATTTAGCTAGTTTATTTATTTTAAATTATAATAAATAAATTACTTTAAATTATTAATTATTTTAAAATTATTATTAATAACTAAATTATTTATTAATCTAAAATAATTTTTGTTTAGATATTTGTTTAATTTAAATTTTAAAACTATTTATTTTAAAATTAAAATAAATAAATTATAAAACATAAAAAAATTAATAATAAAGATAAAATTGACAAAAAAATACGACGAATTACAAGTTTATAAATAGATAATAAAAAATTATAAAATCATAAATAAATATTACCTAACATAACTTATAAATTATAAGTTATAAATTTAGTTTATGCGCTTTGTCATACTAGAAATTAAAGTGTTTAAAAAAAAAAAAGAAAAGTACTACATATTATGTATTTTTAAACCAAAAATTGGTGATTATTAACAAAAGATGCATGTGTCCTTAATTAATTAACATGGTTATACTAAATCACATGCACACCATAAACATTAAAGGGAGAAAAGAATGCAACTAGTAATAATCATCCAAAAAAAGAAAGCAACTAGTAATAGTCATCCAAAAAAAGAAAGCAACTAGTAATTAAAAGCTAATTAAAATAAACAATGCCCTTAATTATTAGATTGACCTTTCTAGTTTTTGACTCAAAAGAGAAGTTTGAAATGAGGAAAGGGATCACATTTTCATCTATATATAAGATTATTTATTTTATACAAAAGAGAATGATGTGCTCAGATGATGGATTTGTTATAGATCAGATTTGTTACATGCACATCATCTTTTTTATACATAGATAGATAAATATTTAACGTGATTAATTAAATGTGATATACATATCTTCCTTTACTCCTAAGCGATCAACTCAATAATTCCAACATGATCTGGTTAATTTATTTTTTAATTTTATAATAGGATCTGGCTAAATATTTACTAGTTTAATTGTATGAGTAAGATCATATATCAATACTTGTAATGCTTTACCTACCACAGCCCTTCATGCGCGTGCAGCTAGATTGAGTTTCACACATCAAGGATATATGTCACACAAACGAATTTAATTTTAAAAGTTTACATCGAGTGGCTCAACTTAAACAATAATTTTTATAATGGTATTGTAGTTTGAATACAGTTTAGTTTGGTATATTAGTGTATATACAAACATTTTAAAAATTTAGTCCCAACCGACGGCATTAGAATACTTAATTTGGTCAGACATTCCATAAGCACATGACAATCTGCTTTGATTAGAAAAGAGCGATGTCGAGTTCGGTCATTTTGAAAAAATCCCAAGAAAAAATTATTATTTTTTGTCAGATGATGAAATGGCAAGAAAAAAATTATTTTATGGTTTAGAACAAGGGAGCTCTTGAATGTTCTCATTTTAAAAAGATTGAGTTGCTTCTAATTATGCACTACTACTATATAATACTGGATGATAAAAATAAATATTTAGGACATCAGTCCAAAGCCCAAAATTAGACGTTTGAAACTTGATTTTATATTTCAAAAGTGTTAATATCAAGTGTAAAGTGTTCATAATTATATAGATATATAGAGAAAAATATAATTTTATAAAAATCATATTTTACATTCATTAAGATCATTCAAAAGTATTAAAAAAGTTAAATAAAGTACAAAGATAAGATATTGGTTGAGAGAAAAAGAAAGAAAAAAAAAAATTGTAGAAAGGTGTAGAAGGACATACTGGTGGGTGGGATTGATGGTTTTAACATTGTTTGTTGGGTTTCAATTGATGGAGTATGTGTTTTCCATTCCCTTTGAAAAAGCAAAAAAAGGAGTTCACAAAAAGACAAACAGATTCTGATTTTGTGCCCAAACCCCGAGAGAGTGTGTGTGCAAGCGCACAAGAAGCAAGAAAAAAACAGTAACACCCAAAACACCACGCATTTGTTTTCTTTTGTTTTTGTGACAACCCACACGAGCGGTTCTCGAACTGCATAAACTGCACATCATTCACTTTTCCACAGATAAAGCAAAACCAAAATCCCTCCTCTTCACCCACTTTTTTTTATTCAAAAATATTATTTCAGCACTTTTTTTTTAATTAAATTCAACACAACTTTTTGACAAAACAGACACCACACATTATAAACTAATCACTGTATTTGGTTTTGCTTAATTAAAATTGATTTGAATTAATTGTATTTATAAAATTAATTTTAATTAAAATTTATTGAGTATCATGTAATTTATCAATAAAAATGAGTTTAACAATAAAATATTTAAATTGAAGTCATAAATTCTAACTTTAAGATATAATTGATTTTAGAGGTAGAGTTAATTATATTCAATGGTATTAAAATATGTCAAAATTAATTTTACACATCCAAAATTAATTTTGACCTCTCTAAATTAAATTAAAACCAAAGATGCACTTATATGATAATAGTATTTCTCCATCGATCATTTCACACGTACTAAAACAAATGTATAAACAAAAAAGGGATAAAATACTACTTTATCAAATTATATTTATTATGTGTTGTATTAGTAATGATAAAAGTAGTATTAATTTAAGAGTACAATTGGAATTGGAAATAAGCTTTGAAAATTGAAATGTTCAATTATTTTGAGACAAATTTTTTTACAAATGAGTCAATTATTTTGTGACCTAGGGAATACTTTTTAAAAAAAAAAAAATCAGAAATTTGAAACTATTTTAATTTTTTTATATAAATGATTGAAAAATATTTTTGGAGACACATATAACCATTAAAATATAAGTGACTAACCACTTATTTAACATATATTTCATTAATTATCAAAATGTACTCTCTCTCTCTTCTTATGTTAATGTATTTAGTCTAAAATTGAATAAAATATATCAACTTTTGTTAATCTATTTTTATTTACAAATAAGAAGGAAAGGAGTAAGTCATTAGTAATTTTAGAATATTATAATTTAATAATTAAAAAAGTACTCTAATATAATTAATGTCATATATTTTAATGGTTAATGAGATATATGTTTAATAAATGATTTGTAACATGTATTTTAGTAGTTAAAGAAACATTCAATGTGATTAATGATATAAATTAGTATTTGTGTTACAAAAGTGTTATTACATATGAATTTAATTTTTAAGTTGATTTAAAAAAAAGACTTATTTTTAAGTGTTACATAACTGTGTTTAAAAAAACACAACGGTTTTATTAGTAGTATCGTTTATTATAGTTTTAATTATTTAGTTGAAAATTATGTTTTTCTAAATTTATGTTATCCTTATTTCTCATAGTAAACGAATAGTAATTTTATAAAGTACTATGTCACAATTTTGATAAAATTTATATGTTAACTATGTAATTAATTTGTAAAATAAACCTACTCAGTTTAATTTGTTAAAAAACCTTATATCGTGGAATAAGGCGAGTATTTTGGTTTCTAAATATATTAAGCATCGCAACTATAGTTTTCTTAGACTATTAAAATCATGAAAGCATTTGCAATTGTATATATTTGTTTTTCAAATTTTCAATTGTATATTATATTAGTAACATTGAGAGTTTCATCTTTAAAAATAAAAATTTATAACCGGAAATATCTCAAGTTGATTTTGTAAGGATTGAGTCTATATATAGACTATAGTTTCAAATAAAAAATAAAATAAAAAAAAAGATACTGTAAATTAATTTTAAATTATTATTTCATAATATAATTATAACTTTTATATATCCATCAATCAACGACATGTATTTGTCGTAGATGTAAAAATATTTACATTAAAAGTGTATGATAATTAAATCTATAAAAAAATTGAAATCTAATATAATATAAATATTATATTAGAAGAAAGTTATATAAATATTCATAACTAATTTTATAATTGATGTTTAATTTTATTAAAATGTAATTTTTCATTATTAAAAAATAAAAAATATTTAGAAACTAAAATATTTGAAATCTATAATAAATTATTATTAAAAATCACAAAAATATAAAAAAATGATTATTTTTTTAACAAATTAAAAATATTTACATAAATAATTTTATCAATTATATATAATAAGATATATTATTTAGACACAATGAAATAAACTTTATCGAATCTTTGAGCCATCTTATTTTTATCATATTCTCTTACCTTTTAGGGACTATATTAATATGTTTTTTTTTGTGTGAAAAGAATAGTAATATGATTTTTCAAAAATAAAAATGATTTTTCATAATTAAAATCACTTGGTTTGTTTAGTTGGAATTTTAATATCGCGGTTATATCTATAAAACATTTATCTTTTTCAAACAGTTAGTGTTATTTAAACACAAGTTTATATAATATTGAGTGCGAATATCATGTTCACGATAAGATAAAACATCAAAATATTAGGAGAGAAAAAAAAAACTTAAAACCACTATAACCTCATTTTCTTTTCTTTTTTTCTTCAAGTGAAAACATAGTGAAACACAATCGTGTGGGCTTGCATCTTTTTGTTGTCTTTCTCTCTCTCTCCTACGTTTGGAAAATTACATTTTATTTAGTTATTTTCTCTCCTTTAAAACGTTGTTGTTTTCTTTTCATTCTATTATTTATTCTTATAAATAATACTAATAACTCAACCCCACCTTCGTGAAAGTTGAAAGTTGTTCTTCCATTTTTTATTTATTATTCTCAGCCTAACTCTTCTCTCTCTCTCTCTCTCTCTTCTGTGATTCAGTTTCACTCACGGGTGAATCAGAGGTGATGGAATATACAACAATACTATTAAACCTTCCACTCTTTTCATTTTCACATGCTTCATCTTACATCTAATAGTGTAACAAAACAAACTATTTCTGTTTCATTTTCATGTCTGTTTTTCCTCTTCTGTCATTTTGTGAGGTTCCTAGTTAGAATCAGTTTGTCATTTCAAAGTTGAAATCTTTTCAATTTTTTTCACAGTTTTGTTTTTTACTTGAGTATCCATGACTTCACATAAGTTCAACATTGGTGTAGAAGGTTTCAATGGTGATATGGGTCTTTACCCTTTAGCTCCTATTCCTTCTTCTCATCTTGTGAATTCACAAACTCATCTTTTGACAAACACTGTTATGGTTCCAAAGCCTGAAATGGGTCTTCAGATTTTGAGACCCTCAACAATGTTTCAGTCCAAGGAAATCATGGGAACAAAGGAAGAAGACTTGTCTCTGAAACTTGGTGATGAGGTAGAAGACAAAAACTCTGTTTCTGTGAAAATTGGTTATTCCAAGCTTTGTTCTAGAGGTCATTGGAGACCAGTTGAAGATGCAAAACTTAAGGAACTTGTTGCTGAATATGGACCTCAAAACTGGAACTTGATTGCAGAACATCTTGAAGGAAGATCAGGTAATTAGTTAAGTAATTAATCACCACCTCATTTTTAGAAAAAAGACAAAAAATTATCTTGATTTTTGGGTAAACATGTTTTGAAGTACTTTTAAGTAGTGTATTTATAAAGTTGTTTTTTTTAAAATATCTATCATATGGGGTGTAAAAAAAAATGAATTTTTTCAAATCTTATTTTAGGAAAAAGTTGTAGATTGAGGTGGTTTAATCAGCTAGACCCAAGGATAAACAGAAGGACATTTTCTGAGGAGGAAGAGGAGAGGCTTTTAGCTGCTCACAAAATGTATGGTAACAAATGGGCTATGATTGCTAGACTATTTCCAGGGAGGACAGATAATGCAGTAAAGAATCATTGGCATGTGATCATGGCTAGGAGACATAGGGAAAAGTGTAGTGTGTATAGAAGGAGAAAGCCACCAGCTGTTGAAAATCTTTCAAAGGGTTTAAAATTGAGTCTTTTGAACAATGCAGCTAGTGATTCAACTATCTCAAGTACCATAGATGGTAATGCATCAACTTCTACTAATCTCTCACTTACTAACTCTTCAGCTAAACTAATTAGTCCTAAACTGTTTCATAAACTTGCTTCAGATCAGAATCATCATGGCTTTGGATCATTAATGGGTATGCAATCCTTGATCCTTTTCCACTAGGCCTTTGAAAGTATGAAATTAATTAGTCCCAAAATATAGGACTATATCACGGAAAATTAAGAAAATTGGTACCTCTACTAAATTTGTTAACCATATTTGTAATACTTTGCAAGTTTACTCTTTAGGATAGAAAATTAGATAATGGTTTGGTATATATTTATTATAAATTGTAGGAAAAAAACATAACATAATTAATTCAGTGATTTAAAGACAATGTTTAAACTGAAATGTTACATATATAATATATGTTACTAATTTTTGTGTTGTGTTATTTCAGGTCAATCTAGAGAAAGTGTGGTGGCAACAAGGGATGTGAGTTTTGACAAGTATTTTGGAGATTGTAATAAGCAAGAACAAGTGGAAAAGCTAATGGTCAAGGAAGTGGACCAGTCCAATTTTTCAGATTCAAACTCAGAAGTCTCAGTATCTGAGTCAGTTGCCACCAATAGGTCCAATCTCTCAATTTCTGGTGAAAGTGAAAATGTTGGTGCTGCTGTTAAGATTAACAACATGTTACCATTCATTGATTTTCTTGGAGTAGGAGCTATACAATAGCTACTAAATGGTTCATTCAAAAAAGTTTGAGGAGTAAACAGGAAGAAAGGGTTAGGAAAGTGAGGAGAAGCACTCTTTGTTGTTGGGTGAAAATGGGACTGCTATAGTGTATTCTCTTGTGTACAGTTTGTTCCATAAATGGTAAAAGTAAAAAGTGTAATGAATAGAGGGAAGAAGAAAAAAAGAGGCATTAGTTAAGATGAGAGAGAGGGTGAGTGTGTCTGTTATGAAGTGATGATGACTTAGGAGTAGTTATTATGAGATTCAAAAAAAAAAAAAAAAAACTATATAATAAATTTTTAAACTCCTGGTTTTGGACTGTTTCAGCAATAGCACAGAATAGGGGACTAGTTTGTTTGTTAGCTTGTGGTACTTTTGGCATTTTGTTAATCAGAAGCCAAAGTCTTATGACTTGGATTGGAAGGACACCTCATTACATGAATGAATCAACCAACTAACCTGCTTTGAATTACTCTTCTTAGTGCTGCATCATGTCATTGGGTTTTGTGTCTTTTCTTTTGGTTATGCCTTTGCTGTTAAGATGTTTGACCATATTTGACATGCACAAGCCATTGCCCATTTTTATATGTCTATATTGGTAATTGGTTATGTTGATTATCAATGAGTTGTATTTTCCCTTCTCTTATTTTATAACACTCACAAAAATAACCTTTCTATTTTAAAATTGATTTTTTTTTAATGTTAAATTATCATGTGTTGTAATTTTAGTTTTAAGCCATAATTTTTACTCTAGAAAAAGTTATTTTTAGCCTACAAAATGTGAATTTTGGCTTAGGAATATTGTTTTCTCTTCAAAATTACTATTGAGGCAATAAATATTCACTTTACATATCACAAATTAAGTAGAGAACAAAACTGCAACAAATTTAATAATTAATGGGACAAAAAGTCTAATTTTAAAATTAGAAAACCATTTTCGTAAAGATAATAAAATAGGAAACAAAAAATACAATTAACTATTATTTTTTTCACATATGTATACTAAATTTGATTTGGCTAATTCTAACAATTAATCTTTTCATCTCATAAGAAATATTTCATTTGTCTCATATCCATTTATCAAAAAAATTATCTAAAAATAAATGATTGTTTTAATTTTTAATTTACTTTTTTAATTATATCATTTAATTAATATTAGTTACATCATTTTCAATACAATATCTTATATTATATATTTATGATATTAATAATGCACCAATATTTTACAAGGATAATTTAGTAAAAATAATATGATATTTTTTTTTAATAAGTGTAAAATAATTAAATAATTCAATTATTATAGGATGTAGATAATATTATTTAAGGTAATAAACACTTTAAAAAAAATTAGTTAAATGGTTATTATTGTAAAATGATGTATTAAGACCAAAATATCCATCGACTTAAAAAAGATTAAAATTTTCAAATTAATGCGAGTGGTTGAAATTACAAACAAATGATGAAACACAAAGTATAATAAGTTTGGATCTCACTTTTCAAAGTTAATTCGCAGAAAGAGCGTGTCCTAATACTTATATAGAATGCACAATTTAAAATTCTGATAATGTAAGACTCAATTCAGATTTCTAATTTATGAATTAGGAATTCACTATCAAAATCAAAATTTAGTTATATAGATGTTAAATGAATTTGTATCTCACTCTTAAAGACTAACTATAATAGAATTAGGATACCCAAAATATATACATACATAGCACAACTCAAGAACCATTACAACTACCTAAAACTCAAACTAAACTTCTATAACGAAATACATGTCCTTCTTTTATGTTAATTAATAGTATTAAATATGTTATCAAATGGCCGTTGGATTTAAATGTGAGGTGTTAAAATTGTTTATAAACACATGCTATAACTTACATTTAACGAAGGGTTTCCCTAATATATATAAATGATATACCCTCCTTGTTTCCATATATTAATCATCTAACGAAAATGAGATTTTGATGTGCTTAAGAGGATTTAAGGGTACTTAGGCATGACAAGCACACAAAAAATGGGCAGGGGAGCAGTATCCTTTTTACAAAAACGGGACATTTTATTTGACAAGACGAAAACGTGACATTGAACATTGATCAGTGTGTGATTGATATTGTTAACGAAAATAAAGGACAATTAGGCACATATGAGTACACCTAAGCTTAAAATGATTCATTACATAGAGAGTCGTATTAGAAGTTGAAACTATTCGTATCGGTTAAAGTTTATAAGAAAGTTGGGTGTTAAGGATAAAATCAATCTTGTAATATTCATTCTGAAAAACGTGGTGTAGATTTAAATGTGATTGTTGGTACGTGTCAATTCAGCATGATTGTGGAGTATGCATCTATAATCGGATTTAGCACTTTGGACTTCTGTTTCATATTGGGCCTTTTCCTTTAGTGTGCGGGCTTAGTCTCGTTTAAGGGGTCTTTCATTTATCCCCTTTTGCAAATATGTAAGAGAGAAGAGTTCTATCTTTCCTAATTGCTGCTTGTGAGTACAAACATGCATTAAATACATTATTAATCCGCACGGGCTTATTAAAATTCCCATCAAGGATGACCAAGATATTTCTAGTCAACTGAATCGGTATATTTTGCAATATACTACTATGCCCTTTTTAAATTATGACCTGAAAATAAGACATATTATTATATAGAACATCGAATCTAGTAGTACAAGTGTATAATTTTATATGAGTCAATAAAGAATAGTGTATCATTTTTTAGACATGCCAACCTATTGAACTTAATTATATACTATATGCTATCTCACATGGATATACTAAGTAGGTGTGCCATTTTGTGGTAGGAGATTAAAAAATTCAAAAGAATCCTAGACAATTATTACAAACATCCGTCTGATTTGCATTGGTTATATTGGTCGGTGGGAATATAAAGTTACAGAATTATTCATCCAAATTTCTTTAAAAAATGAATATTCATCCAGTGAAAAATCCACCTAGTGGTCATGCACTTACAACAAAATCGTTAGCTAAATTATTTAATTGTTAAAACCAATTAATCGTTCTTCTAGTTGATGTGATTTTTCTTTTGAAAATGCAATATATAAATTATAGTATTATTAGTTACATTCAAATGTCTAGCTAGAACAACTTAATTAATTATAAACTGTTTTAATTTATGGAATGTTATACAATCTTCACAAAAATAGTTTGTAGAGTGATAATTATCTACTATTTATAAATAGTTCTAACATATTATAACATCTAAAACAAAATATTTGGACGTGATTCAGGTGACTTGATAGAAAATGATTCGATTAAATTTATATAAACTTTGATGATATCTTAAAATTTGGATTAAACTCTGTATAACCCTTACAAATCTGACTTATAGTATAAATATTATCTATCACTAATATACATTGTGCGACTCCTAGCATAAATAAATTGTTGTATATACAATTATACATGCCTTATAATAGTTTATAGTTCCTATATTTTTTATGAGTGAGTGATTGTTCTTTTCCCAAAAAGAAAAAGTTTTAGAAACATGAAGGTTCAGTGTATTATGTATCTATAATCTTGTTGATAGAGAGACAAGTATATATTTGTGTGTATGAAGGATAACATTTGTCGGCCTTCCCCTATTTTGCTCCCTTTGAGAAAGATGGAGAAAAGATAGGCAACACGAGTTAAAGAGAGTTTGATATGTTCCCAACAATGGTCCACCATGTCCCCGTGTGAACAAAAAGAAGGTCAATATATTTTTTGACAAAAAATACAATCAAAATTTTAATATTATATACAAATTTTTTATATTATAGATGTTGTTTAAAATTTAAATAAAAAAAATTATTTTTGATTATAAATGTATTTTTTACTAGAGATTAAACTTTTAAGATTAAAACAAATTTTTTTATAATGTTTGAGTAAATCTATCAACTTTTGACTAATTCAATATTCCACTATAATTCTTTATTACTTTTTCTACCATATCTTTAAAGACGAAAAAAAGTAATATTTCCATGTGATCTTTTTGGTATAACTTGTCCCACATTATGCATTATTTATTATTTATGTAATTAAATTTAGGAAACAATTGACGCTACTTGTTAATAATACAATAAAAACTCCAATAGTTTAGTAATATAAAAATTGGCATTATATTCGTAGATTGCGGATTTAATTTTCGTTAATGTTTATAAATTATTTTTAAAATATTTAGTGAGTCCAAATATTTACTAATTTGAATTGTGATATTATCCTTTATTAAAAAATACAATAACACAACCAAGATTTAGATTGTTTTGTAGTCGAGACATTTAAAGTCAATTAGCAATATGAACCTTTAGAGCTATGAAATTGGAGTTCTTGACCCGATTAAGCTAGCCCAAAAAGATTTAGGGCTTAATTTATTGGATCTGGCTATAAATATGGGCTCTACAAAAAACACTGATTAAGCCCAACCCTATGCAGGCTACATATTTGGCCGACCATCATGTTGTCACGATGTTTTTTCTAAAACCATTGAGTTTAAAAGGAACATGAAATCTAGTAATTCAGATTTTGACTATCCCGCATAAAGAATCGAAGAAAGAGAACGGAGAGGAAGAAAACGAAGGGACTTGTAACTTGTATATTTTGCGCACTATTGGAAACATTATATATAATTGTGAGTATATTATCCCGATAATAATCACACTTTACTATAAAAATTCATAGTTGTGAATTAATTATCAAAGGCAATTCATATATGAAGTGTACTAGATTTTACGTTTTAAATCTACTTCTCATGGATAATCTTTCCCAGAGGTAATATAACTTATCATTAGCAGAGGTAGGAATCTTGAAATTATTGTGATTGCTCGTTAAACTGTTTGTAAGTCTTAATATTTCATCTATTGGGTTGGCATATCTTTTATATTTCATGTTTTGATACATAAATATTAATTATAAGAACATAGGTATACATATATATCAATTTCTTAAAAATTACTTTATTTTGTATAAAATATAAGAAAAAGTTCGGTCAATAAAAATTAATGTATTAATTACTATTTAAATCAAACATTTTTATTGACTAACTTTGTTTTATATTTAATACAAGAGGAATATATCACACATAGATAGATATATCTATTATTTTGACCCCATATATGACATTACTAATAGTTGCAAGAGGAGCAGCAATCAGTGAAACGCGTATAGGAAGCTTCCACTGTAGCATTACAGCTTGATCCATTCATACTTGTCATGGTTTTGATACCTGAAACCCAAATTTAAGAATCACAACTAAGAAAAAAAACACATTTAAGTAAAAATAGTAGATTTTGTGGATAAAAATAAATTTCTAACTAATCATATTTTATCATATTCAATATTATCATTTATTAAATATACTTTTAAAATTAATTTCCTCACAAAGTTTTTTAAAAAGATAATTTTGAGAATGTATTTTATCTGTTATATATTAAAGATAATTTGTAGAAATATATGGTGCAATTGCAAGGGAGAATCGTACAGACATGTTTGCATATTTTGAATAAAAAAAATGATTTAAAGATGTAGTATATGATAAGTGCCAACCAGAAAGTAGCTTTCACCATGCTGCAAGGACTGAATGAAGAAGCCAAATTCATTTGTAGGAAGTGGCACACCAGAGGAATGAAGTAACATAACATCTTCTCCAAACACTGTTTTCATGTCTATTGGTCCCGCTTGAACTTCTGTTGCAATTCCATTGATAAACACTGTTATCATTCCTGTAACACTACTACCTCCATATCCTTTACTCCCAAAAACAAAATATTAATTAGAACATATATTTTGGTCAATATTTTTTATAAAATTAAATGTAAAGCAAAAAAAAAAAACCAATGATCTCACTCTACTTATTTTTTTCTTACACTAAAAATTTAATAGGAGTAAAAAGTTTTGTTGAAAATAAAGAATTAAAAGAAAAGAGAGAAAATGTTCTAGGGTTTGGAAATGTTTGCAGTGAAGTATTAAAAAAAGGAAGGAACAGAAACTGGAGCCGGAAAGTAGCTTTCATGTTTTTCCGGAAAGTACAACTTTCATGCAATTCAAACGCGGAACTGTCAAATCAACTAAAAGGTTTCTACTTTATTCTGTACCCTACCTCAAACCTAACATCAACTTTTACACATAAACTCTCATCATCTAAATTCAATTACTAACATCGATTAATTTGCTTTTCTTCCTAACAAAAATTGTGATTTTTCAATTTTCTTTATTAATCACTTCATTCAATGTCTTATAGCATAATAAATAAATTAAATTAAATATTTCTATAGTCTGTGTTATAAAATAATTGGAGATATTTTTAATATGATTTTGAGCAATTATTCTGTGATTTTATCCAATTATTTTTTAGTTATAAAAAAAAAAAGACATGCAAATTAAGATGCAGTTAATTACCAGGCTGATAGTTAAAATTAGGAGAAAGAGGTGGAGAAAAAAGTGATGATCCAGCTAAAGTTTGATGAATTCCATGGAAAGGCATTTGAGAAGAAAGTGAAAAGAAACCATCCATGCCTTGTTGAACAGCAACACATGATGAAGAACCCAAAGAATCATTTAAAGAAGAGGAAGAACCACCAAACCCCATTTTTTGAACCACATCACATGCTATATTTGCATGTGCACCATCATCAACATGTTGTTGAGGCTGCTTCATCAACATCTGATTTCTTTGCTCAAGTGTGGCTTGTTGCATCTGTCGTTGTCGACGCCGAGATCTAGACCGCCGATTCTGGAACCAGTAAAAGACGTTGGCGTCGCCGACGTTACCGAATTTCTCAAGAAGTTTTCTTATTTTGATTGTTTCTTCTTTTGGTGGATTCACCATGCCACTGTTGAAGATGGATTCAAGTATGAGAATTTGTTCTGGCTTTGGTGTCCACCTTGACCTAACCGGTTCATTTTTCTCGGAACCATGTTGGTTTGGAGTGTTGTTTGGGTCATTTTGCTTCTTATCTTCCATAACAAAATGTTTTGTTGAAACTTGAAACTTGCAACTGAAACTGAAACCTAGGTAAAATATATTATATATTTTGCTACGGACTACAAAATATTGCTTTGCTGGAAAAAGATTAATGTGAAGAGGTGGAGATTAATATTGACAAATAATCAAATTACATTTTAGTCCTTTTAACTCCCATACCCTCTTCTTTTTTATCCATATATAGTCAATGGAAAATCATGAAACAAGCTACATATTTTAATGCTTGCATACGTTACTTTTTTATCCCTAGTTTTCATTTTTTTAGGACAAAGTTTTTAGTAATCTTTGTAGTTGGATGGACAAGATCAAAGATTATTTTAGTCAACATTAAAACTCTCAAATACTGTAATTCAATTTAATTTTAATTAAAGTTTATTAACTATTAGAATTCAAATACTTATCATTCCATAGAAAAATGAGTTTTGAAACAATTCTATATTACAAGTGTGATTTTCATACATAAAAAATATATAGTGTGCATGTATTATTATCATAATTAATTAGTATTTGGTAAAACAAATTTGAAGGTTAGTTTCAATTGGTTAGAACAATTTATTATTAGGCTTCATAGTTTGTTTTTGTTATACTCTATTTTTAGTGTGCGACGATACTCTATGATAGTTGATTTGATATTGTGATTGATGCTAAATGGAAAAAAATTCCTTAAATTGCATTTAGCGTTGGTCTAGTGTCTAAATTGTGATTGATGCTAATTCACTTGATGTAAAACAACTGCGTATGTCTGAATTTATAAACATAGTAACGTAAATGTAGTAAGGATGGCTTGAAAGATGTTAATTGTGTGTGTCCTTAAAAATGTATATAAATTTTGATAACGTGTTTTTCTTGAAATTCACCTGAAACATTTGAATTTTGGCAACATGCACCACACTCACATTTTTCAATTATGAGTTAACATGGTTTATGTGAGATATGAGAATTGTTAATATTAAAAGTCCTTCTAACATAGCGCTTGTTTTGTGGAACACTATAATTATCGATCAAGCTGGATGAGGGACAAACAAACACAAAAGTTCCTTTGACCATGTACTTTGTATTCTGACAATGTAGCTTTTATCTTTTGTTGATGTATGTATACTTACCTCGTGCAAGTGTAGCCAATGATCCGAGAAACTATGCTCAGAATTGGAAACCTTCTAGTTTTGGGTAAAAACGAAATGATTCGTTTTCTTACCACACTTATTTGTTTTTATTAACTTCATTCATTCATCAATAATCTAAGCACCTGTTTACCACTTCTTGTGCTAAATTTGGGCTTTGTTTTCTAATAATTATTTATTTTGCTACTAAATAAAGAGAGAATGTGATTTATTAGTTTTGTTTTATATAAATCACGGTTCATAAGTGAAACTCATTAAATTGTCACATATTTTCCACAAAGTTGTTTTTATATATAATCTCTTCAAATATTTATGCAACATGAAAGTTGAAACATTATTAAGGTTGAATGTCAGGCTTGTTTCGAGTATTAATATGTGTCTGTTATTTCTCACTTTTTTTAAGAACATTTTTAATTTAATAAGTTGATTTTAAAAGTTTGAATTAGGTATTATAATTCTAAATAAAAATCATATATAGTTGAAGAAAAAGTAAAAATAAAAAATTTTAAATAATGAAACACTTGTTAAAGTACATCAAATATTACTTAAGATTTATACCCAACGAGTAAGAACCAGTTAGTATAAACTAATATATTGCTAACTAACTATTGTATTTACTTGTATAAACTATTTAAAATTAATTTCAACTGAAATTTAAGTTTCATTTGAGTCTACCCAAGATATATATGTTTGGTCAAACCTACCATTAGGCAGCGTTGTCAAATAAATTGGTTTGGTTTAATCTACTCTGACTTAATGGGTTCGATTTTATGTATCAATCAATTTGAACCGACATATATTGTGTTGCAAATTATTAAGACTTGCTCGATCACTCTAGGTTATGCGGGCGAGTGAGTCACCTGACTCGTTTTTTCTATTTGATATCTCTCTATTTTAATTAATAAAAGATAAATACAAATTTATAAAACGAAAACAACATCAATCCCCACCAATCAAAATAGAAATAATAAAATAAAATTATAAATGAACACCATATAAGCCACATAATAGATGTCTCACCTAATTTAAAATATTTCTTACAAAGTGCAACATCTAGAGATAACAAAATGAGGTTGAAAATAAAATAATTGATAATAAAGAAATTAAGGTGGATAACTTTTTTTAATAATGAGGAGAACATGAAAATGAAGAAAACACAGTAGAAAAGACTAAAGGAAAAAAAAAGCGTAGAAATGAATGTTGAAAGTTGTGAATGCAAATGAAAGCTGAACAATATTTATAAAGAAAAATAAATTATGAGCTTTAGTTATATAGTTTAGGGAAACAAGAGCATGTGATAATATACATGGAAAGATGGGACGCAGTAAAGGATGAATGAAAAATGATGTTAGAAAGTAATAAAAAAAAGGAGGAACAATCCAAAGGGTTGGTCTAGAAACCGTGCAATAATTTATTAGCCATGACGCTAAGCAAACACAGTCTTACAATGGCTCTATCTCTGCCACCTTCCCCTTTCTCTGCAACCCTTTTTAATAATAAACGAAACCATAGTAAAGGTTCTTCATTAAACCTCGAACACTTCGCTTGCTATATACTTGTCCCATGGTTTTAAATTACTGCAATTTAAATTATTGTTGTAATATCGTTGCAACCATTTTAAAATCAGTTACAATTGCAAATTGTGATTCTTCCAATCAAAGGGAAAAGAAAAATAATTGTTTTTTATTTTTCGATTGTATTATTATTGTGTGAGTCCAACACTATTTTCTCTGTTTCTTTCTTACACGCGGGTCTATTGCTAGTATCAATAATATTAGTGACTTGTGTCATTAATATGTAAATATGTGCGTTAAAGGGGTGCACTATTTATTCCATTTTCAGAATGCTGGCAATTCATGACGGTCGACATTTTATTTTAATGATAAAATTTGGTAATTTTTCAAATGTGTGATGTATTCAGGTCAAAATGTCCAGTACTATTTTCTATTTTTAAACTAGGCATAAATGTAGAATAGATATGTTACTCTATTTTCGTTCAAATGACAAATATTAAATATTGTTATATTAAATATTTTATTTAATTTAAAATTTTATAGTTGTATAAAATAATTATAGTAAAATTCATTATAAAAAATGTAGAATAAAAATCACGAGAGAGAACAATATAATAATGAATGAATGAATTTCAGAATATAAAATAGTCAAAACATAAACATATTTTAAAGAAATCTATAATTTCTGATTTTTAATATTTTTGTGAAATCTCAATGGTTTAACGTTTTTTTATATAAAATGATCAAGGATGGTAGCATTGCTGTGGTCGACCCTACTTATGAAAATTTTAACTACAAAATAACATTAATTATATTTACAGAGTTTCATAATTAATTTCGAATGTACAGTGTAGGTTTGATTCGGTTAATACTAATTATTATTTATTTAAAAAATATTATATTCATATTACAACTTTATAAAAAGTGAAGGAAATTCAGAATTTATGATTAATTAATTTTATGTTACTAATTATTTTTTATTTATTTAATAAAATATAAAGGGCAAAAAAGAATTTAGAGAAATGTGCGAATGTATAAGGACAAGGTGAGACCAAGTAAATTCTTCAACAAAAAAAAAGCGGATACAATGAATCAAAGTCCAGACTGATAAAAGACGAAGCCCATATAACATGCGCTTAAATAATTCAAACTATAAATTATACGCCATACCACTTTTATATACTCGTACCCCACACTTAAATCAACCTATCTAGTTTTTATTTTATTTTATTAAAAGTAAACCATAAAATATTGTCCCAGTCCACCAGATTTAATTTATATTTTCAAAAATTCAATTAAAAATTACTCAAACACAATGATTCTAGTAAATTTAAAGTTAGAATTTTTTAAAATGATTTTTTTTATCAGTAAACTTAAACCTCTAAGCATTACATGACATGCATAATAAGCACTACTTCAACAATTATTCACTTAAGTATTATCCTAAGCATGTTATCATTGTTACCGATATATATTATAAGCATCGTATATAATTATGATGCAATATACACACACACACACACGTAAGATAACATATAAAATAATTATCATCAATACTATTTAATATTTACTAATTAGATCATAATTTCGTTAAAAAATATTACTCTAGGCATCAAAATATAATTAAAATAATTCATCATATCAAGTAATGTCACTTTAAATTCTTATATTCTTACAACTTTCTTTAGAACCTTAAAACGTTAATAGGTGGATGATTATCATTCATTGGTTGTATATATACCACGTTTATTTAAGTGTAGTGTGCACTTTTGAAAAAAAAATAATGAATAAAAATAAAGAAAATAATGTTTTAAATTTGTAGGTAGTTTTCTTTTGTTCTTTCTTTTTCTTATAGTTTAGAACTCTAATAGCCTAATAATTTAGTGTTTTTATTCTGTGATCGATCTCTTCTATACATATTTCAACTTTACTTCTTTGTTTTACTTCTCCTTCAATAATCCATTTTTCTTATTTTCCCTGTTAGCTTATAGTTGTTACTTGTACACAAAGAAACTAGTGAAACTCAACAATAGAGTGGTGAAAAAGGTTTATTTTGCAAGCCTATTTATATATGAATTATCTGAATCAATTAACACAATTGCTAACTGAAATCTAACCAACAAATTAACTGATTGATTCGTTAGTTAGTTATGATATTCAATTACAAGTCACATAATACTCACAACATCTCATAATCATCCTCGCCAACTTGCCCTTAATAGAGCAACCATATTTTTTTATTATCATAGTATTTGAGTGAAGAGTCAATTTTAATTAAATCAATTTCCTCTTTAACCTCCATAGAAGATGGGGATAACATTTTACCAATTGAACTATCAAAATGGGTTAGTTTCAATGGGTTAACACATTTATCCGTTATTAGAATGGGTTGGTCCGTAAAAATAAAAACTAAAAAACAATTGTATCTTTTTTACCTAATCCAATTAACTGAAATAAAATATTGTATTTGTCCAAACCAACCCAATTCAAACATCTTGTAATTTTTTTAAACAATTTTAATAACAACAATATAAAATCTTTAAGAATTATCATCTAATTTAAAATTATTAATAGAAATATATTTAAATATATAAACTTAATAAAAAAACATAAATTTAACTAAAATTTTAAAGTTTATAAATCTCTAATTGTTTGGCTGGTTCAACAGAAGGAATATATTTGTGTTTAATTGATATACAATGTAACTGTAATAAAATTACATGCATTTTATCTTATCATATAACAACAATCAAATAATTGTGAGAAACTAATGTAACAAAAGTGGCATAAAAATTGAAACAGATGAATAAAACTAAAAGAAAAATGGAATGAGCCGATTTTGTACATTGGTCCTCATATCCCATAGTAATTGGGTTGGGTTTAATAATTTGCAACCCAATACTAAATAGTTGCATTTTAATCTAATTCATTTATGTGATGAAATTAAAGTCTCGATTCATATTGACTTATCTGAAATTACTTTTTCTACTAGCGATAGTGATTTTGATGATAATAATAAAATAAATTCATAGTAAAAAGAAAGAAATTAGACTCATTTTAGTCTTTAAAAGTACATTAATATATAACATTTTTAAAATTTTGAAAAAAATTCATAACACGATTTTAGTGTATTAGAAAACGCATTATTGTGTGATTAATTTCAGGCTTTTAAATCATTAGAAAACGCATTATTGTCCCACAACTTATTTTAATTTGTGTTTTATTAGTGGCAAAATTTATTTCTTTAGTTTAATACACTTTTAAATGTGTTATTCCTATAACAAAAAATAGATGTTGCCGTTACAACTATTTCTCTAATTCTCTTTCATCTCAATTATCATTAATACACTTTTTATTAGATGATCAAGTATTTTATATATAAATTTTATCAATTATTTTCATCAACTTCATTATAAAAACTTATAATGCTGTAGATTATTACTATTTTAATTTTCAAAACTAATTAAATCTTTGTATTTTTCTTAATTCAGAAGAATTTCAACTTTTTTCTATATTTTTTTATAAAAATATTATACTAATTTTTTTGGATCTGCCATGGAAATTAAAATTTGATCCGGTTGGGACATTCTAATTTGGTCCTCCAGCTAAAACAATGAAATCACTCGTCGCTAAAGATATTATGTCGGCACATGAAACCGTTGATGGACATAATTTTTCTAAGATTCTTTTGATTTCGTCTATTATTTTGTATCCTCTTACGCTTTTGTTTAATTGTGCATCTTTTTTCTGATTTCTTTTCCGGCATTAAGTCAATTAATATGGATGCATCACACCCCATCAATGAAATCAACCAAATTGCATGTGTAATGATAAATATTGTATATTTGTCTAATATTCATAAGGCAAGAGAAATGCATGTGCTTACAATTATTTATTATGAAATAATATTTTGAATAAATTATACTTTTATACAATTTTTAATTCATTTTTATAGATTATATGATAGAAATATTTTATCACTAAACTAAACTTAGTAAAACAAAAATTAGAGTTAGTTAACTTTATTATTTTTACAACATTAATTTAATTTAATATCTATTCCATCAAAATCATCACAATAATGTATTTAATAAAAAAATATGGAAATGGAAAAAATTGAAATGCCACATTGATTTTATAGAGTTCTAAAATTATGATTTTGTAATCGAAAATTTATGAATGTAGATAAATAGAACCTTGAGCATAGAGAGAAAGATAAATAGAACCTTGAGTTCTAAAATTATGATTTTATAATGGAAAATTTATGAAAGTAGATCACTATTTAGAACTTTGAGCATAGAGAGAAAAATGAGTAAATTTTATTATTATGAGTATACAAAGAATTAATTGTGGGGTATGTAGTAGCTTACTCTAGCAAAGCAGTCATGGAAGTGCATACGGAGAAAAGCAGCGGTAATGGAATTGTTTTTGTTGAAATTGGTTTGAACAACTTGACGAACGATATTTTCTGCTTTTGGACAACTTGAATTATAGAATCCAACCTTTAGATCACTAAATGCAAAGGGGATTAGGACTAAGAAAAATAACAAAAATGAAATGGTGAATTTCATTTTGAGTTGTGGCTCTCTACTTGCTTTATGAGCTATGAGTTGTGGCTCTCTACTTGTTTTTATGAGCTATGTTAATGTGGATTAGCATGTGATAATGATAAGGAAATACATGTATATATAGAGGATTTTCACTAGTCAATTTTTTAAAGGTTTCAAAAATGGTACAAAATTGTAATGTGGACATGGTTTGCACTAATATTCTATTTAATTTTGATGGCAAAGAAAGGAAGGTTGAAAAATATCATAAATTTTTTTGAAGGTTTCAAAAGTGGTACAAAATTGTAATGTGGACATGGCTTGCACTAATATTCTATTTAATTTTGATGGCAAAGAAGGGAAGGTTGAAAAATATGTATGAACATTCATAAATATTTTTAAAGTTTCAAAAGTGGTACAAAATTGTAATCTAGACAACATAGCTTGCACTAATTATCTATTTAATTTTGATGGCAAAAAAAGGAAAATTGAAAAATATGTATGAACATTCATAAATATCTTAAATTAATAATCCAATTAAGTCAAATCAAACCAATATGTTATTCATGGCTTTTATATTTCGTAAATAGATAACAAAAATTAAATCAACTAAAATTAACTAATTTTAATTTTTGGTTCGAAACATTTTTTCGTCCCAAAGCAAATCAAAACAAATAATTACACTCCTACTTGGTAATATTGAATGAGGGCAGACCATATGATTTCGGAGATATAAGGTGTTGAGTTCAATGTTCATTCGTTAACTTTCTAATAAATACTTACAATTAACTTTGACAGGTCCAAAAAAAAAAATTAATAATTAATAATTCTTCTTTACTCAAGAACTGATGATTTAATACTAGTGAGGAATCATTCAAAATGACCTACGGTGTTATCAGAGTTTTGTTCCCCTCGAATCAAAATAGCATAACTACAATATCAATATTATAAATAAATCAAAATGACTTATTTATTTATTTATTTATTTATTTATTTTA
Organism: Cicer arietinum; assembly: GCF_000331145.2. Lineage (NCBI taxonomy): Eukaryota > Viridiplantae > Streptophyta > Magnoliopsida > Fabales > Fabaceae > Cicer > Cicer arietinum. The sequence continues at coordinate 65,317,698 of NC_021162.2, read as the reverse complement.
TAATTTTCTTTTTATTTTCAATAGAACAAATTGAAAATTTCTCTTATTCTTATAGATTTCAAATTGTTTCAAAAATTTCAAATTAACTTTTTTGAAATATAGATGATGTATTTAGATAAATTCAAAATTTCATTTTTTAGAAAGATAAAAAGTGTTCTAAAAAATTTAAACTTTAGATTTTTTTCAAAACTTATATATATTTCAAAATATTTAAATTAAATAAAATTTTGCTTATAAGAATTCATTGTGTGCCAGTTTTCAATTATTTTTGTATTTTAAAATTAAATAAAAAAAATATGATGGTTAGAGATAGAATGTGGCCATGTGGAATAGGGTTAGGGTAGTACATGGACACTTTATCCACATAATCAATCTACCTATATATAAAAATTATTTATCGTAATCAGTTTTATAATCAATCCATAGAATTGAATTTGATTATATAAAATTGGTTAGATTGTAACTAGTTTTACAAGTAAATTTTAAATTCGGGAGTCGATTATGAGTAGGAAAGGTATGAGCACTCTACGACATTCATTAAAATACGGTTACCTATAATTAATTGTGCAAAATTAATGTTAACTTATATAAATTTATTTTCTCCTCTTTTAAATACAAATATAATTTTTTCAAAATAAACTAAAGATAAATATAATTTTATTATTATTATTATTATTATTATTATTATTATTATTATTATTATTTACAATAATACGATCTTGCTCCTACGTATCTCCTGATGCGATGAAGAAATCAAAGTTACGTAGTTTTTTTGGCAAAGAATACGGACGTGTTGATTGATTTTAAAGAAATACGTTTTGTAGGGGAAATTTAAATATAATTAGAAGATGTTGTTAATTTGATAAAGGAAAAAAGACCTCGGGCTTATGAAATTTATTATAATGAGTATGTTTGGTTGTTTGTTTGAAATTAGTTGAAAATATTTAAGATAACAGAGTTGTCACAACTCATTCGTTTTAAACTATGACTGAGAAGATGTCATATCTTGATCGATCCAATTTTATTAAAAGATAATTAATTTAGAGTTTAAAGTCATCAAATTGTCACAACTCAGATGTGATAAATATTTAATATTAATTAGATGTCTCATCTCAATCAATTTAAATATTTATTGTTAATATTTTTATTTTGTTTTTTTAGGAGAAATTAGAAATAAAATAAAAAACTAAACATCCAATTTGAAGAAAGTAAAATAAAATTTCACTTAGAAAATAAGTTTAATAAAAAATTAATAATATGAATAATAATAATGAATCTATAAAAAAAAAGGACTACATTACAAAAGAAGTTGGGCTTGAAGCCCAAACTCCCTTTTTCTAAAAAAAAAATATACATAAAAAACCTAATTTTAAAAAGGAGAGAGAAACAAAATAGAAAAAGAAAGAAAGAGGGAGGGGGAGGCTGGTATCAAATAGAGAAATGAGAGAAGAAAAAAAGAAAGAAAAAAGAAGAAAGAAAGGAAAAAAAAGAAAGAAGAAAAAAGGATAGAAAGAAGAAGAAGAAGACGAAAATAAAATGAAAAAGAAGAAATCCAACTGTGGCGATAGCTGACTATCGTTCGTGTTGAGTTTACTGTTAATAATATTGAATATTGAAGAAGGAAAGAGAAATAAATAAATAAACCTAACATGATCATGAACATGATTTATTTATTTGAATATATATTGTGATAATAAAAAAGATATTATATATATATATATATATATATGTATAATATTAATATTTAAGAAATTTAAAAATACCTTGTTTTTCGGTCAATGAATAATATAAAACTAGTATAACTAACTATTGTAGTTAACTTATGTAATTAACTAATTAATTTGCACAATAAAATTATTTTTCAATCTAGTTTTTTAATTGCTATAGCTTTGAAGAGGATGTATAGATTTTTAAACTAAGTATTATAATTTATATTTCAAACTAAATTAATAATCATTGTTGTTCACATATGTAAAAGAAATATACGACTATTGAAAAAATTGATTCTCAATCTCTTTGAATTAGTGTGTCTGAAGATGTACCATATGAATTATGACACAATATTTAAGTGATTCAAAATAAAGAAAGTTACCAATTATTCAAATATTGAGTAGCAAATATATCGTAATTACATGATACATTAAACAAATGAAAATGAGTTAGTATGGCGCTTCGCCCAAAATGTTGCCACGGGGAGCATAATAGCAAATAACAAATGTGCCTCCATTTTTACATTTTACTTTGTAACATCCAATACTTACTGATTTTCTCCAAACAATTTGAGTATATTGGTGACATTCACCACCAACACATTTGTTACGAGATGAATCATAATATCGTTTATGATTCACCCACAATTTCACCGCGTCCGTGTCGTTAATGTCACGATCGCTCACAAAGATATTCTCGCCGAAACTATTATCACCGGAGTGTATCAATTTACAATCCGTGCGTTGATAGGCATAGACACGTGCAAAATGACCAAGATAATCGTCCCAAACCACATTTGGAAGTGAAACCCTAGTACTAACGTTACATCTTGCTATGTTGTGTGCGTTAACATAGTCTGCATCAGATTCTAAGTCTTGGGCATGTGCAATGTGACCCATCATAATGAGTGATAAACTAAAGATAAATATAATTTTTCTCCTTTCTTTCCTAAAGTTTAAATTTATTATTATTATTATTATTATTATTATTATTATTATTATTATTATTATTATTATTATGTTTTACAATAGTACGATCTTGCTCCTACGTATCTCCTGATGCGATGAATAAATCAATAGTTTTTGGGCAAAAAATACGGATGTGTTGATTGTTTTTAAAGAAATACGTTTTCTAGGGGAAATTTAAATTTAATTAGAAGATATTGTTAATTTGATAAAGGAAAAAAGATCTCAGGCCTGTGGAATTTATTATATTGAGTATGTTTGGTTGTTTGTTTGAAATTAGTTGAAAATATTTAAAATAACAGAGTTATCACAACTCATTCGTTTTAAACAATGACTGAGAAGACATCATATCTTGATCGATCCAATTTGATTAAAAGATAATTAATTTAGAGTTTAAGGTTATCAAGTTATCACAACTCAGATGTTATAAATATTTAAGATTAATTAGATGTCTCATCTCAATCAATTTAAATATTTATTGTTAATATTTTTGTTTTGTTTTTTAGAGAGAAACTAAAAATAAATAAAAAACTAAACATCCAATTTGAAGAAAGTAAAATGAAATTTGGCTTAGAAAATAAGTTTAGTAAAAAATTAATAATATGAATAATAATAATGAATCTATCAACAACAAAAAAAAAGGACTACATTATAAAAGAAGTTGGGCTTGAAGCCCAAACTCCCTTTTTGTAAAAAAAAAAATACATAATAAACCTAATTTTAAAAAGGAGAGAGAAAAGAAAAAGAAAAAGAAAGAAAGAGGGAGGGGGAGGCTGGTATCAATTAGGGAAATGAGTTAGTATGGTGTTTCGCCCAAAATGTTGCCACGGGGAGCATAATAGCAAATAACAAATGTGCCTCCATTTTTACATTTTACTTTGTAACATCCAATACTTACTGATTTTCTCCAAACAATTTGAGTATATTGGTGACATTCACCACCAACACATTTGTTACGAGATGAATCATAATATCGTTTCTGATTCACCCACAATTTCACTGCGTCCGTGCCATTAATGTCGCGATCGCTCACAAAGATATTCTCGCCGAAACTATTATCACCGGAGTGTATCAATTTACAATCCGTGCGTTGATAGGCATAGACACGTGCAAAATGACCAAGATAATCATCCCAAACCACATTTGGAAGTGGAACCCTAGTACTAACATTAGATCTTGCTATGTTGTGTGCGTTAACATAGTCTGCATCTGATTCTAAGTCTTGGGCATGTGCAATGTGACCCATCATAATGAGTGATAAGCCCAACATATACAATACAGAAAATGAACCCATTTTTTTTCTTACTATATTAACTGATTTGTGTTTGATGAAAAATGTTTAAACTATTGTGATGTATTTATAGGGATTTTTTATAACGTCAAATTTTGCAAATTAAAATGGTTATTCGTTTTGTCAAAAATATAGATAATTAAGGTTATTTATTATGTATGACTCAAAAGCTGAAAAATAATAACTATTTTTTTTTTAATTATTATTATTATTATTATTATTATTATTATTATAAATTTTGGCTTTTTAAAAAGAACCAAAGAAAAATTAATTTTCTTTTGAAGGTTTGACTTGTATAAATAATAACTGTAAAATTTGTAATACTATACCAAATTTCTTAATGTTCTTGATCTAGTAAACAAATTTTTGTATTTAGAAATAAATATTTTATGGAAAGAAATATATTTTTTTGGAATATTTTACAATATTATAATATTAATTAAATATCGTGTAAATGTAGTTACTATGTATTAGAGTTTTCCATTTGAGTATATAAAAAGTTTTCAACGTATATCTATAATATCTCATAGGTTAGCTGACAAATAATAAATAAAAAAATGAAATATTTATTTTAGTGTTAGAAAATGCCGCAAAGTAGAAGTAAAAAATAAGGTTAAATTTAAGGGTGTGATATATATGAGATAACTTTCTCATTTCACACAATACCTGCGAGTTTAGGTGATTAACATTAGTTGGTCTTTTTTCGGCCACAAGGGCCAATAAGATATCATGTTCTTTTTTTTTTTCTACGAAGACTACTTATACGGAAAATAGAAATCAATCGAACAAATTATCTTTACTCGCAATTTTATTTATATGTTTAGTTGTATAGTTGATATCATGTTTTTTTTTTTCTTTTTCTATGAAGACTACTTGTACAGAAAATAGAAATCAACCAAACAAATTATCTTTATTCACAATTTTATCTATATGTATAGTTTATATAGCTTAATAGTTCTCAACAGTTACAATCATCCAGACTTAACATTGTTTGTAGAGATTAATATATATCATCAATATCAAACATGATAAACATTATTTTATAATAGAAAAACATTGACAACTAAATACTATAAAATTACGAGTAGTTAGGAATTTAATACACACGTTTTTCCTAGATTTATTTATTGTTTGATATATAAGATTCATTTAATTTGTTTGTATCATAATTGAAGTGATGATGGAACCAAAATGAATGATGCAGTTAATATGGTCTTTGGTTGGCATAGTTACCGGGGGGGATAGTTGCAAGTAATGAAAGTGCCTCCATTATCACATCTTACTTTGCCACATCCAACACTTTGTGAATTTCTCCAAACCACTTGAGTATAATGAATGCATTCACTGACAGACTTAATTTTTGTTTGTTTAATAAGTCCTAGTATTTAGGGAGACCAATTTTTTAGGAGTTTGTTTACTGCTTTGATTCTTTTCACTATATTATAGGGTTGTTAGATGTGGTTAGTTATTTATTTTGTCAGTCATTTTGTATTGGATATATATAGCCTTAGTTTACTATCATTCAATAATAATATATATTCCTTCCAGTTGACTATATTAGTCTTTGAGTTTTAACAATTATTATCAGAACTTTGTAAAGGTCCTGATTATGTGAAAAGGTGTGAGTGAAACACAAAGAGAGAGAGAGAGAGAGAGCAGAATGTCAAAATCGAAGAAGTTTCTGCAACACTCCATCCCAATATTCGATGGCCATTACGATTATTGGGCGATGACGAGTAGAAATTTTTAAGAAGTAAGGAGATGTGGAGTCTGGTGGATGAAGGAATTCTGACATTGATAATTGGGACGTCATTAGCAAATGAGGCAGAGAGGAGGATGGTGGAGGAAGCCAAACTCAAAGATTTGAAGGTCAAAAACTATCTACTCCAAGCATTAAATAAACAAATTCTAGAGACAATTATTGACAAAGGGACTTCGAAGGCAATATGGAATTCAATGAAGCAGAAGTATCAAGGATCCACTAAGGTGAAAAGAGCTCACCTTCAGGCACTAAGAAGAGAGTTTGAGATTCTCACCACGAAAAAAGGAGAAAAGATAGATAATTACCTGGGTCGAACCTTGTCTATAGTAAACAAAATGAAGTTAAATGGCGAGACAATATAGCAGAAAACAGTGGTCATTAAGGTACTTAGATCTTTGACTCCCAAATTCAATTATGTTGTATGCTCAATAGAGGAGTCAAATGATTTAAGTACGTTAAGCATCGATGAATTGCATGGGAGCTTGTTAGTTCAAGAACAAAGGATGCAAGGTTATCATGAAGAGGAGCATATATTGAAAGTGGCATATGAAGACAGAGCAGGCAGAAGTAGATGTCAAGGCACGTTCAAAGGAGGACATGGTCGAGGAAGAGGAAGACAACCTCTAAGAAAATAAATTATTGAGTGTTTAAAATGTCATAGGTTGGGACACTTTCGATATGAATGTCTTGACTAGGATAAGAAAGCAAATTATGTTGAGTTAGAAGAAGAAAAAGAAGATGAGCTTTTGTTGATGTCATATGTAGAGCATCATGAAACTAAGAGGGAGAAGGTGTGTTTCCTCGACTCAAGAGGCAGTAATCACATGACCGAGAACAAAGAATGGTTCCTTGATCTAGAAGAAGAGTTTAGTCGAACAATAAAACTTGGGAATGACACAACAATGGCAGTGGTTGCGAAAGGGAGCATAAGAGTATAAATGAATGGCATAATTCAGGTGATTTCTATTGTTTTGATTCAATTTATTCATGAGCTTGAAAACAATTTATTAAGCTTGGGACAACTTCAAGAGAAGGGGTTAGCTATTTTGAATCAAAATGGGACTTGCTAAGTGTTTCATCCTAAGAGAGATTTGATTATGCAAACTGATATGAGTGGGAATAAAATGTTCTTTGTGTTAGCCTCCATGGAAACAAAGAGCTCTATATGTCTAAAGATTGAAGGAGTGGTTGACAAAGAAGCTCACATGTGGCACTGCCGATTTGGGCACTTGAATCACAAGGGATTGAGAATGTTGTCTATCTACAATATGGTAATTGGTTTACCTTTGTTGAAGCCTCTAAAGAAGATATGCACCACATGTTTGACTGGAAAGAAACATAGAGAGACTATAACCAAGAAAAGCTTATGGATGGCATCAAAACCGCTTTAGCTAATCCATTCAGACATATGTGGTCATATCACGCCAACTTCTAGCTGCAACAAGAGGTACATCTTAAGTTTTATCGATGACTTTACTTGTAAATCTTGGGTCTACTTCTTGCATGAAAAATCAGAAGCTTTTGTCACATTCAGAAACTTCAAGGCTTGTGTTGAAAATGAGACAAGGGCATACATAACATGTCCGAGGACAAACAGGGGTGGTGAGTTCAACTCAAATGAGTTTGGAGAATTTTGTCGGTCACAAGGCATCATTAGGCAATTGACAGCAGCCTATACCCCAGCAGAACGGAGTTGCCAAGAGGAAGAACATGACGATTATGAATGTTGTTCGATCCATGCTAAGTTAGAAACAAGTTCCCATAACTTTCTGGCCTGATGGTGTGCGATGGTGTGTGCACATTCAAAATCGATGTCCAACGACAACAGTTTAATATACAACACCAGAAGAGGCATGTAGTGGTAAGAAATCAGTGGTGGAATATTTTCAAATCTTCGGTTGTGTAACACATGCCCATGGTCTAGAGAAAAAAAAAGGAGCAAGTTGGATGATAAGAGCAAAAAATGCATATTTTAGGAGTCAACGAAGAATCAAAAGCATGGAGATTATGTGATCCGGTTTCGAAGAAAATTATCAGCAGTATGGGTGTAATTTTTGAAGATGAAGAAGAAAGCGGGGACTGGGGCAGGACATACAAGGAAATCAAGGGAGATATATTAGAATTGGGTGAGAGTATCATTGAAGATGAAAGTGATGATTATATTGAAGAAGAAAGTGGTGAAACAAGAACTTCGAGCAACAACTCAAGCAGTAGTCTAACGGGACACCCTCAAAGTAGGCGCAAGTTGGAAGTCTTGAAAGGTGAAACACCGCAAAGGAAAGTAGTAGAATTGAGCCTAAGCAGTAATAGCCCTTATTTGTACTTCCACATCCAATATATCAAGAATTTTTCCATATTTCTTAGTAACGGTTAACCGGTGATTAAGCTCCAACAAGTTATGAAGTCTTCTTAAACTCTCAACCTAAGACTTTTTGGCTTTCATACTCAGAGTTTTCATTAGCCTTGGTTTCTCGAATCCCATTTTCAAAGAGATATCCACAACCTAGCTTAGAATTCAATGGTTCTCTAATGCACCTACATAAAAATGAATAATTATGAATTTTGTATGATATTTTGAAAATAATTTTTAATGCATGAAGGGAATGCATGGTACTATAAAAATATTTAGGCTTAATTGCAGTTTTGGTCCTCCTATTTTAATTGAATCGCGAAAGTAGTCCCTCCATTTTGTTTCTCCTCAGTTTTGGTCCCCCAAACAGATTTTTAGTCTAAAACTTGATGAAATTTCATTTTTTAAAGTCGTACTACACCATTTATAATCAAAGATTTCAGGTACAATTGTTGCAAATAAGATTTCAGCGACGAGCAGTTTACCAACTGATTTAAATTGGTCACTAATTCGGTCGCTAATCGATTTAGTGACCGATTTTATCCATTTAGTGACCGAAAATATGGTCTCTAAAAACGTTTTTTCTAGTAGTGTGAGGCATAGTGTGACTTAAATAAATGCAAAAAAAAAAAAAAAAAGAAATTTCATCAAGTTTTGGACTCAAATTCCGTTTGAGGGACCAAAACTGGGGAGAAACAAAATGGGGGACTACTTTCATGAATCAACTAAAATAGAGGGACCAAAACTGCAATTAAGCCAAATATTTAATTTTATCATTAATGATGAAAACTATTTGCATGGATGCAACAAAGAAAAATTGAGAGGTATACTGACGTCAGATGGTAAGAAAAAAAGAATTATGCCATTTAAAAGCAAGAAGGCTAGGACATGACTTAGATGCATTATATCCAAGATTAGAGAAATTTTAAAGTCTATAAGCTTCTAAATTCGTGAACACTTTCCTAGGCGGATTCGACAATCCTAAATGTCATTGGTCTCTAGAGCCAAATACTCGTATTGAAACATCACTACAAATAGGAAGTACATCTAAAATGTAGGTGTTTCTAATAGAGTCACATTCTAGACGAGATCTTTACAATAACCAAATAGGATGTACATCCAAAATGATTACCAATAAATACCTAACTAAACTTAAGCTTCACCTGGGTCCGGATATAGGATCTTACTCATAAGTTTGTGTAAGTGAATGTGTAGTGTGTGAAGAAAATCAATAAACGATGTAAAATAACCAACACACATATATAAATATATATACATAAAGATAGTGACTACAAGAAAATAACTAATAAGCAATAAAGACATAAAGTAAAGAAAATGAAAGGAGAAATTAATATAAAAGAAGTAAAAAAAATAAAGACCGATTTTATCCATTTAGTGACCGAAAATATGGTCTCTAAAAACGTTTTTTCTAGTAGTGTGAGGCATAGTGTGACTTAAATAAATGCAAAAAAAAAAAAAAAAAGAAATTTCATCAAGTTTTGGACTCAAATTCCGTTTGAGGGACCAAAACTGGGGAGAAACAAAATGGGGGACTACTTTCATGAATCAACTAAAATAGAGGGACCAAAACTGCAATTAAGCCAAATATTTAATTTTATCATTAATGATGAAAACTATTTGCATGGATGCAACAAAGAAAAATTGAGAGGTATACTGACGTCAGATGGTAAGAAAAAAAGAATTATGCCATTTAAAAGCAAGAAGGCTAGGACATGACTTAGATGCATTATATCCAAGATTAGAGAAATTTTAAAGTCTATAAGCTTCTAAATTCGTGAACACTTTCCTAGGCGGATTCGACAATCCTAAATGTCATTGGTCTCTAGAGCCAAATACTCGTATTGAAACATCACTACAAATAGGAAGTACATCTAAAATGTAGGTGTTTCTAATAGAGTCACATTCTAGACGAGATCTTTACAATAACCAAATAGGATGTACATCCAAAATGATTACCAATAAATACCTAACTAAACTTAAGCTTCACCTGGGTCCGGATATAGGATCTTACTCATAAGTTTGTGTAAGTGAATGTGTAGTGTGTGAAGAAAATCAATAAACGATGTAAAATAACCAACACACATATATAAATATATATACATAAAGATAGTGACTACAAGAAAATAACTAATAAGCAATAAAGACATAAAGTAAAGAAAATGAAAGGAGAAATTAATATAAAAGAAGTAAAAAAAATAAAAAATTGCACAATTAATTATATTAGACTTGACTCTCTAATACTCTCCATTGTAGTCGCAAGCTGTTGCTGCCTAAATTTTGAGTGTTTCTAGAATTGAATTGAGTTGCCACTAGAGTTTACTTTAAAATAGGGAAAACATTGAGAAACCCTTTAAAAAAAATTCTTTGAAACCAAATTTTGAATTCAGGAGTTGATTATGCGTAGGGAAGATATGAACACCCTATGGCATCCGTTAAAATACGGTTACCTATAATTAATGTTAACTTATATAAATTTATTTTCTCCTCTTTTAAATACATATATAATTTTTCAAAATAAACTAAAGATAAAATTGTAATAAAAATATAAGGTAAAAAAAAATTATTATTATTATTATTATTATTATTATTATTATTACTATTATTATTATTATTATTATTATTATTATTATTATTATCATTATTATTATTATTATGCTTTACAATAGTACGATCTTGCTCCTAAGTATCTCTTAGTGTAATGAAGAAATCAAAGCTACGTAGTTCTTTGACTATAAATGCGAATGTGTTGATTGTTTTTAAAGAAATATGTTTTGTAGGGGAAATTTAAATTTAATTAGAAGATGTTATTAATTTGATAAATGAAAAAAGACCTCGGGCCTGCGAAATTTATTATAATGAGTATATTTGGTTGTTTGTTTGAAATTAGTTGAAAATGTTTAGCTCATGCGTTTTAAACTATGACTGAGAAAATGTCATATCTTTAATCGATCCAATTTTATTAAAAGATAATTAATTTAGAGTTTAAGGTCATCAATTTGTCACAACTTTGTTGTTATAAATATTTAAGATTAATTAAATGTTTACAGTTAATATTTTTGTTTTGTTTTTTTAGGAGAAATTAAAAAAAAAAAAAACTAAACATCCAATTTGAAGAAAGTAAAATGAAATTTGACTTAGAAAATTAGTTTAGTCAAAAATTAATAATATGAATAATAATAATGAATCTATAAAAAAAATGTACTTCATTACAAAAGAAGTTGGGCTTGAAGCCCAAACTTCCTTTTTGTAAAAAAAAAAATATACATAGTGAACATAATTTTAAAAGGAGAGAGAAACAAAAATAGAAAAGAAAAAAAAGGAGGGGAGGCTAGTATCAGTTAGGGAAACAAGGGAAGAAATAAAGAAGAAGAAAAAAGAAGAAAGAAAAGAAAAAGAAAAAGAAAAAAGAAGAAAGAAGAAGAAATTCAACTGTGGCGACGGCCGACCATCATTCTTGTTGAGTTTATCGTTAATAATATTGAATATTGAAGAAGGAGAAATAAATAAATAAATCTAACAAAATCATAAACATGATTTATTTATTTGTATATATATTGTGATAATAAAAAGATATTATATGTATATGCGTATAATATTAAAAATACCTTATATTTTGTATTTTCTTTTTCTCATATGTTGTTTCTCTTCTATTCTTTACCCTCTCTATTTTTCTGCTTGTAGTCAAAAAATATTTGCCTAACTAAATATTTTCGTTCTCAATTTATAAATTTAAGTGATAAATGTTTTCATGAAATAACATTGAGTTCTGAATTTTTCACTGTTTTTGAACAAAAATTAAACAATCTCAAACAACTAACGAAATAACTGGCTAGTATTTTTTATTAAGGGTTCAAACGGTGAAAATAATACCTTTATTAAACTAATAACAAAAAGAAAAAATAAAAAAAAATGGAGAAAGGAAAGAAAGGAGAAAAGGCTCTTTTCACCATTAAAACCTTTTTTTTTAATTAATTATTTTATTTTGTATTAAACATAACGTAACATAAACATATATAAATTCAAAATTGGACCTGATTTATAAAACGATAGTTTAAGACTTAGTGTAAAATGTTTATTAAACATACTATTACTTATTGAAATTATTTTTAATTCATCGGACAAAATTACAGTACTACAGAAATACATCTGATATCATATTATAATTCTAGATTGAAATTATAAAATGAGAGAAAAATAATAAAAAGAAATACTAAATAATAATAAAAGAATTGTTCAAATATATCGAGTAGTACATAAGACATATACAACCAATGAATAATATAAAACTGGCTAAATTACATCTGTGGTCCCTTAACTTAATTTCAGGTAACGTTTTAGTCCTTTATCTTTTTTTTTTCCCGACTTGGTCCTTTATTTTAATTTTAAGTGACAATTTGATATTTTATGTTTTAAAATTTCAACAATGTTATCCTTTTTTATACAAAAAAAAAAAAAAAATCAATCAAAACTCATAAAATTAATTATATTCTTCAATATAATACAAATTTCATCAAATTCATAACGCAAATCTTCAAATAAACTCATATTTTCATACTTTATTTGATATTGTTATGAATAAAGGACTAAATCGGGAAGAAAAATAAAGATAAAGGATTAAAGCGTTACCTAAAATTAAGTTAAAAGACCACATATGTAATTTAGCCTATAAAACTAGTATAAATAACTATTGTAGTTAACTTATATAATTAACTAATTAATTTGCGTAATAAAATTATTTTTCAAACCAGTTTTTTGAACATTGTGAACGTGCATCCATATAAGTAGTGTTTTCATATTTTTAATGCAAAAACTACGGTAGCAAGCTCTAAATCACGAGTATGATAGTTTCTTTCATGAGTCTTCAATTGTTTTGAGGTGTAAGCTACATATTTCTTGTGCTACATCAGGACACACCTCAATTTTTGGTGAGACGCATCACAGTAAACTTCGTATAGTTCTTCTGATTGTGGTAAAACCAATACTGGTGAAGTTGTCAATTTTTCCTTTAGTAACTGAAATTTTTCCTCACACTTCTCTGTCCATGCGTACGACTGATCCTTTCTAGTGAGTTGTGTTAATTGAGCTACAATCTTAGCAAAACCTTTAATAAACCTCCTGTAGTATCCTGCCAGTCCGATGAACCTTCGTATGTCAGTGATAGTCTGAGGCTATTTCCAAGCGAAGACTATCTCAATATTTCCCGGATCCACAACGATTCCTTCCTTGGTTATCACATTTCCTAAGAAGTTCACTTCTTCTAGGAAAAACTCGCACTTCGACAAATTGGCATACAATTGCTTCTCGCATAAAACTTTAAGAATTTGACGCAAATGCTCTCCATATTCTTCTTCAGTCCTTGAATAAATTAATATATCCTCGATGAACACCACAACAAACTTATCTAGAAATGGGCTAAAGATTTTATTCATGTAATCCAGAAAAATTGATGGTGCATTGGTAACTTCAAATGACATAACAAGATATTCATAATATCCGTAACGGATTCTGAAATCAATTTCTTGAATATCTCATTCTCTTACTCGAACCTGATGGTAACCTGACTTCAAGTCAATCTTTGAAACATGATGACTCTTCTCAACTGATCCATTAAATCATCATTATGTTATAAAAGATAACGATTCTTAATAGTTGCCTTATTAAGTTTCCTATAATCCACACATAAGCGCGAGCTTCTGTCCTTCTTCTTAACTAACAATACTAGAGCTCCCCATGGTGACACACTTGGTCTAATAAATCCTTTCTGCAACAATTCTTCACTTTGGCCCTTGAGCTCATTCAATTCCAATGGCGACATCCGATACGACACAATCGAAATAGGTTCAGTTCCTTGGTGGAGATCAATGAAGAACTTCACGTCTCTTACTGGTGGTAATCATGGAATTTCGGTTGGAAATATGTCTGGGTACTCCTTGACAAGCATCACGTCTTCTATGCTCACATTTATCTTTCCCTCCATGTTAGCCAATGCAAGAAACTCTTGAGTTCCTTCACTCAGCGACACTCCAAGTTTGTTAGAAGCCAGATACTTAACGACTGTTGGCTCGGGGAAAAAAACCAATTTGTGAGCACAATCCAAGATTACATACTGATACAACATCCAATTTATACCGAGAATGACCTCGAGTGATTGTAGGGGTAAACAAATCAAATTAATCAAGAAATCCCTATTTTTAAACTATGCATAAATGTAGAATATATACAACATTTCATATTAGTTTAAGTAACAAATACTGATATTATTATATTAAATATTTTGTTCAATTCAGAATTTCCTAGTTGTAGAATAAAAATTATGAGAGAACAATATAATAATGAATGAATTTCAAAATATAAAAAGTCAAAACATAAATATATTTTAGAGAAATACATAATTTCTTATTTTTAATATTTTGTGAAATCTCAATTGTGTAACAGTTTTAAAAAAAATGATCAAGGTTGATGGTAGAATTGTTGTGGTCGATCCTACTTATAGAATCACTCATCAACAAAATAAACGTCAATTGCATTTGCAGAATTTCATAATTAATTTTGGGTGTAATGTAGACTTGGTCAATACTAATTATTATTTCTGTCAAAAAAGATTAAATTTACATTATGACTTTAATAAAAAGGGAAGAAAATTAAGAATTTATGATTAATCATTTTTTATTACTAATTATTTCTGATTTTTTTATTTAATAAAATATAAACGGCAAAAGAAAAATTTAGAGAAATGTGCGGGTGTATAAGGACAAGGTGTGGGAACAAAGCCCATATAAAATGGGCTTAAATAACTCAAACTAGAAATTACACGCCATACCACTTTTATATACTCGTACCCCACACTCAACTCAAACTAACCAATTTTTATTTTATTTTATTTTATTTTATTTTATTAAAAACAAACCCTTAAAATACTGTCTCAGTCCACCAGATTTAATTTATGTTTTCAAAAATTCAATTAAAAATTACTCAAACACAATAATTCTAGTAAAATTAAAAGTTTGAATTTTTAAAATTCTTTTTTTTTTTAATCAATAAACTTAAACCTCTAAGCATTACAAACAAGCTTGTGATCAAAGCTTATATCTAATAATAACAGAAGGACTACCAATCTTAATCCTACAACACCACCACTACATGACATGCATTAAGTATTATCCTAAGTATGTTATCATTGTTACCGACGTATGTTATAAACATCGTATATAGTTATTATAATCGATACTATTTAATATTTATTAATTAGATCATAATTTTGTTAAAAACATTACTCTAGACATCATAATACAATTAAAATAATTCATAATATCAATTAATGTCAATTTAAATTTTTATATTTTTACGACTTTCTTTAAAACCTTAAAACGTTTAGAGGTGGATGGTTATCATTCATTGGTTGTATATATAAAAGAAAATAAAATTTAGAATGAATATGGCTAGATCATGTCATTGAGACATTATTATATATCTTGCATAGCTAAACTAATACTCCAACAATGACTTATAAGGAAAAAATACATCAAAAAAAAAAAAAAATAACACAGCTATTATTTGGTGGTAGAAAAAAATGATTATTTAATCTTACATTAAAATTAGGTATTCTGACTTTTTTAAGTATTCTGTTTATTTATATTTATTTTCAAAAGGAGTGTTAATTTTACAAGGAGCTAAACTTAAAGAAAAATAATTGAATATACGGTTAAAATAAATATATGAAATTTAACTATCAAACAAAATAAATTCTAAGAATAAGTTTCTCAATAAGATAAACACTTCATCCTATCGGACAGTAATAACATTAGAATAATCGAAAAAAAAGTAAATACACATTTTGGTCTCAGAAATAGAAAAATAAAAGATCATAGTAGAATAAACGAAAACATAAAGTTACATGTGGGTCCCCAAAACGAAGAAAACAAAGATGAAATAACATGGTCTTGACATGCACGCACGAATTGCTCCAACACCAGTTGTTTCTCTTCTTCTCAAAATATGATCACATAGAAAAACAACAAAGAACTGCCAATGAGAATGTTTATTTCCTCAAGAGTTGATATTATTAATCCATTGCGTCTTCTGGATGGGACATTGTAATTTGTTCATCCAGATAAAACAACGAAATCTCTCGTCGCTAAAGATATTATGTCGGCACATGAAACCATTGATGGACATACATTTTCTAGGATTATTTTGATTTCGTCTATTATTTCGTATCCTCTTACGCTTTTGTTTAATTGTGCAACTTTTTTCTGATTCCTTTTCGGGCATTGAGTCAATTAATATGGATGCATCACACCCCTTCAATGAAATCAACCAACTTGCATGTTAATGAAAAATGTTGTATATTTGTCTAATATTCATAAGGCAACAGAAATGCATGTGCTTACAATTATTTATTATGAAATAATATTTTGAATAAATTATACTTTTATACAAATTTTAATTCATTTTTATAGGTTATATATTAGAAATATTTTATCGCTAAACTAAACTTAGTAAAACAAAAATTAGAGGTAATTAATTTTATTCTTTTTACTTCATTAATTTAATTCAATACCTATTATATCAAAATCATCACAATAATGTATTTA
Organism: Cicer arietinum; assembly: GCF_000331145.2. Lineage (NCBI taxonomy): Eukaryota > Viridiplantae > Streptophyta > Magnoliopsida > Fabales > Fabaceae > Cicer > Cicer arietinum. The sequence continues at coordinate 65,301,005 of NC_021162.2, read as the reverse complement.
ATATAAAAAAAAATGGAAATGGAAAAAACTGCATTGATTTTTTAGAGTTTTAAAATTATGATTTTGTAATCGAAAATTTATGAATGTAGATCACTATTTAGAACTTTGTCCATAGAGAGAAAAATGAGTGATTTTGTTATTATGAGTATACAAAGTAATAGTAGTAATTTATAAGATGATATTATATGATTAATTAATTGTGGAGTACGTAGTATCTTACTCTAGCAAAGCAGTGATAATGTAATTGTTGAAATGGAAGTGCATTCGGAGAAAAGCAGCGATAATGTAATTGTTGAAATTGGTTTGAACAACTTGACGTACAATATACTCTACTTTTAGGCAACTTGAATTATAGAATCCACCCTTTAAATCACTAAATGCAAAGGGGATTAGGACCAAGGAAAATAACAATATTGAAATTGTGAACCAAAAATGAAATGGTGAACTTCATTTTATATTGTGGCTCTCTACTTGCTTTATGAGCTATGTTGACGTGGATTAGCATGTGATAATGGTAATGAAATACATGTATATATAAAGCTGAATATTAAAGCTGATAATGGTAAGGAAGTGTGGATTCAATTTAAGAGATTTTCACTGGTCAATATTAAAGCTGAATTAATAACTTTTATTTTTTATTTTAATTATTTTTTATAAAAAGAACTTTAAATTTAGAATGAATATGGCTAGATCATTCCACTGAGATATTACTAAAAAATTTAAAATTATTTTAATTACTTTTTATTTAATCTTACATTAAAATTAGGTATATCGACTTTTTAAATATTTTCTTTATTTATATTTATTTTTAAAAGGAGTGTTAATTTTACAAGGAGCTTAAATATAAAGAAAAATAATTGAATATACCTTTAAAATAAATATATTAAATTTAATCAAATTTTTATTATTAATTATTTCTGATTTTTTTATTTAATAAAATATAAAGGGCAAAAGAAAAATTAGAGAAATGTGCGGGTGTATAAGGACAATGTGAGGGAACACCAAGTAAATTCTTCCAAAAACAAAAGCGGATCTAATGAATCAAAGTCCAAACTGATAAAAGACAAAGCCCATATAACATGGGCTGAAATAACTCAAACTAGAAATTACACGCCATACCAATTTTATATATTCGTACTCCACACTCAACTCAGACTATCCAGTTTTTATTTTATTAAAAACAAACCCTAAAAATACTGTCCCAGACCACCAGATTTAATTTATGTTTTAAAAAATTCAATTAAAAATTACTCAAACACAATGATTCTAGTAAAATTAAAAGTTTAAATTTTTAAATTATTATTTTTATTTATCAGTAAACTGAAACCTCTAAACATTACAAACAAGCTCGTGATCAGAATGGGTTGGGTTCAATGGGGTAACCCTTAACCCATTTACCCTTTATTAGAATGGATCGGATTCAATGGGGTAACCCTTAACCCATTTATCCTTTATTAAAATGAGTTGGACCGTAAAAATAAAAACTAAATAACAATTGTATCTTTTTTCCCAAATTCAATTAGCTTAAATAAAATATTACGTACCACTTTTTGGCACTTTTGGTTCTCTGTATATTACGACATTACAACGTTGTTCCATAAATCTTCCATTGTTATAATTAACCCTTTTCTCTATTAACCATCTAATTTTAAGTGCAATATTCAACTTTGGAAGTTTGAGTATGAATTGATCCTAAGTCAAGAAATTGAATCTTCTACAACGGCTAATTATACAGCTGTAGGGACATTATATTTATATGTAGATTATATAGTGATCCAGGTCCTATATATGGCGAAAAGAAAGAGAGAAAAAAAAATCAAGTCCCTTCGATTTTATCAGTAATATTAGTTTAGTATATTGTTTTTTTATAATAAAAAATAATTAAATTATCATTTAATGAATAAAAATTTGTGTATTTAATCAATAAAAAAATCAAATACATTGATCAAATTATAACTAAATTGTTTTTTATAAAAAAGAAAAAATAATGGAGTAATTAGTTAGATGTAACTTTTTTATCACTTCAACTTAATAATGACATGTAATATTGTAATAACACATTACTCACATACCATATTATTCGAACCAAATTATATTATTTGAATAAATCTAAATAATTGCTAAATTCAAATACAATATTTAATATTTCATAGTATACTCTATAATAAAGTTACTATTATTTTCTTCAATATTAAACTTGGATACAAGATCGAGAAAATGAGAGTTGTTCACAATAAGCAAACGTGACTTATAAGTTATAATCAATATTAATATTTCAAATCATAGCTACTATGAATTAAAAACTCTACAATTCCTCCTAATCTCACCCTCATTTCCAAGCAAAACACCAATATTTCCCATCTTTATCATAGCATCAACGAATCTCTCCATAAAACTCTCACCATTTCGAGCAAATCTCATCACAACCTTTTTCGTCATCGAATCCGAAGCGAATTGTTGATCAAAAGCCAATACTCCCCTCTCCAACAAAATTTGATTATAAAATTGATTATCAAACACAAAAGAAGTGTTTTGATCCAAAAACACATTTGGGTCACCTTGCATACTACACAAACCAACCAACTTGTTTCTTAAACTAGGTTCCATTGAAGAATGATTACTAAGCCTATTTCTAATGAAATTACAATGAGTGAATCCAACGGTGTGTGCTCCTAAAAGGGTAACCATTTCTTCTAATGTCATGCCTTTTGAATTAAAAAATTTTAAAGCATCCGAAATAGAAGATCTTGGCGATGGAATGTTTATTTCTTCAAGAGTTGATATTATTAATCCATCACGTCTTCCAGTTGGGACATTGTAATTTGGTCCTCCAGCTAAAACAACAGAATCTCTCGTCGCTAAAGATATTATGTCGGCACATGAAACCGTTGATGGACATACTTTTTCTAGGATTCTTTTGATTTCGTCTATTATTTCGTATCCTCTTACACTTTTGTTTGGTGCTGCATCTTTTTCTGATTCCTTTCCGGGCATTGAGTCAATTAATATGGATGCATCACACCCCTTCAATGAAATCAACCAACTTGCATGTTAATGAAAAATATTGTATATTTGTCTAATATTCATAAGGCAAGAGAAATGCATATGCTTACAATTATTTATTATGAAATAATATTTTGAATAAATTATACTTTTATACAATTTTTAATTCATTTTTATAGATTATATATTAGAAATATTTTATCACTAAACTAAACTTAGTAAAACAAAAATTAGAGGTGATTAATTTTATTCTTTTTAGATCATTAATTTAATTCAATATCTATTCTATCAAAATCATCGGAATAATGTATTCAATAAAAAAATATGGAAATAGAAAAAATTGAAATGCTACATTGATGTTATAGAATTCTAAAATTATGATTTTGTAATAGAAAATTTATGAATGTAGGTCACTATTTAGAACCTTGAGCATAGAGGGAAAAATGAGTGAATTTTGTTATTATGAGTATACAAAGTAATAGTAGTAATTTATAAGATAATAATATATGATTAATTAATTGTGGGGTATGTAGTAGCTTACTCTAGCAAAGCAGTCATGGAAGTGCATACGGAGAAAAGCAGCGGTAATGAAATTGTTTTTGTTGAAATTGGTTTGAACAACTTGACGTACAATATACTCTGCTTTTGGGCAACTTGAGTTATAGAATCCAACTTTTAGATCACTAAATGCAAAGGGGATTAGGACCCAAAAAAATAACAAAAATGAAATGGTGAACTTCATTTTGAGTTGTGGCTCTCTACTTTCTTCATGAGCTATGTTGATGTGGATTAGCATATGATAATAGTAAAGAAATAGATGTATATATAGAGGAAGTGGGGATTCAATTTAAGAGATTTTCACTAGTCAATATTAAAGCTGAAGTAATAACTTTTTATTTTTTATTTTAATTACTTTCTATAAAAGAACATGAAATTTAAAATGAATATGGCTAGATCATGCCAATGAGACATTAATAAAAAAATTATAATTATTTTAATTACTTTTAATTTAATCTTACAGTAAAATTAGGTATATCGACTTTTAAGTATTCTCTTTATTTATATTTATTTTTAAAATGAGTGTTAATTTTACAAGGAGCTAAATATAAGAAAAATAATTGAATATATCTTTTTCAATGTTAATAATTTATTTATTTTCAATAAATTGATCAATTATTATTTTTAAGTCTTGTTTTAACAATTTTTATTACTGACAAAACTATTTTGTAGATAGAAAGCTAAATATATATTATCACAATAATTAAATATAAAAATATATCAACTTATTGTCAATAGATGTTTTTTTTATATGCATATTGGGTGTATTTACGTACGTATGAAGAAAAACTAAAATTGGATAAATTTAAAATGCGAAGTTGCCAACTAGCAAGCATTTTCTTTCTTCTATAAACGGAATACACAATATTGTTGACGCGCTTTTGTATATTACACTGAATTCAGTGTCTTTTGGGTTTAGCAATATTGCACAATATCAGCGGATACAGTTTGCATATATACCGTGACACTTTGCAATAATTTGTCAAACAAAAATCTAACACAAACACATTATATATGATGTGTAGTGATACAGAGAAGTTACTAAACTAAAGGTCAAAACTAATTAAATGAATTCAATTTTGTATGATGCAATATTAAATTAATTAGTCTATATAGTTGTGTATAGCAAATATATATTTACCATTCTAAATAAATAAATAAAATTGTTATGAAGTATTGTTGCTGGTAAACTATGATCAGATTATAATATAATAATATTTGATATTGGACTTTCGTTTTCATTAATTGCATGTGGTCAATTTAACGTAGAAGATCGAGATTGTACGATCATATATGTCACGCACACCACACTAGCTGTCCCTGAGATTTAGCTGACACATGTATTTTCCTTTGTATAAACGTACTAAACCCGTTTTTGTGCTTTTTCTTGCCACTATAGCTCAAAAATATGTATGAACATTCAATTCTTTTAAGATTTAAAAAATGGTACAAAATTATAATATGGACAGTAACATCAATCCTGGCTTGTACTAATTTTTTTTATTAATTTTGATGGCAAAAGAGTTGAAGGACGGTGCATGTATGAAATAGTTTGTGAAAAAAAAAATATATTAATAGTACATAGAAGATGTGGACCACACGTTTTGACTATAATCAGTAATCTTATATACAACGTTCCAAAAAATTGATGTGGGCGGCAAAAATATCATTTCAGTTTAAAACGCGTCCAATATTATACGTAGAGTAATTTTTGATGGATTAGCTTTTTAAGAACTAGCGTGCTTTAATTAATTCATTATTCTATATTTAAATATAAACACGAGACGTACTGCATATGAAATTGTGAATCCGTGAATTTATTTCTCTGTTTATTTGGTAAATTGTAATTAAGAGCCACATGCCTGCATCAGAAATATTATAGTAGTAGGTAGGTGATCAACAACGAATAATGTAATTACATGATGTATTTGTTATCGTCTTCTAAGTTTATATGTGAAATAATGAAAGGATCAATATCTAGATCTAGAAAAGGATAATAGGATAATCTGTATTATTGAGAAGGACTTTGGTGGGAATAACTAGGCTATGTTAACCTACTAAAAGATAGCACGGGGTAATTGTTACAGTAACTTACACACTAAAACATACATTTTTTGAAAATAACTTTTATGATAAACTATTCAAAATTACTTTTTATTTTAATGTTTCATTTTCAGTATGTTGAGACAATTCATGACTGTCGATATTTTATTTTAATGACAAAATTTGGTTATTATTCAAATGTGTGATGTATTCAGGTCAAAATGTCCATAATCATTTTCTATTTTTAAATTAAGCATAAATGTAGAATATATACGACATTTCATATTAGTTTAACTAACAAACGTTGATATTATTATATTAAATATTTTGTTCAATTCAGAATTTCGCAGTTGTGAGTTAATTATTATAAAATTTATCATTAAAAAATATAGAATAAAAATTATGAGAGAACAATATAATAATGAATGAATTTCAAAATATAAAAAGTCAAAACATAAATATATTTTAGAAAAATACATAATTTCTGATTTTTAATAATTTGTGAAATCTCAATTGTGTAACATTTTTTTAAAAAAAATGATCAAGGTTGATGGTAGAATTGTTGTGGTTGATCCTACTTATAGAATCACTCATCAACAAAATAAACCTTAATTGCATTTGCAGAATTTTATAATTAATTTCGAATGTAACGTAGACTTAGTCAATACTAATTATTATTTCTGTAAAAAAAGATTAAATTTATATTCCGACTTTAATAAAAAGTGAAGAAAATTAAGAATTTATGATTAATCAATTTTTTATTACTAATTATTTCTGATTTTTTATTTAATAAAATATAAAGGGCAAAAAAAATTTAGAGAAATGTGCGGGTGTATAATATAAGGACAAGGTGAGGGAACACCAAGTAAACTCTTCAAAAAACAAAAGCCGGTCCAATGAATGAAAGTCCAAACTGATAAAAGACGAAGCCCAGATAACATGGGCTTAAGTAACTAAAACTATAAATTTTACGCCATACCACTTTTATATACTCGTACAGTCAAAAAAAAGCCTTCAATTTCAAGGTTCTTTAATTATTTTTTTATTAAACCTTTGATATTAATATTCTATCAAAATAAATTTTTTTAAAATATAGGCCTATTATTTCATGGAGTTTAAGGGTGCAGGCTTATAAGCCTCCAATATTTTATTAATTTTGAGATTTTTTTTGAAAAATTTTTAAAATTTATTCTATTCGAAAAATATTTTTTTTCTCAAAAAATTGTGAGAAAAATTAAAAGAAAAAAATATTGTAAATCGTTTTTATCAAAAATTAAAAAAAAAAATTTCGAAAAACGAATCTGATTTTTTATCGAAAAAAAATCAAAATTTTTTTATAGTAAAAAATCAAAAAAAATTATAGGAAAAAATTGAAAATTTTGTATCGGTAAAAAAGTCAAAAAAAATTGTTTCTCGAAAATTTAAGGGGCTTTATTTTTTAGAATCTTTTAAATTATAAATTTTTTTGACCCCTCTGACATGTAGGCCGAGGTTAATAATTAAGAAACTTGTCAAATTGATATCTATACTCGTACCCCACACTCAATTCAAACTATCCGATTTTTATTTTATTAAAAACAAACCCTTAAAATACTATCCCAGTCCACCAGATTTAATTTATGTTTTCCAAAATTCAATTAAAAATTACTCAAACACAATGATTTTAGTAAAATTAAAAGTTTGAATTTTTAAAATTCTTTTTTTTTTTTTTATCAGTAACCTTAAAGCTCTAAGCATTACAAACAAGCTTGTGATCAGAGCCTTTATATAATAATAACAGAAGGACTACCAATCTTAAGCCTAAAACACCACCACTACATGACATGCATTAAGTATTATCCTAAGCATGTTATCATTGTTAGTAGACAAGGATAACATTTTACCAATTGAGTTATTAAAATGGGTTGAGTTCAATGAGTTAACCCTTAACTCATTTACCCGTTATTAGAATGGGTTAGACCGTAAAAATAAAAATTAAATAAAAATTGTATCTTTTTTCTTTAATCCAATTAGCTTAAATAAAATATTGCGTTTGACCAAACCAATTCAATTCTAACATCTTATAATTTTTTAAAACAATCATAGTAACAATAATAATATAATCTTTCAGAATTATTATCTAATTTAAAATTATTAATAGAAACATACTTAAATATATAAACTTAATAAAAGGCTTAAATTTAACTAAAATTTTAAAGTTTATAAATTATTAATTGTTTGGTTGGTTCAACTGAAGAAATATATTTGTGTTTAATTGACAAACAATGTAACTGTAAAAAAATTACATGCATCTTATCTTATCATATCTCAACAATTAAATAATTGTGAGAAACTAATGTAACAAAAGTGGCATAAAAATTGAAACAGATGAGTAAAATTAAAAAGAAAAATGGAATGAGCCGATTCTGTAATTTGGTCCTGATAGCCTATAGTAGTTGGGTTGGGTTTAATAATTTGCAACCCATTACTAAATAGTTCGGTTTTAATCTAATTTATTTATGTAATCGAATTAAAGTGTCGATTAATATTGACTTATCTGAATTGACTTTTTCTACTAATGATAGTGAGTTTGATGATAATAATAAAATTAAATCATAGTAAAAAGAAAAATATAAAATAGATTCACTTTAGTCTTTAAAAAATACATTAATATTTAACATTTTTAAAAATTTGAAAAAAAATCAGAGCATTATTTTAGTATTTTGGCAAACGCATTGTTGTGTGAGTGATTTCAGGCTTTTAAAAAAGTTCTAAAATATGAGTCAGAAAAAAGAAAAAAAATTCTAAAACTAAACGGACTTTCTTCTCCTATCATTAATGTTCTCAAATATATAAAAATATATATTCTGATTCGCTAATTTGGTTTTGTGAAATACACATTTAGATTAACCAATTCATACAAATTTCGAAAGCTTATGAGAAAATTGAGTGTGAAAAAATAAACTTTCAAAACTAAAATAAGTAACTATGATAACATCTCCGGTTCAAGTGTGTTTTGTGTCACGGCATAATTATGTATTAGCTACACAGAGATCTTGACCCACAACTTATTTTTATGATGTGTTTTAATAGTGGGAAATTAATTTTTTTAGTTTAATGCACTTTTAAACATGTAATTACTATAATAAAAAAATAGATGTTGCTGTTACAACTCTTGCTCTAATTATCTTTCACGTCAATTATCATTAATACACTTTTTATTAGATGATCAAGTATTTTATATATAAATATTATCGATTATTTTCGTCAACTTCATTATAAAAAAGTTATAATGCTATAGATTATTACTATTTTAATTTTCAGAACTATTTAAATCTTCGTATTTTTCTTAATTCAGAACAATTTCGACTTTTTTCTATATTTTTTTTATAAAAATATTATACTAATATTTTTGGATCTGCCATGGAAACTAAACTTTGATCCTTTCAGCTCGAAACTTTGCATTTATTGTAATCTAAGCCATTATTCTTAAGTCAATAGCTAGCTAGATAGTATTTTACAATTCATAAGATTGTAAGTTTTAAGGGGCACACCCCACCCCTAACTAGCTACGTACCACTTTTTGGCACTTTACGACACTACAATGTTGTTCCATAAATCCTCCATTGTCATATAATTAGCCCCTGTCTCTATTAACCATTTAATTTTAAGTGCAATATTCAACTTTGGAAATATGAGTATGAATTGATCCTAAGTCAAGAAATTGAATCTTCTACGACGGCTAATAATGCGACGTTATAAATATTTTAATGCATCCGAAATTAAAGATTTTGGCGATGGAATGTTTATTTCCTGAAGAGTTGATATTATCATTCCATCGTCAAGATCTTCTATTTCAGATGCATTAAAATCTTTTAATTCAAAAGGCATGACATTGGAAGAAATGGTTACCCTTTTAGGAGCACACACCGTTGGATTCACTCATTGTAATTTCATTAGAAATAGGCTTAGTAATCATTCTTCAATGGAACCTAGTTTCTGAAACAAGTTGGTTGGTTTGTGTAGTATGCAAGGTGACCCAAAGGTGTTTTTGGATCAAAACACTTCTTTGGTGTTTGATAATCAACTTTATAATCAATTTTTTTTGGAGAGAGGAGTGTTGGCTTTTGAACAACAATTCGCTTTGGATTCGACGACGAAAGAAGTTGTTATAAGATTTACTCGAAACAGGGAGAGTTTTATGGAGAGATTTGTTGATGTTATGGTAAAGATGGGAAATATTGGTGTTTTGCTTGGAAATGAGGGATATATTAGAAAGAATTGTAGAGTTTTTAATTCTTAGTAGTTATGATTAGAAAGATTAATATTGATTATAACTTATAAGTCACATTTGCTTGTTGTGAACTCCCAGTTTCTCGATCTTGTATCCAAGTTTAATATTGAAGAAAAAAATAGTAACTTTCATATTAGAAAGTATACTATGAAATATTGTATTTGAATTTAGCAATTATTTAGATTTATTCAAATAATATAATTTAGTTCGAATAATATGGTATCTGAGTAATGTGTTATTACAATATTACATGTCATTATTAAGTTGCAGTGATAAAAAAAGTTACATGTAACATATTACTCTATTATTTTTTTTTATTTATAAAAAAACAATTTTTATAGTTATAATTTGATCATGTTTGTCTATGTCATCTTATTATTCAAATGAGATAAACAATTGGTGTTGGAGCAATTGGTGTCTATGTAGATCACTGTTTAGAACTTGAGCATAGAGAGAAAAATGAATAAATTTTATTATTTTGAGTATACAAAGTAATAGTAGTTTTATAAGATGATATTATATCATTAATTAATTGTGGGGTATGTAGTAGCTTACTCTAGCAAAGCAGTCATGAAAGTGCATACGGAGAAAAGTAACTGTAATGGAATTGTTTATGTTGAAATTGGTTTGAACAACTTGACGTACAATATACTCTACTTTTGGGCAACTTGAATTATAGAATCCAACATTTAGATCACTAAATGCAAAGGGGATTAATAACAAAAATGAAATGGTGAACTTCATTTTGAGATGTGGCTCTCTAGTTGCTTTATGAGCTATGTTGATGTGGATTAGCATGTAATAATAGTAAGAAAATACATGTATATATAGAGGAAATGAGGATTCAATTTAAGAGACTCTCACTAGTCAATTCTTTTAAGGTTTCAAAAATGGTACAAAATTGTAATCTGGACATGACTTGCACTTATTTTCTATTTAATTTTGAGCGCAAAGAAAGGAATGTTGAAAAATATGTATGATCATTCATAAATTTTTTAAAGGTTTCAAAAGTGGTACAAAATTGTAATATGGACAACATGGCTTGCACTAATTTTCTATTTAATTTTATTTTGCAAAAAAATGAAGGTTGAAAAATATGTATGAAATGTCATAGATTCTTTTAAGGTTTCAAATATGGTACATAATTGTAATCTGGATAGCATGACTTGCACTAATTTTCTATTTAATTTTAAGTATACTTGGAGTTATCATAACCTAAATCCTTCAAAATTACTCCATTTGTCGACATCAATCCCATGAACCACATGCCAGTACCCCCTATGTAATTCAAAACCAAATCCCTCACAAACTTACCCCAGTAATGTAAACTAGCAGAAAAGGTCATCATGTAGAGTTAAAAACAATAAGCATGTCAATAAGATAAACATTTCAGACCATGAACCAAATTAATAACATTAGAATAATCGAAAATAAAGTAAATACACGTTTTTGTCTCACAAATAGAAAAATAAAAAATCATAGTAGAATAAACAAAAACATAAAGTTACATGATGGTCCCCAAAAAGAAGAAATCAAAAACGAAATAACATTACCTTTAGCACGCACGCACGAATTGCTCCAACACTAGTTGTTTATCTCATTCGTAAAATTAGATCACTAGTAAATACACGTTTTTACATCATTAATTTCATTCAATATCTATTTTAGCAAAATCATCACAATAATGTATTTAATAAATAAAAAATGGAAATGGTAAAATTTGAAATGCCACATTGACGTTATAGAGTTCGAAAATAATGATTTTGTAATCGAAAATTTATGTATGTAGATCACTTTTTAGAACTTAAGCATAGAAAGAAAAATGAATAAATTTTATTATTTTGAGTATACAAAATAATAATAATTAATATTGCAACTATTTAACAATATTTCGCGTAACAATGACAACTTGTTCAAATTCTGATACAAGGGTCCAAAGACATTAAAAAAGATAGTAATAATTAATATCATGATAAAAATTTGTTTAATTATACTGAAAAATTAAGAACTTGTAATGGGTTAAACCCGTTAAACAATGCAAATAGTGGAATCTCATTTCCAAGATTTTCAAATCAAACAATGAAGGAATGATGCGTGAGTAAGATTTTGAAACTGATTATTGGCACAAAATTACAAGTATAATTTAGATCGAATGATTCAAAAAAATGAAACTAAAAGAAAAATAAAAGATAAAAAACAACAGAGCATGCATGCAAAAAAGACTAATAACTTAGGGTATAACATAAAACATGCATGTGTTAATTCGATAGGATGACACATATATAATGCCAATAAGAAAATTGATAATGATCGAAAGAGTCAAAAAAAGAAAGAAGAGAGGTTGTAAAACTAACGTTAAAATGCAAGAAGAAAGCGAGAGGAATAAAAAAAAAGTAGTAGTGAAGAGGGTGTGCGCGAAAGAGACGAAGGGTGTGTTGAGAATTTATAGGCAACAGAAGAGGAAGATAACAGCACATGATGAGTTTCGCAACCAAATATTCTATCCGCATATTCTCTTCTTACCTTTCATAGCGGCATCGCATAAATTACGAAAATAATATTTTTATTTATTTGTCTTCAGTTTTAATTATTAAATAGAATTTAGGTTTAAAATTTGATAATATATTATTTATTTAATGATATATATATAAAAAATAATGTGACGTAGTTTATGGAGATTAATTGTATTTCAATATTATTTTAAATTTGAAAAATATAATTTCTATTTTTAAAAACAAATTTTCTATTTTATTAAGCATTTAATTAAATAAAAAAAATAAAAAATAAAATAAATGTATAACATTTTGATTAATCAAAGACGCACGCACGCGAATTAAAAATAAATTGAAATCTCTAATTCTTCTTCTCTATCGTCGTATTAATTAACAAAAAAGTACTTTAAAAATCAAATAATTTTAAAAAGTTATTGACACTACACAATAAACAATTTCAATTTTTCAAAAAAGCACGACTAATTAAATAATTTTATTTATATACATTAGACAAACTAAATAAAGACATGATATATAAATTAAATAGTATACATTTAATACATTAATCAATTATATAATTATTTCGGTTCAAATTCAAATGCTATAAAAGCATAATGTAACCACACATTTATATCACAAAAACAAATTTGACAATAAATAAATAAATAAAGTAGAGTTTGACTCGATTTTTATCGTCGTAAGTTAGCAAATAATATGTTCTTTTACTTATAAAAGTTAAAGTGAATTTTAGAAAACATAAAATGGCAATAGAAATAGATAAGAATAGAAATAATTTATTTAGAGCAAACACCAATATAAATCTGAAATAAATAAACTGAATATAGATTTTCTTTTATGTAACCTAATTATAGTATACATTTAATAAATTAATCAATTGTATAATTATTTATATTCAATTTCAAATGCTATAAAAGTATAATATAACCCCTCATTAATTATATCATAAAAACAAAGTTGGTAATAAATAATGAGAAAAATGATTATACATCGTCAACATATACCAATTTTATATCGACAATTAACAATAATGATTGATTTTATCATCTCATCACATAATTGTAGTTGACATTATAAAATAATTATTTAATTAATAATTTCTATTGTTTATCATTTATCAATGTAAAATTATTTATACCGAAAATATATGCTTATTGATCTTATAAATTATTCAAGATATAAACACTAGCACAAAACAATGTTTAATAAGAAAAATAAAACAAATGTATTTCATTATAAAAATAGTAGACAATAACTAATGATGTTTACAGGTTGGATTTGGTTAGATTTTGGTCAAATTTGATATTCAAATCAATTATTTTTATTCGGGTTGAATTAAATTCTTGATCCATTATTTTACATTAAACATGAATCAAATCAATTAAGAGTAGTTGAGTTTGCATATTATAAATAAAAAATATTTTTTTCATTATAAAAATTGTTAATAAAATTTAAATGTTTAAACATCTAAAAAATCATAAAATTCTAATTCAACATATTATTTAATATTTAAAATGCATCTACAAACATAATAAAATAACTAATTAATTATCTATGCTCGAAATTCTGTGCATGAAATATAGAAAATTAACATGAAAGAACAAAGCATTAATTAAAAAAGTATATGATGATTAATTAGACAAGTTCAATGATAATGAGAAGAAGAGTTATTCTTGCAATATATAATAAACGTACTAAACCTGTTTTTGTGATTTTTCTTGCCACTATAGCTCAAAAATATGTATGAACATTCAATTCTTTTAAGATTTAAAAAATGGTACAAAATTGTAATCTGGATAGCAACATCAATCCTGGCTTGCACTAATTTTCTTATTAATTTTGATGACAAAAGAGTTGAAGGACGGTGCATGTATGAAATAGTTTGTGAAAAAAAAAAAAAGAATATTAATGGTACGTAGAAGATGTGGACCACACGTTTTGACTATAATCAGTGATCTTATATACAACGTTTCAAAAAATTGATGTGGACGACAAAAATATCATTTCAGTTTAAAACGCGTCCAATATTATACGTAGAGTAATTTGTGATGATTAGCTTTTTAAGAACTAGTGTATGCTTTAATTAATTCATTATTCTATATTTAAATATAGACACGAGACGTACTGCATATGAAATTGTGAATTTATTTCGCTGTTTATTTGGTAAATTGTAATTAAGAGCCACATGCCTGCATCAGAAATAGTATAGTAGTAGGTAGGTGATCAACAACGAATAATGTAATTACATGATGTATTTGTTATCTTCTTCTAAGTTTATATGTGAAATAATGAAAGGATCAATATCTAGATCTAGAAAAGGATAATAGGATAATCTGTATTATTGAGAAGGACTTTGGTTGGAATAATTAGGCTTTTAACCTACTAAAAGATAGCACGGGGTAATTGTTACAGTAACTTACACACTAAAACATACATTTTTCTGAAAATAACTTTTATGATAAACTATTCAAAATTACTTTTTATTTTAATATTCCATTTTCAGTATGTTGAGACAATTCATGATTGTCGACATTTTATTTTAATGACAAAATTTGGTTATTTTTCAAATGTGTGATGTATTCAAGTCAAAATGTCCATAACCATTTTCTATTTTTAAACTAGGCATAAATGTAGAATATATATCACATTTCATATTAGTTTAACTAACAAAGACTGATATTATTATATTAAATATTTTGTTCAATTCAGAATTTCGCAGTTGTGAGTTAACTATTATAAAATTTATTATAAAAAAATGTAGAATAAAAATTATGAGAGAACAATATAATAATGAATGAGTTTCAAAATATAAAAAGTCAAAACATAAATATATTTTAGAGAAATACATAACTTCTGATTTTTAATATTGTGAAATCTCAGTTGTGTAACATTTAAAAAAAAAATGATCAAAGGTTGATGGTAGAATTTCTGTGGTTGATCCTATTTATAGAATCACTCATCAACAAAATAAACGTTAATTGCATTTGCAGAATTTCATAATTAATTTCGAATGTAATGTAGACTTGGTCAATACTAATTATTATTTTTGTAAAAAAAGATTAAATTTATATTCCAACTTTAATAAAAAGTGAAGGAAATTAAGAATTTATGATTAATCAATTTTTTATTACTAATTATTTCTGATTTTTTATTTAATAAAATATAAAGGGCAAAAAAAAATTTAGAGAAATGTGCGGGTGTATAATATAAGGACAAGGTGAGGGAACACCAAGTAAATTCTTCAAAAAAACAAAAGCCGGTCCAATGAATCAAAGTCCAAACTGATAAAAGACGAAGCCCAGATAACATGGGCCTAAGTAACTAAAACTAGAAATTTTACGCCATACCACTTTTATACGAGAAATGTACTGTGCACCCCCACAGTTTAACCTGCCACCCCCCCATAATTTTTTATTGACCAATCTACCCTTTTTATTTTATATAAAATTTATCAGTAAATATACTACACTATTTTCTCACCCCCACTTTCGAAAGTTTTTAAAAAAATTCTATTAGTCGAAAGTTTCAAACTTTCGAAACAATCAGAGGTTAGATTTCATCAACACATTCGAACCTTTTGTGAAAAATACAAATTTTCGAAATGCAATTTTCACAAAAATCACAAAACATTCGAAACTTTGCTTAAGTATGAAAGCTTTGAAGCGTGCATTTGCTGAAACATTCGGAACTTTGCTTAAGTCTGAAAGCTCCGAGGCATGAATTGGATTAAACATTCGAAGATTTGGTTAATGCTGAAACCTTCGAAACCCAAAAAACATTTCGAAACTTTGCTTGAAGCTGAAAGTTCCGAAAACTATTTTTCCAGCAATTTCGAAAGTTTACATCAATGTCAAAGTTTCAAAATTTTCATTTTTTTAAAAAAAATTTATCATTATTTATATATATTATTATTTATATTTATTATTATTTATATTTATTACTATTTTTGAAAACAGGTATGAGTATAGTTGAGGTTCCTGCCTCAAGAAATATAATAGATTCTACGGACAAATTCATTACCGATCAGGTATTAATATTACTGATAATCTATCACGGATAAATTTTTTATTATAACTATATATTTGAAGTTTTATTTGAAACATATTTTGTAGGTATTTCCTTCACGAGAATCTGTGTTTGAATGGGCAAAAACCATTGGAAGAGAAAATGGAATTTTAATTGTCATCATTCGTTCAGATAAAGCAACCGGAAAGAGGGGAAGAAAAGAAAAATTGATTTTGGGATGCGAAAGAGGTGGAAGATATAAATCAAAATCAAAATCAACAGTAACTTGTTCTCATAAGGAAAATTGTCCGTTTACTCTCAGATGTATACCCTTAAGTGTCGGTGAAGGATGGAAAATTAGTGTTCGTTGTGGAACACATAATCATGATCTACTTGATACTGTAACTGGTCATTCTTATTTGGGGCGTTTAAATGAAGAAGAGAGGAAATTTGTCAATGACATGACAAAGTATAAGCTTGCCCCCAGATTCATCCTAAATGCTTTGAAAGAGAGAAATAAAGCTAATCTGACAATTCCAAGTCAAATATATAAAGCAAGGAGTACTTATCGATCATCGTTGAGAGGTCCGTATACAGAAATGCAGCATCTGTTGAAGTTAATACAACAAGAAAATTATGTGTATTGGACAAGAAGACGGGAGAATTCTGATGTTTTGAGAGATATATTTTGGACACATACTGATTGTATAAAGTTGTTAAACACGTTTCATTTTGTTTTGATATGTGATAGCACATACAAAACAAACAGATATCGGTTACCATTACTTGAAATTGTCGGTGTCACATCTACTAGTTTGACATTTTCTGTTGGGTTTGCTTATTTGGAACAAGAGCGACAAGATAACTTCATCTGGGCATTTGAAAAGGTACGACAGTTGTTCAAATCTGAGACTTTAATTTCTAAAGTTATTGTGACTGATAGAGATCTTGCCATGATGAATGCGATTAGTGTTGTGTTTCCTACTTCAATACATTTGCTATGTCGTTTTCATATTGAAAAAAATGTTGGGGCAAGATGCAAACAATATGTGAAAAAAGATAGGCAAGAAGAAGTAATGGATGTTGCGTCGTCTGTTTGATGCTGTTGGTGGAATTCTTTCTACATCATCACGTCTGTCACCTATGATGTTACGAATAATCTGACCAAAGGCACCTCTCATTCTAGGCACTGCAATATATCAATATACCAATATTAAAAACAAATGAATTTTTTTAAAAAAAAACCCAAATAACATTTCGAAAGTTTCACTGGGAAACCAAACTTTCGAAACCAAATTTCGAAACTTTCCATCAATCTCAAAGTTCCGAAGCCCAGTTTTTCGAATCTTTCAGAAATGCTCGAATCTTTTACATTTCGAATATTTCATCTTCAAGGAAACCTTCGAAACTTTTGAACTTCGAATGTTTCAAGTTCAACGAAAGGTTTGAATGGTTGAACATTTCTGGAAAAAAATGGCTTCGAAGGTTTGACATTCATAGAGAGTTTCGAATGTCTGGAAAAAGCTGGAAAAAGAAAGGCTTCGAAAGTTTAGGATTCAAGGAAAGGTTCGAAGGTTTGGAAAAATCTGGAAAACGCAAGGCTTCGAATGTTTAACATTCAACGAAATGTTCGAAGGTTTTGGAAAAATCTGGAAAAACAAAGCTTCGAATGTTTAACATTCAACGAAATGTTCGAAGGTTTTGGAAAAATCTTGAAAAACAAAGCTTCGAATGTTTAACATTCAAGGAAAGGTTCGAGAAATCCTTACTTTTTCACTTCGAATGTGTCAAAGGTTCGAATATTTCGTAGGGTGGGAGAATCGGATGTTTCAGAGTTTCGAACAAATGGGGAAAAAAAGGAAAGTTATTTTTTTTTAGGATTTTATAGTTAAAATTAGGGGTAATATGGTCTTTTACTTATAGTTGGGGGGTGGGAGGTAAAAGTGGGGGGGTGCGCAGTACAATTCTCCTTTTATACCGTAAAAAAAGCCTTCAACTTCAAGGTTCTTTAATTATTTTTTTATTAAACTTTTAATATTAGTACTCTATCAAAATAATATTTTTAAAATATAAGCCTATTATTTCATAGAGTTTAAAGGTGGAGGAGACTTATAAGCCTCCAATATTTTATTAGTTTTGAGATTTTTTTTTTAAATTTTTTAAATTTATTCTATTCGAAAAATATTTTTTTTCTCAAAAAATTGTGAGAAAAATTAAAAGAAAAAAATCGAAAATAAAAAAATATTGTAAATCATTTTTATCAAAAATAAAAAATTATCGAAAAACAAATCGGATTTTTTATCGAAAAAAAAATCAGAAACTTTTTATAGAAAAAAAATCAAAAAATTTTTATAGTAAAAAATCGAAAAAAATTGAAAATTTTTTATCGGTAAAAAAGTCAAAAAACTTTATTTCTCGAAAAAAAAAATCGATTTTTTTAATTAAAAAGTGGGCCTATAGGCTCACTAAGCCCATAAAATTTAAGGGGGCTTTATTTTTTGGGGTCTTTTAAATTACAAACTTTTTTGACCCCTCTAATATGTAGACCGAGGTCAATAATTAGGAAGCTTGTCAAATTGATAGGTATACTCGTACACCACACTCAACTCAAACTATCCGGTTTTTATTTTATTAAAAACAAACCCTTAAAATACTATCCCAGTCCACCAGATTTAATTTATGTTTTCCAAAATTCAATTAAAAATTACTCAAACACAATGATTCTAGTAAAATTAAAAGTTTGAATTTTTAAAATTCCTTTTCTTTTTTTTTTTTATCAGTAACCTTAAATCTCTAAGCATTACAAACAAGCTTGTGATCAGAGCCTTTATCTAATAATAACAGAAGGACTACCAATCTTAAGCCTAAAACACCACCACTACATGACATGCATTAAGTATTATCCTAAGCATGTTATCATTGTAAGTAGACAACGATAACATTTTACCAATTGAGTTATTAAAATGGGTTGAGTTCAATGAGTTAACCCTTAACTCATTTATCCGTTATTAGAATGGGTTGGACCGTAAAAATAAAAACTAAATAAAAATTGTATCTTTTTTCTTTAATCCAATTAGCTTAAATAAAATATTGCGTTTGACCAAACCAATTCAATTCTAACATCTTATAATTTTTTAAAACAATCATAATAACATCAATAATATAATCTTTCAGAATTATTATCTAATTTAAAATTATTAATAGAAACATACTTAAATATATAAACTTAATAAAAGGCTTAAATTTAACTAAAATTTTAAAGTTTATAAATTATTAATTGTTTGGTTGGTTCAAATGAAGAAATATATTTGTGTTTAATTGACAAACAATGTAACTGTAAAAAAATTACATGCATCTTATCTTATCATATCTCAACAATTAAATAATTGTGAGAAACTAATGTAACAAAAGTGGCATAAAAATTGAAACAGATGAGTAAAATTAAAAAGAAAAATGGAATGAGCCGATTTTGTAATTTGGTCCTCATAGCCTATAGTAGTTGGGTTGGGTTTAATAATTTGCAACCCATTACTAAATAGTTCGGTTTTAATCTAATTTATTTATGTAATCGAATTAAAGTGTCGATTAATATTGACTTATTTGAACTCACTTTTTCTACTAATATAGTGGGTTAGTCTTTAAAAATACATTAATATTTAACATTTTTAAAAATTTGAAAAAAAATCAGAGCATTATTTTAGTATTTTGGAAAACGCATTATTGTGTGAGTGATTTCAGGCTTTGAAAAAAGTTCTAAAATATGAGTCAGAAAAAAGAAAAAAAGTTGTAAAACTAAACGGTCTTTCTTCTCCTATCATCAATGTTCTCAAATATATAAAAATATATGTTCTGATTCGCTAATTTAGTTGTGTGAAATACACATTTAGATTAATCAATTCATACAAAATTCGAAAGCTTACGAGAAGATTGAGAGTGAAAAAATAAACTTTCAAAACTAAAATAAGTAACTATGATAACATCTCTGGTTCAAGTGTGTTTTGTGTCACGGCATAATTATGGATTAGCTACATAGAGATCTTGACCCACAACTTATTTTTATGACGTGTTTTAATAGTGGGAAATTAATTTTTTTAGTTTAATGCACTTTTAAACATGTAATTACTATAATAAAAAAAATAGATGTTGCTGTTACAACTCTTGCTCTAATTATCTTTCACGTCAATTATCATTAATACACTTTTTATTAGATGATCAAGTATTTTATATATAAATATTATCGATTATTTTCGTCAACTTCATTATAAAAAAGTTATAATGCTATAGATTATTACTATTTTAAATTTCAGAACTATTTAAATCTTCGTATTTTTCTTAATTCAGAACAATTTCGACTTTTTTCTATATTTTTTTTATAAAAATATTATACTAATATTTTTGGATATGCCATGGAAACTAAACTTTGATCCTTTCAGCTCGAAACTTTGCATTTATTGTAATCTAAGCCATTATTCTTAAGTCAATAGCTAGCTAGATAGTATTTTACAATTCATAAGATTGTAAGTTTTAAGGGGCACACCCCACCCCTAGCTAGCTACGTACCACTTTTTGGCACTTTACGACAGTACAATGTTGTTCCATAAATCCTCCATTGTCATAATTAACCCCTGTCTTAAGTGCAATATTCAACTTTGGAAATATGAGTATTAATTGATCCTAAGTCAAGAAATTGAATCTTCTACGACGGCTAATAATGCGACGTTATATCTATTTTAATGCATCCGAAATAGAAGATCTTGGCGATGGAATGTTTATTTCCTCAAGAGTTGATATTATCATTCCATCGTCAAGATCTTCTATTTCAGATGCATTAAAATCTTTTAATTCAAAATGCATGACATTGGAAGAAATGGTTACCCTTTTAGGAGCACACACCGTTGGATTCACTCATTGTAATTTCATTAGAAATAGGCTTAGTAATGATTCTTCAATGGAACCTAGTTTCTGAAACAAGTTGGTTGGTTTGTGTAGTATGCAAGGTGACCCAAAGGTGTTTTTGGATCAAAACACTTCTTTGGTGTTTGATAATCAACTTTATAATCAAGTTTTTTTGGAGAGAGGAGTGTTGGCTTTTGAACAACAATTCGCTTTGGATTCGACGACGAAAGAAGTTGTGATGAGATTTACTCGAAACAGGGAGAGTTTTATGGAGAGATTTGTTGATGCTATGGTAAAGATGGGAAATATTGGTGTTTTGCTTGGAAATGAGGGATATATTAGAAAGAATTGTAGAGTTTTTAATTCTTAGTAGTTATGATTAGAAAGATTAATATTGATTATAACTTATAAGTCACATTTGCTTGTTGTGAACTCCCAGTTTCTCGATCTTGTATCCAAGTTTAATATTGAAGAAAAAAATAGTAACTTTCATATTAGAAAGTATACTATGAAATATTGTATTTGAATTTAGCAATTATTTAGATTTATTCAAATAATATAATTTAGTTCGAATAATATGGTATGTGAGTAATGTGTTATTACAATATTACATGTCATTATTAAGTTGCAGTGATAAAAAAAGTTACATGTAACATATTACTCTATTATTTTTTTTTATTTATAAAAAACAATTTTTATAGTTATAATTTGATCATGTTTGTCTATGTCATCTTATTTTTCAAATGAGATAAACAATTGGTGTTGGAGCAATTCGTTGTTGCGTGCGTGCTAAAGGTAACGTTATTTCGTCTTTGATTTCTTCTTTTTGGGAACCAACATGTAACTTTATGTTTTTGTTTATTCTATTATGATTTTTTATTTTTCTATTTGTGAGACAAAAACGTGTATTTACTTTAATTTCAATTATTCTAATATTATTAATTTAGTTCATGGTCTGAAATGTTTATCTTATTGACATGCTTATTGTTTTTTACTCTACATGATGACCTTTTCTGCTAGTTTTCATTATGGGGGTAAGCTTGTGAGGGATTTGGTTTTGATTTGCATAGGGATACTGGGCATGTGGTTCATGGGATTGATGTCAACAAATGGAGTAATTTTGAAGGACTTAGGTTATCATAACTCCAAGTATACTTAAAATTAAATAGAAAATTAGTGCAAGTCATGCTATCCAGATTACAATTATGTACCATATTTGAAACCCTAAAAGAATCTATGACATTTCATACATATTTTTCAACCTTCCTTTTTTTGCAAAATAAAATTAAATAGAAAATTAATGCAAGCCATGTTGTCGAGATTACAATTTTGTACCATTTTTGAAACCTTAAAATTTTTTATGAATATTCATACATATTTTTCAACCTTCCTTTTTTTGCAAAATAAAATTAAATAGAAAATTAATGCAAGCCATGTTGTCGAGATTACAATTTTGTACCATTTTTGAAACCTTAAAATTTTTTATGAATATTCATACATATTTTTCAACCTTCCTTTCTTTGCCATCAAAATTAAATAGAAAATTAGTGCAAGCCATGTTGTCCATATTACAATTTTGTACCACTTTTGAAACCTTAAAAAAATTTATGAATGATCATACATATTTTTCAACATTCCTTTCTTTGCGCTCAAAATTAAATATAAAATTAGTGCAACTCATGTCCAGATTATAATTTTGTACCATTTTTGAAACCTTAAAAGAATTGACTTGTGACAATCTCTTAAATTGAATCCTCATTTCCTCTATATATACATGTACTTTCTTACTATTATTACATGCTAATCCACATCAACATAGCTCATAAAGTAACTAGAGAGCCACAACTCAAAATGAAGTTCACCATTTCATTTTTGTTATTAATCCCCTTTGCATTTAGTGATCTAAATGTTGGATTCTATAATTCAAGTTGCCCAAAAGTAGAGTATATTGTACGTCAAGTTGTTCAAACCAATTTCAACATAAACAATTCCATTACAGTTACTTTTCTCCGTATGCACTTTCATGACTGCTTTGCTAGAGTAAGCTACTACATACCCCACAATTAATTAATGATATAATATCATCTTATAAAACTACTATTACTTTGTATACTCAAAATAATAAAATTTATTCATTTTTCTCTCTATGCTCAAAAGCCATGTTGTCCATATTACAATTTTGTACCACTTTTAAAACCTTAAAAAAATTTATGAATGATCATACATATTTTTCAACATTCCTTTCTTTGCGCTCAAAATTAAATATAAAATTAGTGCAAGTCATGTCCAGATTACAATTTTGTACCATTTTTGAAACCTTAAAAGAATTGACTTGTGACAATCTCTTAAATTGAATCCTCATTTCCTCTATATATACATGTACTTTCTTAGTATTATTACATGCTAATCCACATCAACATAGCTCATAAAGCAACTAGAGAGCCACAACTCAAAATGAAGTTCACCATTTCATTTTTGTTATTTTTCTTGGTCCTAATCCCCTTTGCATTTAGTGATCTAAATGTTGGATTCTATAGTTCAAGTTGCCCAAAAGTAGAGTATATTGTACGTCAAGTTGTTCAAACCAATTTCAACATAAACAATTCCATTACAGTTACTTTTCTTCGTATGCACTGTTATGACTGCTTTGCTAGAGTAAGTTACTAAATACCCCACAATTAATTAATGATATAATATCATCTTATTAAACTACTATTACTTTGTATACTCAAAATAATAAAATTTATTCATTTTTCTCTCTATGCTCAATTATCTAAATAGTGATCTACATACATAAATCATAGAGAGAAAAATGAATAAATTATGTTATAAGAATGGGATTGCTCTAACTCTACAGAGGTTCCAGCTTCCTCCTCATTCTCACCTGACATCTCCTCCAAAGATTTTCCATTTGCCTCAGGCACCAAGAAAGTAAAACAGAAGCCCAAAATATTAACCACACCCAACAGAAGCAAAGAATTCTTCACCCCAATACCGGCTGGGTACCCTGCATCAGCTTTACTCTTGTCCTTGTTTTGTGCCAAATACAAGAACCCAAATGCACCAACTATAGCCCCGAGTTTCCCCGCTGCTGATGATATTCCATGGCAAGTAGATCGAAATCTAGCAGGAAAAATCTCTGCCGGCACAACAAACGTGGTAGCATTTGGCCCAAAATTTGCAAAGAAGAAGATCAATGAATACAATGCAACAAATCCTATACGGTTATCCTTATGAGTCCAATGTTCATAAGGAATGGCAAGAGCAAACATGAAGACAGTCATAAAGAAGAATCCCATCAATTGAATTGCAAATCTTCCTATCCTATCAATGAGTGCCACTGTAAACCAGTAGCCTGGAACAGTACTGCATAGAGCAATAAGTGTTTGAGCTCTTGCGATTCTGTAAACCTCCTCGAGTGCATTCATTGTTTGTGCCGGAAGAATCCCATGAACCACATGCCCAGTACCCCCTATGTAATTCAAAACCAAATCCCTCACAAACTTAACCCCATAATGTAAACTAGCAGAAAATGTCATCATGTAGAGTAAAAAACAATAAGCATGTCAATAAGATAAACATTTCAGACCATGAACCAAATTAATAACATTAGAATAATCGAAAATAAAGTAAATACACGTTTTTGTCTCACAAATAGAAAAATAAAAAATCATAGTAGAATAAACAAAAACATAAAGTTACATGATGGTCCCCAAAAAGAAGAAATCAAAGACGAAATAACATTACCTTTAGCACGCACGCACGAATTGCTCCAACACTAGTTGTTTATCTCATTCGCAAAATAAGATCACTAATAAATACACGTTTTTACATCATTAATTTCATTCAATATCTATTTTAGCAAAATCATCACAATAATGTATTTAATAAATAAAAAATGGAAATGAAAAAATTTTAAATGCCACATTGATGTTATAGAGTTCAAAAATAATGATTTTGTAATCGAAAATTTATGTATGTAGATCGTTGTTTAGAACTTGAGCATAGAGAGAAAAATGAATAAATTTTATTATTTTGAGTATACAAAGTAATAGTAGTTTTATAAGATGATATTATATCATTAATTAATTGTGGGGTATGTAGTAGCTTACTCTAGCAAAGCAGTCATGAAAGTGCATACGGAGAAAAGTAACTGTAATGGAATTGTTTATGTTGAAATTGGTTTGAACAACTTGACGTACAATATACTCTACTTTTGGGCAACTTGAATTATAGAATCCAACATTTAGATCACTAAATGCAAAGGGGATTAATAACAAAAATGAAATGGTGAACTTCATTTTGAGTTGTGGCTCTCTAGTTACTTTATGAGCTATGTTGATGTGGATTAGCATGTAATAATAGTAAGAAAGTACATGTATATATAGAGGAAATGAGGATTCAATTTAAGAGATTGTCACAAGTCAATTCTTTTAAGGTTTCAAAAATGGTACAAAATTATAATCTGGACATGAGTTGCACTAATTTTATATTTAATTTTGAGCGCAAAGAAAGGAATGTTGAAAAATATGTATGATCATTCATAAATTTTTTTAAGGTTTCAAAAGTGGTACAGAATTGTAATATGGACAACATGGCTTGCACTAATTTTCTATTTAATTTTGATGGCAAAGAAAGGAAGGTTGAAAAATATGTATGAATATTCATAAAAAATTTTAAGGTTTCAAAAATGATACAAAATTGTAATCTGGACAACATGGCTTGCACTAATTTTCTATTTAATTTTATTTTGCAAAAAAAGGAAGGTTGAAAAATATGTATGAAATGTCATAGATTCTTTTAAGGTTTCAAATATGGTACATAATTGTAATCTGAATAGCATGACTTGCACTAATTTTCTATTTAATTTTAAGTATACTTTGAGGTATCATAACCTAAGTCCTTCAAAATTACTCCATTTGTCGACATCAATTCCATGAACCACATGCCCAGTACCCCTATGTAATTCAAAACCAAATCCCTCACAAACTTACCTCCATATTGTAAACTAGCAGAAAAGGTCATCATGTAGAGTAAAAAACAATAAGCATGTCAACAAGATAAACATTTCAGACCATGAACCAAATTAATAACATTAGAATAATCGAAAATAAAGTAAATACACGTTTTTGTCTCACAAATAGAAAAATAAAAAATCATAATAGAATAAACAAAAACATAAAGTTAGATGTTGGTCCCCAAAAATAAGAAATCAAAGAGGAAATAACATTTCCTTTAGCACGCACGCACGCACGAGTTGCTCCAACACCAATTGTTTATCTCATTTGAAAAATAAGATCACATAGACAAACATGATCAAATTATAACTATAAAAATTGCTTTTTATAAATAAATAAAAAATAATAATAAAGTAATTTTCTTTACATGTAACTTTTGTATCATTGCAACTTAATAATGACATGTAATATTGTAATAACACATTACTCAGATACCATATTATTCGAACTAAGTTATATTATTTGAATAAATCCAAATAATTGCTAAATTCAAATACAATATTTCATAGTATACTATCTTATATGAAAGTTACTATTTTTTTCTTCTATATTAAACTTGGATACAAGATCGAGAAAATGAGAGTTCACAACAAGCAAACGTGACTTATAAGTTATAATCAATATTAATCTTTCTAATCGTAGCTACTAAGAATTAAAAACTCTACAATTCTTCCCAATATATCCCTCATTTCCAAGCAAAACACCAATATTTTCCATCTCTACCATAGCATCAACAAATCTCTCCATAAAACTCTCCCCATTTCGAGTAAATCTCATCACAACCTCTTTCGTCACCGAATCTGAAGCGAATTGTTGTTCAAAAGCCAACACTCCTCTCTCCAAAAAAAATTGATTATAAAGTTGATTATCAAACACCAAAGAAGTGTTTTGATCCAAAAACACCTTTGGGTCACCTTGCATACTACACAAACCAACCAACTTGTTTCCGAAACTAGGTTCCATTGAAGAATCATTACTGAGCCTTTTTCTAACTAAATTACAATAAGTGAATCCAACGGTGTGTGCTCCTAAAAGGGTAACCATTTCTTCCATTGTCATGCCTTTTGAATTAAAAGATTTTAATGCATCCGAAATAGAAGATCTTGGCGATGGAATGTTTGTTTCCTCAAGAGTTGATATTATTATTCCATCGCGTCTTCCGGTTGGGACTTTGTAATTTGGTCCTCCAGCTAAAACAATGAAATATCTCGTCGGTAAAGATATTATGTCGGCACATGAAACCATTGATGGACACACTTTTTCTATGAAATTTTTGATTTCGTCTATCATTTCGTATCCTCTTACGCTTTCATTTGGTGTTGCATCGTTTTCTGATTCCTTTCCCGTCATTGAGTCAATTAATATGGATGCATCACACCCCTTCAATGAAATCAACCAAATTGCATGTTAATGAAAAATATTGTATATTTGTGTAATATTCATAAGGCAAGAGAAATGCATGTACTTACAATTATTTATTATGAAATAATATTTTGAATAAATTATACTTTTATACAATTTTTAATTCATTTTTATAGATTATATATTAGAAATATTTTATCACTAAACTAAATTAGTAAAACAAAAATCAGAGGTGATTATTTTTATTCTTTTTACATCATTAATTTAATTCAATATCTTTTTTAGCAAAATCATCACAATAATGTATTTAATAAATTAAAAATGGAAATGGAAAATTTTGAAATGCCACATTGATGTTATAGAGTTCTAAAATTATGATTTTGTAATTGAAAATTTATGTATGTAGATCACTATTTAGAACTTGATCATATAGAGAAAAATGAGTAAATTTTATTATTTTGAGTATACAAAGTAATAGTAGTTTTATAAGATGATATTATATCATTAATTAATTGTGGGGTATGTAGTAGCTTACTCTAGCAAAGCAGACATGAAAGTGCATACGGAGAAAAGTAACTGTAATGGAATTATTTATGTTGAAATTGGTTTGAACAACTTGACTTACAATATACTCTACTTTTGGGCAACTTGAATTATAGAATCCAACATTTAGATCACTAAATGCAAAGGGTGTTAAAACCAAGAAAAATAACAAAAATGAAATGGTGAACTTCATTTTGAGTTGTGGCTCTCTAGTTGCTTTATGAGCTATGTTGATGTGGATTACCATGTGATAATGGTAAGAAAATACATGTATATATAGAGGAAATGGGGATTCAATTTAAGAGATTTTCACTAGTCAATTCTTTTAAGGTTTCAAAAATGGTACAAAATTGTAATCTGGACATGGCTTGCACTAATTTTCTATTTAATTTTTAGGGCAAAGAAAGGAAGGTTGAAAAATATGCATGATCATTCATAAAATTTTTTAAGGTTTCAAAAGTGGTACAAAATTGTAATCTGGACAACATAACTTGCACTAATTTTCTATTTAATTTTGATGGCAAAGAAAGGAAGGTTGAAAAATATGTATGAACATTCATAAATTTTTTTACGGTTTCAAAAATGGTACAAAATTGTAATCTGGACCACAAGGCTTGCACTAATTTTCTATTTATTTTTTATGGCAAAAAAAGAAAGGTTGAAAAATATGTATGAAATGTCATAGATTCTTTTAAGTTTCAAAAATGATATATAATTGTAATCAGGATAGGATGGCTTGTACTAATTTTCTATTTAATTTTAAGTATACTTGGAGTTATCATAACCTAAATCCTTCAAAATTTTAATAGCTTCAAAATTACTCCATTTGTCAACATCAATCCCATGAACCACATGCTCAGTACCCCCTATGGAATTCAAAACCAAATCTCTCACAAACTTATCCCCATAATGAAAACTAGCAGAAAATGTCATCATGTAGAGTAAAAAACAATAAGCATGTCAATAAGACAAATATTTCAGACCATGAACCAAATTAATAACATTAGAATAATCGAAAACAAAGTAAATACACGTTTTTGTCTCACAAATAGAAAAATACAAAATTATAGTAGAATAAACAAAAACATAAAGTTACATGTTGGTCCCCAAAAAGAAGAAATCAAAGACGAAATAACATTACCTTTAGCACGCACGCACGAATTGCTCCAACACCAGTTGTTTATCTCATTCGCAAAATAAGATCACATAGACAAACATGATCAAATTATAACTATAATAATAGTTTTTTATAAAAAAAAATAATAATAATAATAGAGTAATTTGTTACATGTAACTTTTTTATCACTGCAACTTAATAATGACATGTAATATTGTAATAACACATTACTCAGATACTATATAATTCGAACTAAATTATATTATTTGAATAAATCCAAATAATTGCTAAATTCAAATACAATATTTCATAGTATACCGTCTAATATGAAAGTTACTATTTTTTTCTTCAATATTAAACTTGGATACAAGATCGAGAAAACGGGAGTTCACAACAAGCAAACGTGACTTATAAGTTATAATCAATATTAATCTTTCCAATTATAGCTACTAAGAATTAAAAACTCTACAATTCTTCCTAATATCTCCCTCATTTCCAAGCAAAACACCAATATTTCTCATCTTTACCATAGCATCAACAAATCTCTCCATAAAACTCTCCTCATTTCGAGTAAATCTCATCACAACCTCTTTCGTCACCGAATCCGAAGCGAATTGTTGATCAAAAGCCAATACTCCTCTCTCCAAAAATATTTGATTATAAAGTTGATTATCAAACACCAAATAAGTGTTTTGATCCAAAAACACCTTTGGGTTACCTTGCATATTACACAAGCCAACCAACTTGTTTCTAAAACTAGGTTCCATTGAAGAATGATTACTAAGCCTATTTCTAATGAAATTACAATGAGTGAATCCAATGGCGTGTGCTCTTAAAAGGGTAACTATTTCTTTCAATGCCATGCCTTTTGAATTAAAAGATTTTAATGCATCTGAAATAGAAGATCTTGGCGATGGAATGTTTATTTCCTCAAGAGTTGATATTATCATTCCATCGTCAAGATCTTCTATTTCAGATGCATTAAAATCTTTTAATTCAAAAGGCATGGCATTGAAAGAAATAGTTACCCTTTTAAGAGCACACGCCATTGGATTCACTCATTGTAATTTCATTAGAAATAGGCTTAGTAATCATTCTTCAATGGAACCTAGTTTTAGAAACAAGTTGGTTGGCTTGTGTAATATGCAAGGTAACCCAAAGGTGTTTTTGGATCAAAACACTTATTTGGTGTTTGATAATCAACTTTATAATCAAATATTTTTGGAGAGAGGAGTATTGGCTTTTGATCAACAATTCGCTTCGGATTCGGTGACGAAAGAGGTTGTGATGAGATTTACTCGAAATGAGGAGAGTTTTATGGAGAGATTTGTTGATGCTATGGTAAAGATGACCTTTTCTGCTAGTTTACAATATGGAGGTAAGTTTGTGAGGGATTTGGTTTTGAATTACATAGGGGGTACTGGGCATGTGGTTCATGGAATTGATGTCGACAAATGGAGTAATTTTGAAGGACTTAGGTTATGATACCTCAAAGTATACTTAAAATTAAATAGAAAATTAGTGCAAGTC
>NC_021162.2:65265323-65267902 GCF_000331145.2 Cicer arietinum | reverse complement strand
AAAAACAATAAGCATGTCAATAAGATAAACATTTCAGACCATGAACCAAATTAATAACATTAGAATAATCGAAAATAAAGTAAATACACGTTTTTGTCTCACAAATAGAAAAATAAAAAATCATAGTAGAATAAACAAAAACATAAAGTTACATGATGGTCCCCAAAAAGAAGAAATCAAAGACGAAATAACATTACCTTTAGCACGCACGCACGAATTGCTCCAACACTAGTTGTTTATCTCATTCGCAAAATAAGATCACTAATAAATACACGTTTTTACATCATTAATTTCATTCAATATCTATTTTAGCAAAATCATCACAATAATGTATTTAATAAATAAAAAATGGAAATGAAAAAATTTTAAATGCCACATTGATGTTATAGAGTTCAAAAATAATGATTTTGTAATCGAAAATTTATGTATGTAGATCGTTGTTTAGAACTTGAGCATAGAGAGAAAAATGAATAAATTTTATTATTTTGAGTATACAAAGTAATAGTAGTTTTATAAGATGATATTATATCATTAATTAATTGTGGGGTATGTAGTAGCTTACTCTAGCAAAGCAGTCATGAAAGTGCATACGGAGAAAAGTAACTGTAATGGAATTGTTTATGTTGAAATTGGTTTGAACAACTTGACGTACAATATACTCTACTTTTGGGCAACTTGAATTATAGAATCCAACATTTAGATCACTAAATGCAAAGGGGATTAATAACAAAAATGAAATGGTGAACTTCATTTTGAGTTGTGGCTCTCTAGTTACTTTATGAGCTATGTTGATGTGGATTAGCATGTAATAATAGTAAGAAAGTACATGTATATATAGAGGAAATGAGGATTCAATTTAAGAGATTGTCACAAGTCAATTCTTTTAAGGTTTCAAAAATGGTACAAAATTATAATCTGGACATGAGTTGCACTAATTTTATATTTAATTTTGAGCGCAAAGAAAGGAATGTTGAAAAATATGTATGATCATTCAT
The DNA here is from genome assembly GCF_000331145.2 of Cicer arietinum. Taxonomy (NCBI): domain Eukaryota; kingdom Viridiplantae; phylum Streptophyta; class Magnoliopsida; order Fabales; family Fabaceae; genus Cicer; species Cicer arietinum. Next base: position 65,266,907 of record NC_021162.2, on the reverse strand, counting down.
AAATTTTTTTAAGGTTTCAAAAGTGGTACAAAATTGTAATATGGACAACATGGCTTGCACTAATTTTCTATTTAATTTTTATGGCAAAGAAAGGGAGGTTGAAGGTTTCAAAAATGATACAAAATTGTAATCTGGACAACATGGCTTGCACTAATTTTCTATTTAATTTTATTTTGCAAAAAAAAGAAGGTTGAAAAATATGTATGAAATGTCATAGATTCTTTTAAGGTTTCAAATATGGTACATAATTGTAATGTGGATAGCATGGCTTGCACTAATTTTCTCTTTAATTTTAAGTATACTTGGAGTTATCATAACCTAAGTCCTTCAAAATTACTCCATTTGTCGACATCAATCCCATGAACCACATGCCTAGTACCCCCTATGTAATTCAAAACCAAATCCCTCCCAAACTTACCCCCATAATGTAAACTAGCAGAAAATGTCATCATGTAGAGTAAAAAACAATAAGCATGTCAATAAGATAAACATTTCAGACCATGAACCAAATTAATAACATTAGAATAATCAAAAATAAAGTAAATACACGTTTTTGTCTCACAAATAGAAAAATAAAAAATCATAGTAGAATAAACAAAAACATAAAGTTACATGATGGTCCCCAAAAAGAAGAAATCAAAGACGAAATAACATTACCTTTAGCACGCACGCACGAATTGCTCCAACACTAGTTGTTTATCTCATTCGCAAAATAAGATCACTAGTAAATACACGTTTTTACATCATTAATTTCATTCAATATCTATTTTAGCAAAATCATCACAATAATGTATTTAATAAATAAAAAATGGAAATGGAAAAATTTGAAATGCCACATTGATGTTATAGAGTTCGAAAATAATGATTTTGTAATCGAAAATTTATGTATGTAGATCGCTGTTTAGAACTTGAGCATAGAGAGAAAAATGAATAAATTTTATTATTTTGAGTATACAAAGTAATAGTAGTTTTATAAGATGATATTATATCATTAATTAATTGTGGGGTATGTAGTAGCTTACTCTAGCAAAGCAGTCATGAAAGTGCATACGGAGAAAAGTAACTGTAATGGAATTGTTTATGTTGAAATTGGTTTGAACAACTTGACGTACAATATACTCTACTTTTGGGCAACTTGAACTATAGAATCCAACATTTAGATCACTAAATGCAAAGGGGATTAATAACAAAAATGAAATGGTGAACTTCATTTTGAGTTGTGGCTCTCTAGTTACTTTATGAGCTATGTTGATGTGGATTAGCATGTAATAATAGTAAGAAAGTACATGTATATATAGAGGAAATGAGGATTCAATTTAAGAGATTGTCACAAGTCAATTCTTTTAAGGTTTCAAAAATGGTACAAAATTATAATCTGGACATGAGTTGCACTAATTTTATATTTAATTTTGAGCGCAAAGAAAGGAATGTTGAAAAATATGTATGATCATTCATAAATTTTTTTAAGGTTTCAAAAGTGGTACAAAATTGTAATATGGACAACATGGCTTGCACTAATTTTCTATTTAATTTTGATGGCAAAGAAAGGAAGGTTGAAAAATATGTATGAATATTCATAAAAAA
>NC_021162.2:65249178-65264340 GCF_000331145.2 Cicer arietinum | reverse complement strand
TCTTTTAAGGTTTCAAAAATGGTACAAAATTATAATCTGGACATGAGTTGCACTAATTTTATATTTAATTTTGAGCGCAAAGAAAGGAATGTTGAAAAATATGTATGATCATTCATAAATTTTTTTAAGGTTTCAAAAGTGGTACAAAATTGTAATATGGACAACATGGCTTGCACTAATTTTCTATTTAATTTTGATGGCAAAGAAAGGAAGGTTGAAAAATATGTATGAATATTCATAAAAAAATTTAAGGTTTCAAAAATGATACAAAATTGTAATCTGGACAACATGGCTTGCACTAATTTTCTATTTAATTTTATTTTGCAAAAAAAGGAAGGTTGAAAAATATGTATGAAATGTCATAGATTCTTTTAAGGTTTCAAATATGGTACATAATTGTAATCTGGATAGCACGACTTGCACTAATTTTCTATTTAATTTTAAGTATACTTTGAGGTATCATAACCTAAGTCCTTCAAAATTACTCCATTTGTCGACATCAATTCCATGAACCACATGCCCAGTACCCCCTATGTAATTCAAAACCAAATCCCTCACAAACTTACCTCCATATTGTAAACTAGCAGAAAAGGTCATCTTTACCATAGCATCAACAAATCTCTCCATAAAACTCTCCTCATTTCGAGTAAATCTCATCACAACCTCTTTCGTCACCGAATCCGAAGCGAATTGTTGATCAAAAGCCAATACTCCTCTCTCCAAAAATATTTGATTATAAAGTTGATTATCAAACACCAATAAGTGTTTTGATCCAAAAACACCTTTGGGTTACCTTGCATATTACACAAGCCAACCAACTTGTTTCTAAAACTAGGTTCCATTGAAGAATGATTACTAAGCCTATTTCTAATGAAATTACAATGAGTGAATCCAACGGCGTGTGCTCTTAAAAGGGTAACTATTTCTTTCAATGCCATGCCTTTTGAATTAAAAGATTTTAATGCATCTGAAATAGAAGATCTTGGCGATGGAATGTTTATTTCCTCAAGAGTTGATATTATTAATCCACCGCGTCTTCCGGTTGGGACTTTGTAATTTGGTTCTCCAGCTAAAACAATGAAATCTCTTGTCGCTAAAGATGTTATGTCGGCAAATGAAACCGTTGATGGACATACTTTTTCTAAAAAAATTTGATTTCCTCTATTATTTGGTATCCTCTTACGCTTTTGTTTGGTGTTGCATCTTTTTCTGATTCCTTTCCCGGCATTGATTCAATTAAGTTGGATGCATCACACCCCTTCAATGAAATCAACCAAATTGCATCTTAATGAAAAATATTGTATATTTGTCTAATATTCATAAGGCAAGAGAAATGCATATGCTTACAATTATTTATTATGAAATAATATTTTGAATAAATTATACTTTTATACAATTTTTTGTTCATTTTTATAGATTTTATATTAGACATTTTTGGTATTTAGATTGGCAAAAAGTTTAGCCAGTTTTCTATTTTTCATTCCCTCATATATACCTCCCATCCTCCAATATACTTAAAAAGACTATTTTATCTTTTTTATTATATATAAAATTTTTAATTTTTTTCTTCTCACTTTTCACTCACACTTTCAAAACTTTGACAAATTTTATAGAATTTTTGAAACTTTTAAAGCAAACAAGTAAGTTTTTATCGAACTTCTTGATTAATTTAAACATTTGAAACATGATCTTTTAGTTTTTTTTTTTAATTATTGAAATTTTCGAACAATATAAAATTTTCGACATAAAGAAATTCCAGAAATTTTGAAAGTTGCTATCAAGTTTTGAAATAGGAATTTGAGACTCTTCGAAAATTTTATTCACTTTGAATCTTTCAAAACTCAATATTACAATATTAAAAAAAAAATATTTTAATTATTGTGAAACAAAATTTACATTTCAAAAATTTGAGTAAAATTTAAATTTTTTGAAACTTTCATCTTTATCAAAAGTTTCAAAATGTAAAGCTACGTTTCGAAAATTTAGTTTTTGAAACTTTCGCAAAATCCTTATTTTAAAATTTGAATGTTCAGACAATATTCATTTCGAAACTTTTGTTAAAGGTGAAAGCGTCAAAAATTTCATATTAAATCAAACTATCAAAAATAAACTCACTTTGTATTCAAAAATTTAATAATATTATTAAATTTTTAGGATCAATCCAACTGTGGCGAAGAAGAAATCCAACTGTGGCGACGGTCGACCATCATTCATTTTGAGTTTACCGTTAATAATATTGAATATTGAAGAAGGAAAGAGAAATAAATAAATAAACCTAACAAGATCATGAACATGATTTATTTTTTTTGTATATATACTATGATAATAAAAAAGATATTATATATATATATATATATATATATATATATATATATACATGTATAATATTAATATTTAAGAGATTTAAAAATATTTTATATTTTGTAATTTCTTTCTCTGGTACGTTGTTTCTCTTCTATTCTTTACCCTCTCTATTTTTCTGCTGTTTTTTTATATATATATATATATATATATATATATATATATATACATGTATAATATTAATATTTAAGAGATTTAAAAATATTTTATATTTTGTAATTTCTTTCTCTGGTACGTTGTTTCTCTTCTATTCTTTACCCTCTCTATTTTTCTGCTGTTTTTTTTTTTTTTGTAGTCAAAAGTATTTGCCTAATTAAATATTTTCATTCTTAATTTATAGGTTTAAGTGATAAATGTGTCCATGAAATAGCATTGAGTTATAGATTTTTCATTGTTTTTTAACGAAAATTATGCAATCCTAAACAATTAACGAAATAATTGGCTAGTCTTTTTGATTAAGTATTCAAACGGTGAAAATAATACATTTATTAAGCTAAAAACAAAAATATAAAAAAAAAAATAGAGAAAGGAAAGAAAGGAGAAAAGACTCTTTTCACCACGAAAACCTTTTTTTTAATTAATTATTTTATTTTGTATTAAACGTAATATTACAAAAACACATATAAACTCCAAATTGGACCAGATTTATAAAACGATAGTTTTAGACTTAGTGCAAAATGTTTATTAAACATACTATTACTTATTCTTATTGAAATTATTTTTAATTTGTCGGACAAAATTATAGTACTACATAAATACATCTGATATCATATTATAATTCTAGATTGAAATTATAAAATGAGAGAAAAATAGTAAAAAAGATACACTGAATAATAATAAAAGAATTGTTCAAATATATCAAGTAATATATAAGACTTATTCCGCCAATGAATAATATAAAATTAGTATAACTAACTATTGTAGTTAACTTATATAATTAACTAATTAATTTGCACAATAAAATTATTTTTCAATCCAGTTTTTTGATTGCTATAGCTTTGAAGAGGATGTATAAATTTTCAAACTAAGTATTATAATTTATAATTCAAACTAAATTAATAATCATTGTTGTTCACATATGTAAGAAATATACAACTATTGAAAAAATTGATTTTCAACCTCTTGGAATTAGTGTGTCTGAAGATGTACCACATGAATTATGACACAATGTTTAAGTGATTCCAAGTAAAGAAAGTTACCAAAAATGTTGCCACGGGGAGCATAATAGCAAATAACAAATGTGCCTCCATTTTTACATTTTACTTTGTAACATCCAATACTTACTGATTTTCTCCAAACAATTTGAGTATATTGGTGACATTCACCACCAACACATTTGTTACGAGATGAATCATAATATCGTTTCTGATCCACCCACAATTTCACTGCGTCCGTGCTGTTGATGTCGCGATCGCTCACAAAGATATTTTCGCCGAAACTATTATCACCAGAGTGTATCAATTTACAATTTGTGCGCTGATAGGCATTAGACACGCGCAAAATGACCAAGATAATCGTCCCAAACCACATTTGGAAGTGGAACCCTAATACTAACGTTGGATCTTGCTATGTTGTGTGCGTTAACGTAGTCTGCATCTGATTCTAAGTCTTGGGCATGTGCAATGTGACCCATCATAATGAGTGATAAGCCCAACACACACAATGCAGAAAATGAACCCATTTTTTCTTACTGTATTAACTAATTTGTGTTTGATGAAAAATGTTTTAACTATTGTGATGTATTTATAGGGATTTTTTATTACGTCAAATTTTGCAAATTAAAATGGTTATTCTTTTTGTCCAAAATATAGATAATTAAGGTTATTTATTACGTATGACTCAAAAGCTGAAAAATAATAACTATTATTATTATTATTATTATTATTATTATTATTATAATTATTATTATTATTATTATTATTATAAATTTTGGCTTTTTAAAAAGAACCAAAGAAAAATTAATTTTCTTTTGAAGGTTTGACTTGTAAAAATAATAAGTGTAAAAATTTTAATACTATAGCAAATTTCTTAATGTTCTTGATCTAGTAAACAAATTTTTGTATTTAGAAATGAAGGTTTTATGGAAAAAAATATGTTTTTTTGGAATATTTTACAATATTATGATATTAATTAAATATCGTGTAAATGTAGTTACTATGTATTAGAGTTTTTGACGTGAGTATATAAAAAGTTTTCAACGTGTATCTATACTATCTCATAGGTTAGGTGATAAATAATAAAAAAAATGAAATAATTATTTTAGTGTTAGAAAATGCCGCAAAATAGAAGTAAAAAATAAGGTTAAATTTAAGGGTGTCATATATATCAGATAACTTTCTCATTTTCACACAATACCTGCGAGTTTAGGTGATTAACATTAGTCGGTCATTTTTAGGCCACAAGGGTCAATAAGATATCATGTTCTTTTTTTTCTTCTCTATAAAGACTATTTATACAGAAAATAGAAATCAACCGAACAAATTATCTTTACTCGCAATTTTATTTATATGTTTAGTTGTATAGTTGATATCATGTTCTTTTTTTTTTTTCTTGTATGAAGACTACTTGTACAGAAAATAGAAATCAACCAAACAAATTATCTTTATTCGCAATTTTATCTATATTTTAGTTGTATAGTTTATTTAGCTTAATAGTTCTCAACAGTTACAATCATTCGTACTTAACATTATTTGGAGAGATTAATATATATCATCAATATCAAACATGATGTACATTATTTTATAATTGAAAAACTTTAACAACTAAATACTATAAAATTACGAGTAGTTAGGAATTTAATATGCACGTTTTCCTGGATTTTTTTATTATTTGATATATAAGATTCATTTAATTTGTTTGTATCATCATTGAAGTGATGTTGGAAACAAAATGAATGATGCGGTTAATATGGTCTTTGGTTGACATAGTTATCAGGGGGAGAATAGTTGTAAGTAATGAAAGTGTCTCCATTATCACATCTTACTTTGCCATATCCAACACTTTGTGAATTTCTCCAAACCACTTGAGTATAATGAATGCATTCACTGATAGACTTAATCTTTGTTTGTTTTTTAGTTTGTTCAATATAATTCCTAGTATTTAGGGAGACCAATTCTTTAGGAGTTTGTTTACTGCTTTGATTCTTTTCACTACATTATAGGGCTGTTAGATGTGGTTAGCTATTTATTTTCTCAGTCATTTTGTATTGGATATATATAGCGTTAGGTTGCTATCGTTCAATAATAATATATATTCCTTTTAGTTGGCTATATTAGTCTATGAGTTTTAACAATTAGTATCATAGCTTTGTAAAGGTCCTGATTATGTGAAAAGGTGTGAGTGAAACAGAGAGAGAGAGAGCAAAATGTCAACATCGAAGAAGCTTCTGCAACACTTCATCCCAATAATCGATGGCCATTACAATTCTTGGGCGATGACGATGTAGAACTTTTTAAGAAGTAATGAGATGTGGAGTCTGGTGGATGAAGGAATCCCGACACCGACAATTGGGACGTCATTAGTAAATGAGGCATAGAGGAAGATGGTGAAGAAAGCCAAACTCAAAGATTTCAAGGTCAAAAACTATCTATTCTAAGCAATAGATAGACAAATTCTAGAGATAATTCTCGACAAATGGACATCAAAGGCAATCTGGAATTCAATGAAGCAGAAGTATCAAGGATCCACTAAGGTGAAAAGAGCTCAACTTCAAGTACTAAGAAGAGAGTTCGAGATTCTCACCGTGAAAGAAGGAGAAAAGGTAGACAGTTACTTGGGTCGAACCTTGTCTACACTAAACAAAATGAAGTTAAATGGCGAGACAATAGAGCCGAATACAGTGGTCATTAAGGTACTTAGATCTTTGACTCCCAAATTCAATTATGTTGTATGCTCAATAGAGGATTCAAATGATTTAAGTACGTTAAGCATCGATGAATTGCACGGAAGTTTGTTAGTTCAAGAACAAAGGATGCAAGGCTATCATGAAGATGATCATATGTTGAAAGTGGCATATGAAGACAGAGCAGACAAAAGTAAAGGTCAAAGCGCGTTCAGAGGAGGAAATGGTCGAGGAAGAGGAAGACAACCTCTAGGAAAAGAAATTATTGAGTGTTTCAAATATCATAGGTTGGGACACTTTCGATATGAATGCCCTGACTGAGAAAAGAAAGCAAATTATGTTGAGTTAGAAGAAGAAGATGAGCTTTTGTTGATGTCATATGTAGAGCATCATGAAACAAAGAGGGACAAGGTGTGTTTCCTCGACTCAAGAGGCAGTAATCACATGACCGGGAACAAAGAATGGTTCCTTGATCTAGAAGAAGAGTTTAGTCGAACAATAAAACTTGGGAATGACACACCAATGGCAATGGTTGCAAATGAAGCATAAGAGTGGAAGTGAATGGCATAATTCAGGTGATTAATGTTGTTTACTATATTATTGAGCTTGAAAACAATTTATTAAGCTTGGGACAACTTCAAGAGAAGGGATTAGCTATTTTGATTTAAAATGGGACTTGCAAAGTGTTTCATCCTAAGAGAGGTTTGATTATGCAAATTGATATGAGTGGGAATCAAATGTTCTTTGTGTTAGCCTCCATGGAAACAAAGAGCTTTATGTGCCTAAAGACTGAAGGAGTGGTTGATAAAGAAGCTCACATGTGGCACTGCTGGTTTGGGCATTTGAATCACAAGGGATTGAGAATGTTGTCTATCAACAAGATGGTAATTGGTTTACCTTTGTTGAAGCCTTCGGAGAAGATATGCACCACATGTTTGACTGGCAAGCAACATACAGAGCTTATACCCAAGAAAAGCTTTAGAGGGCATCAAAACCGTTTCAGCTAATCCATTCAGACATATGTGGTCCTATCACGTCAACTTCTAGCAACAACAAAAGGTACATCTTAAGTTTTATTGATGGCTTTACTCGTAAAACTTGGGTCTGTTTCATCCATGAAAAATCATAAGATTTTGTCACATTCAGAAACTTCAAGGCTTGTGTTGAAAAGGAGGCAAAGGCATACATAACATGTTTGAGGACAGACAGGGGTGATGAGTTCAACTCAAATGAGTTTGGAGAATTTTGTTGATCACAAGGCATGATTAGGCGATTGACAGCAACCTATACCCCCTAACAGGACAGAGTTGCCGAAAGGAAGAATAGAACAATTATGAATGTTGTTCGATCCATGCTAAAGGAGAAACAAGTTCCCAAAACTTTCTGGCCTGATGTTGTGTGATGGTGTGTGCACATTCAAAATCGATGTCCAATAACAACAGTTCAAAATACAACACCAGAAGAAGGTGTAGCACGTCCATGTGCCAGAGCAAAAAAGGAGCAAGTTGGATGATAAGAGCAAAACATGCATTTTTTTTTAGGAGTCAGGGAAGAGTCAAAAGCATGGAGATTATGTGATCCAGTTTCGAAGAAAATTATCATCAGCAGGGATGTAATTTTTGAAAAAGAAGAAAACGGGGACTGGGGTAGGACAAACAAAGAAATCAAGGGAGATATATTAAAATGGTGTGATGGTATCATTGAAGATTAAAGTGATGATCATATTGAAGAAGAAAGTGGTGAAACAAGAAATTCGACGAGCAACTCAAGCAGTAGTCTGACGTAGACACCCTCAAAGTAGGCGCAAGTTGGAAGTCTTGAAAGGTGAAACACCACAAATGAGAGTAGTAGAATTGAGCCAAAGAGGTAATAGCCTCTATTTGTACGTCCACATCCAATAAATCAATAATCTTTCCATATTTCTTAGTAAAGGTTAATCGGTGATTAAGCTCCAACAAGTTACAAAGTCTTCTTAAACTGTCAACCTAAGGCTTTTTGGCTTTCACACTCAGATTTTTCTTTAGCCTTGATTCCTCGGACCCCTTTTTAAAGAGATATCCACAACCTAGCTTAGAAATCAATAGTTCTCTAACGCACCTACATAAAAATGAATAATTATAAATATTGTATGATACTTTGAAAACAATTTTTAATGCATGAAGGGAATGCATGGTACTATAAAAACATTTAATTTTATCATTAATGATGAAAATTATTTACATGGATGCAACAAAGGAAAATTGAGAGGTATACTAAGATGGTTAAAAAAAAAAGAATTATGCCATTTAAAAGCAAAAATGCTAGGATATGACTTAGATGCATTATATTCAATAGTAGAATTGAACTCAAAACATATCTGATTCACATTGAGAACACAACCAATTGAACCAACCACTAAATCATGTCAATTAACACCAATTTACATACATATATTTATCAATATTTTAAAAATATCTCACACGAGGTGTCCTGAGGTGGAGTGGAGAGCAGCTAGCGTAGCTTACATATATGTGAGCTGTAGAGAAATGAAATGACAGTATAGTAACCTTAATCGATGTGTTGTCGCAAAATGAAAGGGTGAGAGAGTAAAAGGTGGGTTTGTGTGCGGTTTCAGAATGAGAAGCAAACTCTATGAATGGCTCTTTCCCGCATTTGTTGCCACTAATTAACTGCATGCAAATTGCAATGCAATGAAATCCAGAAGAGGGTGAAGGCAGAGGACAAGTAGTAGTACTGGCTAGTGAGAAAGTGCTCCCTCCCACTCCCACGCTGCATATCACTCACGTCACTTCTCTAGATTCTCCTTCCCACGTTTTCTTATTTCCCACCCTGCCCTCCAAAAGTTCCATTATATATCTTTTCATATTTTTCTAATTTTAAGCTTAAATAAACTTTTAATTTTTTCGTATTTAATATTTGTAGAAAAATTATATTTTTTAATTTTTATAAAATTAATCTGTATTGAAATGTTACTATATATATTTTTTGAATATTTTTTTTATAAATATGTTTATATCATTATAAAAAGTTTATTCATCAAAAAATATTTCAAAATGCGATTTTTAGATTTAGCCTTTAATTACTTTTATCTTCGTCAAATTGATAGCGGTTAAAAAATTTATATTTAGATTATTTCAAAATTAAAAAGGTAAAATTTTGTGAAAAAACTTAGTATAATGATTTATACATACTTGTGAAACATTGTTTAAAAATTTAAAAATTAAAGGACAAGTAAATATGTTTCATTCAAGTAAAAGTAAAAATGACTTTTGGAATAATGAATTCAAAAATTGTAACTTTTTTATTGAGACTAACAAAATTTTAAAATTTTATAGAGAATAAAAAACTATCTATAAACTCTTTTTTATTAACCAAATATTAATATATTAATTAGGTTAATATTTTTTCTTTTTTTCCTAGGGTTTGAACCCTTGTTCTTTTAGTCATTTATTCATTCAATCTTTAGCTCAAATAAATTGAAAGGACCGTAAACTATTTATTTATATGAGAGTAAATTAGACTGAAAATGATTGTTATAATGTGTTTTTTTTTTTCGACTTTTAAGCACTTGATTTGAAAGATGTTTTGCAATCTTTCATAAAAGATAATTAGAGTTTATCTGTTATTGGTTTGGACCTTTTTTTTCGCAGTAAGAGTTTGCATATCCTTTGTATTTTAATGATATTTATTTGCTTATTAAAAAAATGACTCAAAATGGTTGTTGAAAAACAATACGAGACATATTTTTACAAATTGAAATCAAAAGTTCAATATTAATTAGTTAAGTTATTTTTTAGTGAATACTATAACATATTTTATTGACTTAATTGCAGGTCTGATCCTCTTATTTTAGTTGAATCACGAAAATAATCTCCCTATTTTATTTATCCCCAATTTTAGTCCTCAAACAGAATTTTGATTCAAAATTTAATGAAGTGACATTTTTTTAAGCTTATTTAAGCCACACAATGCATTAAGATCTTGTGGTGCAATAATTGTACCTAAAATCTATGATCATAAATGGTATGATGTGGCTTAAAAAAATGACATTTCATCAAGTTTTTTACCAAAATTGTGTTTGATGACCAAAACTGGAGAGAAATAAAATGAGGGACTATTATTCAGCTAAAATAAGGGACCAAAATTACAATTAAACCATATCTTATTTATCTAATGGATTTTGCTTTTTCTTTTACTCGTGTAATGGGTCTTGCTAACATGGATTTTTGTGACACATTTTAAAGATTTCACAAATAATAACTATATTTAAAAAAAAAAATAGAATGCATAACTTTTGTAAAATAAAAAATTTACAATTTTCAATACAAATTTTTTATCTTTCATACTAACAAGTGTCATAGTTACACATGTTAGCATTTCCTTTTGTTTAATTTATGGGAGAAAAATAAAATTTCACTACATCACTACATATGATCGAAGTGAAAAAATACAACAACAGAAAAAGTAATAATAACTAACATGCCGACAAAAACTTGTAAGATTAAAATGACTATTTACTTTACTAATAGTAATAATAGAAACCTGCGTCTATGTAACATCAATTATTATATGTTTTTTGGCACATTAATTCTAAAAAAATATTAAAAGCTAACGTTATGCATCAAACATGTTATTTATTAAAACGTGGAGATAAAAATCCCCGCGTTATTTTATATAAGAGCTAGGTGATGAGGTGATTTAACAGTTGAAATGAGTGGTGAATGGTATGTGATACGCATGCATGAGATGGGAGAATACATATTCTACGACATGGTTTCAAGAGAAAGTGCAAAACATAATTGTTCAACAATAACACGAAGCTTTGAATGCCAGTTCTGCCAACGCAAGTTCTACTCTTCTCAAGCTCTTGGTGGCCACCAAAACGCACACAAACTCGAGAGAGCAGCTGCAAGGAGATCAATCAACAACAACTTTTCACTACCACCTACAACTACAACTACAACTACAACTACAACTTCTTCTCTCATAACCTACACCCACCCCAACCCTCAATTACAACATCATCTTCCTTTTCAGCCCCATGCTCACAATGCTCCACCTCCTCAACTGCTTCATGCTTCTCATCACCATGTCGATCTTGACCTCACCCTTCGCTTGTGAACCTTCTTTATAATATATATGTTTTTTAATGTTCATTTCTTCTGTTGTATGTTTTTCGTTGTTCCTTAATACTTTTTAAAGTAAATATATCGTAATTTTTATTTTTAGATTAAAATATATCAATTTTTGTCGAATAATTTTTATTTATTTATATTGACCATCGTTATATAATCAAAAGTGGAGGTGCTTGTTGGAAAAAGATTAAAGTCTTTAGTTGAATAGAAATAAAACTTGAAATTTTTCTTATAATAACAAATAACATCTTTAATTTTGATAACGACACAATTATATAAAGGGAGCTTCTACATGACATTCAAAAATTAAAATATTTTGATATGTTGATTCTTAAATAAAAAAATTTAAAGATTACTTTTATACATTAAAAAAAAAGTCGACTTTTGCATATTTATCTTTTAACTATTTGATTTGTCAAAAACAAACTTTTAGCTTATTAATCGGCGATAAATATTTGTCTTGTGTATCATTTATGAAGAAAACTATAATTTCTTCAACTTTTTATGTAAAAGACATTCAAGAAACACACTACTAATTAATAAAATACATATTTTTATTTTTACTAATTAATCAAAGGTTTAAATATATTTTTTGTCCTTGCAAATATATTTCATTTTGATTTTAGTTCTGTAAATTAAATTTTTAAATAAACTCATATTTTCATTCTTTATTTGATGTTGTTAGAGATGAAAATATGAGTTTATTTGAATATTTGAGGTATGCATTTGATGAAATTGCATTATATAGAAGATGATGATTAATTTTATGGGTTTTATTTAAAATTTTTGATGAATATTTTGTAAAAAAAAAAACAAGAATAACATTGTTGACATTTTAAAACATAAAAGATCAAATTGTCACTTAAAATTAAAATAAATGACTAAATCGGAAGAAAAAAAATATAAAAGTAAAACGTTAACTTAAATTAAGTTAAGGGATCGTGTGTGTTATTTAACCTTAAAAATATTGATCTCGTGTATGGTTTATATAATAAATTATAATGATTTTACTACAATTGATTTATGAAAGGTCATTATTTAACTTCCATACCATTGAAAAATATTTATCTTTATGTATAACTTGTATAGTAAATTATAATTAGTGTATTATATTTTTCTTTAAAATTTTATTGAAAAGATATATTCAAAAAAAAAAATACTAAAAGTGTACATATATCTCCTTTAACTAATTACGAGTGACAAATATTTATTTCGTATAAGATTTATATGGTAAATTATAATTATTGTGTTTCAGTTTTCTTCAAATTTTTATTTAGAAGATATTTACCAGACATTGCTATATATTTGTCTTTTAGTTAATTAATTTTGAAAAATAATCTTTTAACTAAATAACCAATGAAAAACATTTGTTTCGTATATAATTTATAAAAAAAAATTATAATCAATGTAAAAAAAATTCTTCAAATTTTTAAATAAAATATGTTCAAAAAATACACTACTAATTCCTAATGAAATGACATATTTTTTTTTACTTATTTAATTCATAAAAGAATATTTTTTTAACTGTTGAACAATGGTAAATATTTTGTCCATACATAATTTATATAAAAATTATTTTTAATAAGTTTAATTTTATTGAATATAGAAAACTATATCTCAATGAATTAATTCTAATTAACCATCAATCATTTCAGTCATCACAATGTATAGTGTACATGTTATTAATTATTGCACGTCCGTCATTTTTTTAAGGTGTGGATTCATCTTTTGGTCTGGTCTGGTTTCGCCTCTGTTATATTCTTTCCTTGTAATAATTTCGCTTTTGGTCAAAAAGAGACAGGTCATCAAATGTTATCTCAGGTTGATTTGCTCAAAGAGGAAGGAAAACTACATATGACATGAGAAGATGAACCCACTGGTTTCAAATCAAGTACTAAAGTGAATTCTTATCAAAAGAAGCCACTGCTGATGACTGATGAGACCTTTGTGTTTAGTTAGTGCACTGTTTTGGTTGCTTTATATTTTTTAAGATAAACAAATATCCTAATTTTTGGAAGTGTAAAGTATCCTTTTTTATATATATAATTTAGTTAAAATTTTAAATTAATATAATAATTATTAAAATATTATTTGAAAAATAGAAATTATTATTATAAAAATTTCTGAAAAATATAATTTATTGTTAAAATAATTTATTATCATTATAACATCAAAGATTAAATTAACTAATATTTTAATAACTAATTTAAATTTTTTACTAAATTAAAAATCAAAATAAAAACATTCAATACGTTCAAAAACTAAAATGATAATTTAACTTATTTTTGAAGTCTAAAGGACGCTCTCCAACATGCAGATTGTTGTAGCTAAATTATGAAGCTATTTAGGCTAATTAATTAGATGACATGTTCTGAAAGCATTTCAAAAGAATACCTTTGGCTCGCTTTTCAACTTTCATGGGACTCAATTGATAACTTATTCCAACTTAATTAGTTCCTGTCATCAATCAAGACAAAATTGAACACCAAGCTAAACAGACATCTGCATTGTAAATAATTAAACTTTTTAGTGGTTATTAAGAATGGTGACAATATAAATACTTTTTTTTTTTCCTTTTTAATGAGCTTTACTTATTATGTTCTGATAAAATAAATGTGTGGTGTTAAAATGCGATGATATAAAATTGTTAGTGAGACTCATTTAATAATTTTTTGTTTAGCTGCTGGAGGTGGAGGAAACGAGTGTTTATTAGATATGTTGGAAATGATGAAAGATAAATGGCATTGATGATGGCTTTTAAGGTGTGAATTGAAAAATGATAAGTCCCACATTGGAGGGAACACACTCATTTATGACATTTATAAGGAGTTAGTTTCACAATTGAGTTCGGCCCCAAGGGACACCGCAATTTTGTGAAGGAGGGAGAACACAAGCAAACGGACCACCACGTGCGCTGCCCGGCCGGCCCGGCCCGGATCAGGTTGTGGTGTATTCATTAAAGTTTTTTTAACATATCAAAAATAGAATGTTCTAATG
Organism: Cicer arietinum; assembly: GCF_000331145.2. Classification (NCBI taxonomy): domain Eukaryota; kingdom Viridiplantae; phylum Streptophyta; class Magnoliopsida; order Fabales; family Fabaceae; genus Cicer; species Cicer arietinum. The sequence goes on along the minus strand of NC_021162.2, from coordinate 65,250,006 downwards.
TGGAGGATTTTAAAATATTTATATTTAAGTGCTTAAATGGGTGTGCTTAAATGAGTCTCACCCGTACACATAATTGATTTTATAATTTTATTTATTTATAATTCTTAATAAACAATCAATCTCTCCAAATTTAACACCTCAAAAACCAACTACTAAATGAATATCATTAATAATTATAGCTATAACTATATCACTACATTTCAACGTTATCTCATTAATGTGGAAAATAAATACAAAATTAATAGTTTTATTTTAAATAGGATATTTTTATAATATTTTAAATATGCTTTCAAAAATTCATTTAAAAATGTAAATATATACATTCTAAATATTTGGAAAACCACTATTTAAAGAATGTTAAAGAAACTAAAAACAAAATATAAATATATATATGACCAAAAAATTATTTAATTTTAATTTTTTCATAAAAAATTACATATATTTTCTAATTCAAAATTTAAATATAACATTCTCACGTGTATTTGGCCATTAATATGATTCTCAAATAACACTCCATTATTATGGCTAAATACAATTAACGGTGGCTGCAACAAATTACGTCCATAGCCAGTTTAGAACTCCAAAAGAAAAGAGAAAATTTTATAATTGGTAATAAATATCTTCCAATACTGTCCTTTATCATAATACTCTATTCATTATTCTTTTTCAAATTTGCATCATCTCAATGATTCTACACTTTTTTAATTAAAAATAAAAATAAAAACAAACATTTTTTAAGGTATATTTAATATTTAATACACACACACACACACACACACACACACACACACACACACACACACACACACACACACACACACACACACA
>NC_021162.2:65226073-65246035 GCF_000331145.2 Cicer arietinum | reverse complement strand
CCATTTTGTTTCTCCCCAGTTTTAGTCCCCCAAACAGAATTTGAGTCCAAATCATGATGAGTTGTCATTTTTTAATGACGTGTCAATAAAAAGCTGACGTGGCAGACGCATACGTGGAATAAACTTATTATTATATTATTTCTGATTAAAAAATATAATTTATATTTTTAAAAATCATTATTATAATTGTTAAAAATCATTATTACAAATAAAATTTATTTGTTAAAATTAAATTAAAAGAAAAAACACCTAAAATCAAAAATCCTAAACAAATCAAAATCAAAAGGATTCACTCATGAACCCTAAAATCATTCTGTCTCCTTTATTCAAATGCTTAAAGCTCTTATGCCTGTTGCCGTTTACTCCATTGGCGTTCTTTTGAAAAAAGAATCTTACAAAAACGACACCATGTTTAACATGTTATCCATTTCTCTTGGCGTTGGTGTTGCCGCATATGGTGAAGCTAGGTTTGATACATGGGGTGTTATTCTTCAATTAGGTGTTGTTGCTTTTGAAGCCACCAGATTGGTTATGATTCAAATCTTGCTTACATCCAAAGGGATTTCATTGAATCCTATTACATCTTTGTACTACGTTGCTCCTTGTTGTTTCGTTTTCTTGTCTATTCCTTGGATCCTTGTCGAGTATCCAATTTTGAAACAGACTTCCACTTTTCAATTTGATTTTGTTATTTTTGGGACTAATTCATTCTGTGCATTTGCTTTGAATCTTGCTGTTTTTCTTCTTGTTGGCAAAACTTCAGCTTTGACAATGAATGTTGCTGGTGTTGTTAAAGATTGGCTTTTGATTGCGTTTTCTTGGTCTGTTATTAAGGATATTGTTACACCCATTAATTTGTTTGGGTATGGACTTGCTTTCTTGGGTGTGGCTTATTATAATCATTGAAAGTTGTAGGCACTTAAGGCTAAAGAGGCACAGAAGAAGGTTTCACAACCTGATGAAGAAACTGGAAGGTTGCTTGAAGATAGAGAAGGAGATGGATCAGGGAAGAGAAATGATAATCAGAATTGATTTCACTTTTCTTTTGCTTACTTTATTTGAAGAACAATGATTTGAGAGTTCATGAGTGAATCCTTTTGATTTTGATTTGTTTAGGATTTTTGATTTTAGGTGTTTTTTCTTTTAATTTAATTTTAACAAATAAATTTTATTTGTAATAATGATTTTTAACAATTATAATAATGATTTTTAAAAATATAAATTATATTTTTTAATCAGAAATAATATAATAATAAGTTTATTCCACGTATGCGTCTGCCACGTCAGCTTTTTATTGACACGTCATTAAAAAAATGACAACTCATCATGATTTGGACTCAAATTCTGTTTGGGGGACTAAAACTGGGGAGAAACAAAATGGGAGGACTACTTTCAATTTTCACCTATAATAGGGGGACCAAAAGTGCAATTAAGCCTAAAAAGAAAAAAAAAACTAGATTAAATTGCAGAACCGAACCGATTCAAATCCAAACCTGTTACAAAATTCTGTTTATGAAAACAGTTTGTTAATTGAACTGTTTATTAAAATTGAGAAATAAATCGACAGTAGCTCGGGTTAACTTCCCATAGGGTTGAACGTTGAAACCTAAAATTAGTTCCGTCATGAATAGCAGCACCATCGCCACCCACCGCCGTTAAGCCCTGCTACCAAACCCGTCTTAGGTCAAACTTGCTAATTGCAAATCGTCTCAGTTAAAGGTGTGTACAGTAAAAATAAAAATAAAAGTTTACTTCTCAGTTTGTGGGTTTTGCTTTCAATATACATAATCGATGCAACCATCTGTTGACATGAATTGTTGCACTATTCTGAAGCTATGTATTTATGGACTACTAAGTGCGCAACATGCTATGTATTGTATTTGGAGTTGGAAAGTTGTGATTACTTTAGTTTAAGTAATTTATGCTATTATTGTTATTGTACATATGAATTTATATGCACATATACGTATTGATTTTGATTACCTTGTTTTGCAGAGCTTTTAAATTTATATGTGATAGTTAATTTGCAACTTTTACTATGTGAATGTGTGAAACATCAAACACCAATATGTTAATGTAGGATAGTATTTGATATAGTGTATATGCAGAACACAAGCCACTAGGACAAGATAGTATTTTTCCGAAACATTGTTTTCTGCATCATTGCATTCCTACTAAATCAACTTAAGATGACCTCTCCAAACACTCTTATATTCATGGAACTTGCAATACAGCAGGTAATTTTTCTGAGACCTCTTTGTAATCACCACTCATTTCTTCATATCTGCATCTGGTTGGGCAGTGTTTTCGTGGGCAATAAATTCAGCTGATGATTGTTAGAAGCGGCTGTCGAGGCCGCAATCGCGCCGTCGCGGTGGTCTGCCACTACGCATAAGGCCGGTCGCGTTGCAGATTAGGGTAGCGGCTGTCGCGGCTGATTTGCGGAGTTTCTGGGAAAAATGCGCAACAGTAAGTGCAAAGGAAAATGTCTTAGATGTCCTCAACCATGGTTGTTAGGGGCACGCGACAGATCACGAAGTCATAGTAACTCTTCTCACGCCGCTGTCGGCTGGTTATTTTTGTTATAGTCATGGTTCATGGGTCGGTCTGTAACTCGGTTTATTGAAAATGCATTACAAAACCCTAAAAAATACACATTTTTGATACTATCGTTTTGCTTGCTGACAGGCTGTCGTTTTGCTTACTTTGTTCATAAGTTGCTTTGCTCTTTGGTTTTATATAGTTAATTAATAATAATTGCTAGTGTGATTTAAAAAAGGAAATATACTATGCTATAAATTACAATAAAAGGAAATATATAATGCTATGTTATTTTTTAATCAATAATACAAAATGATTTTATTAGTAAAAAAGTAGAAAATGATTTTTTATTTTTTTTGAAACAAAATATTTGTTTATTGCTTTTAGATGCTGGAAGCATGGAATTTCTGTTTATATTATGGTTGAAATATTAGTAGCAATGACCTTTGAAGTCGTGACATATAAATGTTTCTTTAGTTTTTGCATTTTTCTATTTTTTTGCCTTTATATGTATGGTATAAATTGCTTCTAAATGTTCCCTTAGACGTTGAAGTCATGACTACATAGGATTGTTTCATAAATTAACAATATATTGTAGTTGGGCATGTGGTTTATTTAACTTCTGATGTTTCTAACTCATCAAATTGAAAACAACGGAAGGTGGCCGAGAAAATCAGTGCCGACTGTGTTTGGGAAAAATTGCCTGACATCTTTTTTGTAGTTATAGTTGCTTCTAAATTGACAACTTAAGTTACTTTCTGGGAAGTGTTGATTTTGCTTTCCTTTCATGGACCACGTAGTCGGTTGCAATGGGTATTCTCGTGCTTTTTGTTTTGTAGACTTGAATTCTTGTTTCATGTGACAGGCAAAGTTAGCTTTGGATGCCCTTGAAGTACCTGTTGGGTAAGCTACCTTTGATATTTCACAATGTTTGAATGCCATTGGAATTTGGAAGTATAAATTTTCATTGAATGATGCTGTTGTTAAGATTTGAATAGCCAGCATCCACATTGATCCCTGGTCCTAGAATTTTGCATCAAGTCATGGAAATGCATTCTATATGATAATTCGGCTTGCCATTGATATCAGAAATTATTTTATCATATAGGGGTGTAATGGCGTTTTCTTGTAAATTGAGGTGTGATGGGAATGCTCTAATGCTTTTGTCCTATTCTTGTGGTCATTATAGATTAGATTTCAGGATTTGCATGCAAAGTCAGACTAATTTGTGTAATAATTATGGTGTATCGCTTTGTCCTTTAACATGATATAACCATGAAAAAAAGCTGCATTCAACATTTACTTGTAATTTTGGGTGTTCATCTTGTCATTTGTTGGGTGTCAATCTGGTTGAAGACTTGAAGTTAATTTGATCAATGACCACTATATTTATGTAAATGTAATATCTGTTAACAGCTGTGTGATTGTTGAGGATGGGAAGGTTATAGCCTCAGGAAGGAATCGAACTACCGAGACACGAAATGTAATTTCATCCATGATTGCTTTTCTGTTTTCACATGTCATCTATGTTTGGAAGCACCTCCTTTGATAATCATTTTGCTGTTTAGAACTGTGAATTACTTTATAATTTTAAGACTCTCTACTAGACCATTTGTGAAATTTGGATTCTGTAAGTTTATTGTTTTTGGATATAGACGCTTTCTTTATGCATAGGAACTAAATTGCAAGTCAAGTTTTTGAAGTTTTGTTGTGCTGTGAAAGTAATGAAGAATTACTTTTTTGTTCATCACATAAACCCATGAGTTTAAAGGAGTATTCAATGATTACGAACTCGAACTTTCTGAATGGTTACATGAGAAAGAGAACTTATACAGAAAACATGAGAAATTTGATGCAGAATACTGATAATAAATCAACATGTTTTTGTGTTTAAAGGTGTGTGGCAAAAACTAATTCAACCCTAGCTTGGGCTTAAACCATCAAATATTTCAAATTATCACAACTTTTTAGTATCTGTTTTACGTAGTTCTCATTTTAAATTAGCCATTTCTTGATAGCCCTGTATGTATTCCTTAATTAAGAGCTTTCATCTATTATGATATAGATTGTGTTCCATTTTCATCATAAAGAATATGCATTTGACTATTTCAACTCAGATGTTCCGTTATCAAATATATCAATATAAACAAGAAGTTTTCATTCTTTATTATTACTGAGCTTGGCATAACAGCTATGGCATATTTCATCAATACTTTATGCAATTCACTAATCATGCATTTGTTTTAGATTTTCTTCATTACTATTATGTCTTTTTCGTACCTGTGAGTTTCTTCTGTTATTATTGCTAAGTCAATTTTTTACAGGCTACTAGACATGCAGAAATGGAAGCTATAGATGTGCTTTTAGAACAGTGGCAGAAAAATGGACTTTCAATGACTGAAGTTGCTAAAAAATTCTCAAACTGTAGTCTTTATGTTACCTGTGAACCATGCATAATGTGCGCATCTGCTTTAGCAACTTTAGGTATGCTTCATCAAATCTTTAGCTGTTCAATGTATAGTTGTATCTTTCTTTATTGTCCTTTCTAATTCAAAATTTGTCAGGTATAAAGGATGTGTTTTATGGTTGTTCAAATGACAAATTTGGAGGTTGTGGATCAATACTATCGTTGCATTTAAAAGACACTGCGTCACTTAATAAGTATGCATCTTAACTCAACATCTGTCATCTGTGCTTAGCGTCTCCATATTTATTTTTATTTTATTTATTTTATTTTTTGTGTTGGAATTTGCTACTTTCATTTTTATCTTTTTAAGTACCAATTTGGTTACATCTCACGTTCTGTTGGGTGGTTCTTTCTTATAGCTCTCCACTACATCCTCTATTGTCTATAAATGTCTAATTCTTAATAATTTTCTTTTCATCACCTTGAAGGGGTTTCAAATGTGCTGGAGGTATAATGGCGACAGAAGCTATCATTCTCCTACGAACATTCTATGATCAAGGAAATCCAAATGGTAAAGTTCTTTCACTATTTTTTCTAGCAAGCAGAACCTTCCAAAGCTTTAAGATATTGCTGCCATGCTGTGGATATAGGTCATTGTAGTAACACTTCTACCAGATTAGGATAAATGATCTAGAAGCTTGAACTTTGCAGTAATACTAGTTGTTCATTTATTTTTAATTTTATTCTTCCAATTTCTTCTTCATTTTATTGCAGCTCCGAAACCCCACCGGCCTCTAGCACATCAGGCAACAACTTGAATTTGTATATCACTAGGTTGGTTTTTTGGCAGCCTTCTTCCTCATTCATTAAGAATGGATAGAAATATATTTTATATATCCCACAAATTTTCACGTACATTATTGCTGTGGTTTGCATTGTTTTTTCGTCATGTTTTTCTGTTCACTAACTATTGCTGATGCGTGGGCACAAGCCACTGTTGGGTTTGAAAGTTAAGTGTGTTTAATTTTATTTTAAAACATGATCAAATGTTAATTTTGGCTAATATTGTGTTCATATGTGGCCAAGGTGCAGCGAAAATTTCCATTGGATTGTATATTATTATATTGGAGAATCAATTGGTTGTGAATAGTTTATCTTAACCGTTAGCTTTAGTTTGTTATGAGTTGCATTGCACTAGTATATCCTATAATTACGTGTAATCTCTCTCAAGCAATGTAATAACCAATTAGTCCGTGTTCTCTTTGGTATTCATTTTTACCAGTATTAGTGAGGGAGATTCACAATTTTAACGAATAAATCGTTGGTAACATTGCCAGAATCAAATTATACTTATAGGGAAGTTGGACATATGAGCCCTTCTACTATCAACATTTCCATAACAGACAATAGCATGGAGCAAACTTAAAATAAAGCCCAAACCAGAAGCCATCCCTCTACACCCAAGTAATTATTTTAATATCAGTATTTCTACATCCAAATCAATCTATAATTAAATATAGTTACATTAAGACTCAAGTATTTAATGAGTTTTAATTAATGAAAAATCATCAGAAGTACTCAAATTTTGCCTGGAAGGTTGTTACAAAATTCTTACTAAATTTTTACTTACCTTCTAGTCAAATTCCAAATTACCAAAACCATTTTCTGTTGACTGTTGAGAAAAAATTATAGTTTATCAAGATTCATAAGAAACGATAGTCCGTACTAAAATTTAATATAACCAATATACACTAACACTCCAATAACACTTAAAAAGTTAGGTCAAATATGCATCATAATTATTAGTCTTTGATGAACCAAAACAGGGAATTCAATACTTATTTTTTATTCTGTGTATGTCAACCTACATAGTGAAAGTTAATCTCATTGGTGAGTGAGAAAAAAATTCAAAATTGAGGACATGCATATTGAAAAATAAACTTGAGGACACGAAAGTAAGCCAATTATTACAATATTATTGAGAAGTAAATTTGTATTTTTTGTAATTAAGATAGAAACAAGAAGGAAAGTTAACCCAAGCAAGTTGTTGCAGGCTTTGCAAAATATTCTTCGAGCGGATTCTACAATGCCATTTGGTGTTCATCTTCAATATTACATTATACTACTATATATAAATAATGTGTGTACAATTGAAATTTCATGAAATAATGTATTATAAAAGTGATTTTCCTCCAATTTTTATACAATAATGAACACGTTGAATTTGTTATTATGAATAAAAAGACTTTGTTAATAAATTATAGAACGGATTATTTTATGTACACCACACGGTTCCAGTTTCACAAATATATTTCTTAAGCAGTTTTTCTGTCAATGTATTTTATGGTGACAAACAATAAAGAAAATTAAACCGTATTTCTTCATAGACAAATGTTAAAAATCAATAGTTACATTAGTTTTCTAGATTTAAATATGTGTCCATATTTTTAACATTCATTCGGCGTTTTTTAGCTCATCAACTGATAGTTTAGGGTCAACATTGAAGAAAATATAAAAATATTAGTTCAAAACTCAGTTGAATTGAGTCATTTTCAAAGTATAATAAATTAATCCATAGTTTGGATGTATTAGCTGCATGCTTTGCAACAACATATTAGCTAGCAATTCAGTGTAAAAGGCGGTAATTTCAACCATGTGAAGCTTCTTTTTCTTCCTATATATACAAAATTTCAATTTTCATTATAACAAGCACAAAAGATCAATTAAGAAAGTAAGAGCAGAGTCAACAGGTTAAAAATGAAAGACATATCAATCATCCTCTTTTTCTTTATAATTCCAATGGCATTTGCTGATTTGCAAGTAGGGTTCTATGCTTCTTCCTGCCGAAACGCCGAGTCCATTGTGCAGCAAGTTGTGCAGAAGCGATTCAATCGCGACAAATCCATAACCGCCGCCTTGCTTCGCATGCATTTCCATGACTGTTTTGTCAGAGTAAGAGCCAACTAGTTAAATATATTCTAAGTGCTACTTTATGCTAAGTATGTGATTCTTAGCTAACAAACAAATATCATTTTATATTTCAACACTTATATAAAAGTTAAATGAGAAAACTTGCCCAAATATTAACATTTATGTGAAATTTTTTTGTAACTTGTACAACAAGTTATAGGTTAAAAAAAAACTAGAGCTGTCATCTTCTTGCATTTACAATCAGAGGTCGATCATTGTTAATTATTGATCGTTGGATAATCAAACGATAAACCTTTGATTGTAGAGACATGAGAAGATCATGATCCATTGCAAGACTATTTCAATATTATTTTTCTATAGTACTTATGGAAATTTTATAAAGTTGGCTCTAGGCCATTCTTAACTGCATCAATTCATAAGAATTATAACATAACATTTTCTTACTTATACAGGGTTGTGATGCATCCTTACTCATAGACTCAACCAAGAACACCACATCAGAGAAACAAACAGGCGCGAACGCTAGCGTTCGAGGATATGATCTAATAGACGACGTGAAGGAAGCAATTGAAACTGCTTGTCCATCAACAGTATCATGTGCAGATATCATAGCACTTTCTACCAGAGACGCCGTCGCCTTATCCGGAGGACCAAAATACAATGTTCCAACTGGAAGACGCGACGGATTAGTCTCTGATAGTAATGATGTTGATTTACCTGGACCTAGCATTCCTATTTCATCACTATCACAATTTTTTGCTAGAAAAGGAATTACAACTGAAGAAATGGTGACCCTTTTGGGAGCACATACTGTTGGTGTTGCTCATTGTGGTTTCTTTGAAAGTAGACTCTCTAGCTTTAGAGGGAAACCTGATCCTACAATGGACCCTGCATTAGATTCTAAGCTTGTTAAGCTTTGCAAATCAACAACAGGAACAAATGATCCTTCTGCATTTTTGGATCAGAATACATCTTTTATAGTTGATAATGAATTTTACAAACAGATTCTTGTCAAGAGAGGTATAATGCAGATTGATCAACAACTTGCCTTGGATAAATCAACAAGTCCTTTTGTGTCTAATTTTGCTTCAAATGGTGACAAGTTTATTAAGAGTTTTGCAACTGCAATCATAAAGATGGGAAAGGTTGGAGTTCTTGTTGGAAAGGAAGGAGAAATTCGAAAGAATTGTAGGATATTTAACAAACGCAATTAAGCTAGATTTTATAATGTTTTTGAGAGGATTTCTAAAAAGATTATGTTTTCTATTTCTCTTGTTCATTTGAAAACATACATTAACGTTAGTTTCCATTTGTTTGTTCTTTTACAAACATCTATCGGTAATCTATACATAATTTTGAACAAGAAAATGAAAATAAAGATGACGGTTATAGCACAAATTAAGTCTAAATCATATTAAATATATCACACTAAGCTTTTTAGTTTCATTTATCTCTAATTAATTTTGGATTATAGATGCAAATGGAAATATCATAAATTCTCCTTCAAAATACTTTAAAAACATCGAAAGAAATTATATCTTCACTCTAATCCTATCAATCAACGGTATTGCACGATTTCTTCAATTACATGTACTAAAGAAGAAAAAAAAATTGGGAGATATTAATTATCCAACTTCTTATGGATATCTTATCAACTAATAGCTTATTAAAATCATTTTAGTGTTGCAAACCACATATTCTAATATTAATTTAGTGTAATTTTCATGAAACTACAAATTTTAACTTCAGTCTGGCCGTGAAATATCAGTGTAGTTTTCTAAAAATCCAAACATAAGCTAAAAACATCTATTTATATACATATCACTTGAGATAGAGAAACAACTCTTTAGGATTGACAATGCTGATTCCCAACCTTATATATTAAATATATAAATCAAAATTCAATGTTTGATTTTTCGCCACTGTATGGGGGGGTGGGTCCCGGGTCCAGGTCGAGGTTCGAGTCCGAAATGACACTATTTCGTTTTTATCCATTGCTATATGAAATAATGCATTACAAATCCATCAAATTTGAGATTCGATCCCATGGAATGGGCCATGACTATTCAGTTTCTTCCAACGACCACAATCACTACACTATCCAACAACATTATGACATTTCTTGACTGTTAAAGATATTTCATCATTTATAATTTGAATATATTTTGAAAATATCTCTGATTTAATTTATATATATCGTTAATATAATTTTTTTATTTCATAATTATTATAAAATTAAATATTATTGATGATTTAATAATTGTAATTCACAATTTTATATAAATTAAATTCATAAATGTGAGAATAACTCAAAAGAATATTATCTTGGAATCAATCTTTAGATCCATCCATATCAGCGAATTTTATATGTCGACAATTCCATGTTTTAAAGGATGATCGATTCTTATTAATCTTATGTGTTATGAATGTAATTAGTTCATTAAATTAATTTCATAAAAAAGTTCAATAAATTAATTAGCATAATATATTTATTATTACTAGTAAGAATTGCACTACATTTTTTTATGATTAAATATATTTTTACTCTATAAAATCTTAGCGTTTCATTTTAGTCGATGTAATAAAAAAAAACAACTTTAGTCCATACATTCTATAAGTCTCCATTAAAATGAAATATTTAATTATCTTTTGATTTTTAAATTTTTGAGTAAATCTTTGGAAGCATGTTTAGAATATTATAAAAGAAATTTCTAAAAAAATAATTTTTTTAAAAAACTTTTAAATAAATTAAATATAAATTTTTTAAACGCAAATAAATCAAGATAAACATAACAAAAATTTGAACCTAAAAATCAATTTTTGTAAATTTTTTTCTTTATAATCTTATAAACATGCAAGAAAAATATCATTAAAAACGGAAACAAACTACTTGTAATATAATTATATAGAATAAAAATTGTATCTTTTTATTTTATTTTAAAAAGTATTGTATTTTTTTACATGAACTAAATACGAAAGATTGAATTATTATTATTATTGAAAGATATTAAAATTTCTTATTATAATTGAGGGATATATTGATAAAGATAAAAAAATTATTAGATAAAAATCTCTTATTAAAATATCAAAATAAAAGTTTTGCTATTTGATATATTTTTGAATTACACAACATATTCATAAACTTACTAAAATTATAGTTATTCTCTTTTTTAATGTTTCACATATTTTTATAAATGAAAGTAGTTCAATTTTCATAGGAATTTCACAATCATATAGAGAAGTGATAATTTATTATGTGAGATATTGGCGAGTTTATTTAAGATTTTTATAAAGTGATTTGTACTTTATATTTTTATAAATAATTTTTATGAAACTTTATTTAAAAATGGAATAAGTTTTTTAGATTTATTTCTTACCAATTAAAAAGTATTAATTTTGACACGATAAAAATCATATTTTTATTTAAAGGTATCTTCCAAAAATGATTTTTATGAAGACTTTCTCAAAATAGCTTTTCATTTTAATTATTTTTTAAAATTTCATTATCTAAAAATAGTTGTAAAAAATAGATAAAATATTTAAGATCATATTTTAAGATAAATTATTTAAATTAATTTTTTATTTGAAGCTTTATTTTTAAAATTTTAATTTAAAAATATTATAACAAAAAATAAAATATTATAAAAATCATTTAAGTTTTTTTTTTTAAAAAAACAAACGGGAATATGCAAGAGAGAAAATATTAAAAAAGTGAAACATATATTGATGGAGTTAAATATTCTTATAACCTTATTTGAAATAGTTTATAGATTTCTAGATATATTTATATGAATATGGGCAAGAGGTGTTGAATCTCAACAACTTTTTTCCTTTTTATCCTCATTACGGTGTGCTCGTGTGTGCCTATGTAATTGTTGAGAAATATAGTCGAGTAAAAAAAGAAAAGTTGTTATTAAGAGAAAAATTCAATTAGTTAAAATTGACTCAATAAAAAAAATTACTTACAACGAATAATAATCATAACAAAATTAATAAATCAACTAATTTGGAGTGGATACTAATCAACTTATAACTATTTATAAAATGGGTCGAATTCCTTAGCATGTAAGGATTTCCCCAACACTATAATGAATATAAGTTATAACAAAGCTGGAGAATTGATGTAAATTTGAAACTTTTTTTTATTTTTATTTAATGAGTAAAAGATATGCCTTTTATCAAATGGCCCAATTAAACCCTTCTTTTGACATGAGTCAAAAAAGCAGACATTCCACCGGTTATTTATGTTACTAAAAAGAAATGCCTCTTGTTTAGTAAAAGGGTCTTTTTATTGTAAAAAGTAGAGCCTTAAAACAAGGCTTTTTATAAGTTTTAAGGCCCATGGAAACTTTGGTTTAGTAAATAAGATTAATTGCTCCAAAAAAGATTGGAAAAAGTGATAAAGTAAAAGCACTTAGGATAAAAGATCATTAGACTTTGCCTGGTTAGAACTGCACTTAAAAGAATTTCCAATTATGACTTGGCCATAGCAAAATAATGAACACGTAGGTAGGGTAGTGTTTCCCTAAAATAAAAGGATAATGACTTAACCATTTTAAAAGAGACTTCTTACAAAATCCAATGTGACATACTACTAATTTCACCACTTTTCCCGTACAAGATAATGCTTTCATGGGAAACAACTTTTAGAAAAGTTATATTTCTAACACTTTTCTGCCTTTTCCCTTTAATTGGAAAAGGAATCAAAATGGAAAAACAACTCATGCATATGTGTCCTATGAAAGTGATAATAGTATGTTTGACTGGGTTTGGTAAAAGTAATTTTGATTAAAATTGTAGTATATGTATATTAATTTGGTTCCAATTAAGTTTCAAGTGAAATAATGTATCTGAATATTTTACTAAGTTTGAGGTAAACACTAATGCACATTTTTCAACTCTTACCAAACACTTGACTTTAAACAAAAATAAATATAGCGACTATAAAACCTATAGAATTTTGAAATTTAAATACATTCCCGTAAAAATGAATTGAAAAAAATATTGAGTGTGAAAATTAATTTTATATTTTTAAAATTGATTTGAAATAAAGTGATTTACATTTGTATGATTTTACTCTAGAAATAAGTTTAATATAAAAGTAAAATAATTAACATTAACATTTTACTAAAATTCCAATTGACAGAAGACAAAATTAATCTCAACATCTCCTGTGTGAATCCAATAAAACAGTTAGATGACTTCGAAAATTTCATTCTAATCCACACAGGAGAATTGAATCATGAACTGATATATACATGTCAAACCAAAATAACATTCTATACTTTTCTATTTTCACCCCCTAAATGAGGACTGTTGCAGTAAAAATAATCACTGTGAATTATCCTTTATTGTGTCAAATCCAAAATTCATCATTTTCAGAGAGCATAGCTCTCAATATAAATTTAAGTATACAATTGAAATCAAATCTCAAAACAAATGCTACCTTCAAAACAAAATATCTGCAAGAGAAACAAAGGATAGCAAAATGTACTAATTTATTTGTGACTAAAAATATCAATGGAAAAATTTTAAACTAGAAATAATTATATGCTTTCTTTGCCTTGTTCATTAGGCTTCTTGATAGCTAATGTAGCTCTGATAGGACTTTTTGGGTCCTCGTCGGTAACATCGATTCTAAGCATTTTTCGAACCTGAACATGCTTGTCTGATTTATCTTCATCTGCAAAAACTGTATCTCTAGTGTGTTTTCCTAAGGTGGCGGAGCCATTGCCCGAGTAGCAGCTGTTACTTGTGGAGGAAGGCGGCGAGATGCAAGCGCTGGATCCTATAGATACCGTTCCGGTTCCAGCAGCCAAAATCGGCTGTCCATTCCAGTGTGATGCTGATACAAGTTGCAAAGGTATGTTTTGTGGCCTAATTCCCGGAATTGCCAACAAAGGCGCCGGACACCATTGCATTGCAGTTGGAGCCGCGCTATAAGGGTTGCACATGGATGCTGAAATTGGATGAACTGCTGCCATTGAAGCAACATTATTCCAACTCGGATTCATCGGTAATACCCAAGGATGAACAGGATAACACTGGAACCAATTCGACATGTTTTGTTCCGACAATTCGTTTCCTTGAGTACCAGTATTTGTCACAGAAGATCTGCATAAAGATGGTTCCTCTCTATGCTGCACAGTATTAATAGAATCTGCATCAGCACTTCTTTTCTGCTGTTGAAGATTAAGCATCGACTCCATCGGTTCACAAATAGGGGTATCTGGACCGAATTTTAATACAGTTTCATTATCAGATGAAGATCTGTAACAACCTGACAAATCCAGACTTGATACATGGTTGTGACCGGATGAGCTTGTGTTTGGAATTCCATCGGAGGTTACTATAATATGTCGGTATTGAGAAACTAAGTGCTTATTCTTCCGCCTACCAGCACCAATTGGAACATTCCTCATCGTTCCACCAGCCGTCCAATACCTTTGGCAGTTCTTACAGAAATGCCGAGGTTGATTCACATTATAGTTATTGAAATAACAAAATTTGGTGTCCAAACTATTGCATCTCGGACACTGAATAATCTTCTCTGGTTTTTTTAAGGTTTTATCTTCATCTGTCTCACTGGTCTCCCTGTCATCTTCGGCAGGCTTTGAGTTTTCTTTCGGTTCCTTTTCCTTCATATTATGTTGAGACTCTTGTTTACTATCCATTGAATCAGAAGAATTCTCTTGTTGCTCATTTTTTTCTGAACTAAGTATTTCCACTTCTGTTTTCTTTGTACTGCTACAAGTATCCTAAAATTTAAAGCACAATTAGAGATAAACTAAGCTGAATAAGAACTAATAACAATGACATAACCTAATAATAGACAAATAAACAAAAGCAAGCAACAAAGTTAGAATGTTAGTTATACTAAAATACTAATTTTCCAACAAATTCAGACATAACAGAAAATAAGTATAATTCTTTGCATCTCAACTTTGGCATGCATATTGTGCATCTAAGCATTGAGCTCAATTCATATACTTGAATTGATAGAAAGTAGCAAGACTGAAAAAGGATCAAAGAGATTTTGTATATAAATTAGAGTGTACAAATTTCTAACAAAATGAAAAATGATAGTGTACAGAGGATGAAGACCAATTTTTTTGGTTCACATCAATCCAAAAGAGTGAGTACAATTTCTGATCTCATGAAATCAGTCTAAATTAATTTTTTTATATCTTTAAATGAAACATCCATCTTGAATCACAATTTAAGATAGGGAGATTCTACAATTAAAAAATGAAATGAATTCAAAAAAAATATTTCATCAATTATCAGTAACATACTAACTAACAATTAACATTTGCTTATAAAAAAATCAATCATAGGATAACTAGCTTCCACTAAAGACAACCTTTGTTTACATGTGAACATGAATCCTACACAAAAAAATTAATAATTCTTAATTATATCATCCTCTCAAATATTAACACTACCTCCACTAAGAAACAACAATAGCCTTAAAAATTCAGAGGATTTTGATGCTTGAAATGAACTCAAATTACCAACCAAAACATACCCAAAAATCTCAAAAACCACATAAACAAATAAAGAAAATAAAAATCCAAAATTTACGTCCAACCCATTTTTATAAGCAACATAGAAAGAAATAAAAAACATGATTCATGAATAAAAAAATAAGCTTAAATGGTTATTATGTTAATTATTATATATTATATATTATATATATTTACCTTGGGTGGAGAGTTGGCCGGAATTTGACATTCCGGCAACGGAATCTTCCAGCCAAATAGCTTAAAAACAGGATCCTTCTCAGTCTCAGACATGTTCATGTTGATGTTCAATTCCTCGTTGGTGTTGCACACTGTAAAACTAAGCTAAGAAGAACCTTCAACACACATACACAGAACAGAAACAGAGGAACAATCAAACGTGTGAGTGTGAAAAAGTGTCTTTTTTATTTTTGTGTTTCTGAATTTTTGTTGCAAAAACAAGACAACTTTTGAAGGACTTCAAACTTGCACTATAAACCCTCTGAAGAAAAAAGGGTCCCCTGCAAAAAGCACAAAGAACGTGAGGCATCAAATACACACTTATTAAATTGTTATTTTTTTCTCTTCATTTTACTTTCTTTTGTGTACATAAAAAAAGTATTCTTTAATTCTTCCCTTTCCTTTTGCAATCAAAAGTGTTTCTTTTAAAAAGATTACCTTTTTATTTTTATTTTATTTTTATGGAAAAGTATTTTCTTTTCTTCTTGTTTGTGCTTAAACATGGGACCCTACATATTTGAATATAAATCCTTTCCATATTACTTTGGTCTCTTATCTTAATTAAAATATAAAATAATTTTAATTTTAATTATTTATTATATTTATAGGTATAATATTTTCCATTTATATTTTAAATATGGAAAAAATTATTTATGTTTTTATTTTTTCAAATATTTAT
This sequence comes from Cicer arietinum, assembly GCF_000331145.2. Lineage (NCBI taxonomy): Eukaryota > Viridiplantae > Streptophyta > Magnoliopsida > Fabales > Fabaceae > Cicer > Cicer arietinum. The sequence continues at coordinate 65,229,735 of NC_021162.2, read as the reverse complement.
TTACTCTTGATATTTAAAATGACTAGCTAATAACTATTGTTAACAAAATAAGAAAATGTCCTAAATCATCAAATAATCAAAATTGTTCAACAACTTCCTTTTAACTTCTGTTAAAATAAGAAAGTTTAGAGTTTTCTATTATATTTATAGAACATTATTATGTTTTTGTTATGTTATTTAACAATATTTTATTAGAAATAGTTTTTCTTTTTTTGCATAAATGTAAAAGAAAAAACATTTGTAGAATTATGATCAAATTAGATTTTAGAACAATGTCATATGGCCACCTCAAAGATAAAGTCACCAAGACATTCGTATTAAACATCAAAAAATTAAATATTTACTTAATAAAAAAAGTATTATTTAATTATTTTTAAAATAAAATAATTTGTTTATATATAATTAATAATATTGAAAATATTAGATCTACTGTCTATATCAATATTGTCTCATCAAATTTTATATAATTAATAGGATTTATGAAAAAGTAAAATTTTATACAAAATTGGTAGCATAAATAAATATTATATCTATTATAATATTATCAGAATTGTTCAACAATTTCCTTTTAAACTCTATAAGAATAGAAAAGTTTTGAGTTTTTTTTCCTTCATATTAATAATTATGTTTTTATTTTCTAATTAGCAACATTTTATGAAACAAAAAGATAATTAATAATATTTTAAAAAGAACTAATATATATATTTTTTTTGCATAATTTCAAAAGAAATTTTTTTTAGAACTATGATGAAAATAAGTAATATCCTAGAATAATGTTTCATATCGGTCCAACAATAAGATTATTAGGGCAATAGTCTTATGCCTAAAAATTAATAAATTTTTACTCAATAAAAAATTTATAATCCAATTATTTTTAAAAAGAAAAATTAATAAAATTTTATTTAAAATTAATATTATCTCAACAAATAATAAATCTATTAATTTTATTATCAATTATAAATAAATATTACACAAAATAAGTTATAAAATAAACTTAGTATTTAAAATGTTTGAAAAATAAATTTTAAACAACAAATTAATTTCCAAAATTTTTGTCTCAACGAATAATAATTTTTTTGAATTTATTTTTTATATTTTTATTTACAAGTTAATCAAATTGAGTTTAAATAAATAACCCATATAGTATAGTATATAATAAAAGATTTGGATCTACTCTATTTTAAAAAAATAATATAAAAATATATTAAAAAAATATGCATCCCTATAAAGAAAATGTATGTATGGTTAGTTGCATTTTGTGAGTGATGAGTTGATGTGTAATATAACGCGCGTTTGTTGTAAAAAAGAAAGAATAGAATAATGGAATAAGCATATATATTTAAAAATATAGCATATTATTATTGGAATGGAAAAAGTGAAATGAAGGAAAAGGCAAAAGAAAAAGGGCCTAGCTAGGGTGGAGACAGGTGGCAGATGAGTCAGCAAAGAGAGTAAATGATAGCCAAGAAATGAAGATGTGGATGACATCATAAAGAGAGAAAATGGAAAAAGTGATTATTGATGCTTTTACATTTGTAATTGCATTGCCGACTCCAATTTGGGTGGGCCCACGCTTCCATTCCATGCAATGCAATGCAACCCAAAAGGGATTCGCTTTTTACGCCGCCTTCAACATTTTTGCCACCTGCTCATACTATACTATATATGCCAATATATCACATTTTCCATATATAATAATATTAATAAGGGGACAAAGCCTAAGATAAGGATCATATAAAATTCATAAACAAAGGGTCACACAAATATTTTGTATATGTTGTTAACATTGAGTGTATTTGTGTATTTCTATGACATTTTTCATGAAGGGAAAGGAGGGTCCAAGTTCAAGAATTTGGTAAATATATTTTAATTGGTTATAGTGCTGAATTGAATATTTATTCAATTGATATAAATAACTTATAAAATAAAATCTACAATTTTTTAACAACTGAAATGACGCAAATGAATAGATTTTCCATTTGTTATAATCAAGTAATAATTTTAATGATAATCCATATTTTTAATTTGGACAATTTATCTTTTATTATTTAACAAAGTTTATTCAAGTGTGCAGATAGATGATACAAGTTACTTGAAAGAAAAATGTTTAATAAAACAGGGATATGATTATTAGAAGTGATGAATATTTTTTGTGTTTTTTATTAGGATCATACCAAAATACTCTAATAATACTTGTTAATGATATAAAAAAAACCAGATTGAGTGAAAAATATTACTTTTTTATAATTTCAAAATGTTTGAATTATACAACTTTAAAAAAAAAATTCTTCTAGATTTGGCTTTAATTAGGGAAGTGTGTTACTACATTTCTGGCCCCGACTTTTTATTGTTTGTGTTGTTGTGAATTTAATTTGATAATGTTTACTTTTTTATTTAATTTATTTATAAAGAATTGATAATGTTTACTATTAGTAGTGGTTTTACTTTCTAAAATAAAAATGATAAAAGAACCAATAATCTTAGAGGTCTATTTCGTGTTTAGTAAAATTAAATAGAGATGTGTTTATTTCTTTGCATAAAAGAATTATTTACTATTTATAACACTTAATCATAAATAATTTGCATAAAATTTAATATTTATAGTAAATTGGACGAACTCTAATATTTTAAATTGGCCTCTGTTGTGAATTAAGTTTGGCTCTAAGACTATCACAACCAAGTAAAAACCAATTAAAATAACTCAAGTGTATTCTACTAATTATATTAAATTAAGATTCTAAAATATATATATATATATATATTTATATATATAATAACTGATTTTAATTAACAGTAGTTAACTGACCCACAGTTTTCCAAAATAATGTATTCTAAGGCACTTGACATCTACACCAAACCATTATTAGGGATATCAACATCACAGACACAAATAGTAGTCATTGATACTCTATTGGATAAAAAATACTTATATTTGATCCGTAACCACACGAATACCCATTTAACAGTTTTTTTTTTTTTTATTTTGTTTTTTTTAAATTATACACAAATATCTCATTTCAAATTAATCTATTAAAATGTCCTTTTTTTTTCAATTTTTTTCAATGTAAGTCGCCATTTAGAATGGCGACTTCGAAAGCCAACTTCTGAACGGCGATTTCCTACTAAGAATTTAAAAAAAAATTGTTTTTTTTTAAAAAAAAACAAGTGGGAAGTCGTCATTTGGAAGTTGACATTCCTTAAGGAAATCGTCATTTCAAATGGCGACTTGTAACATTCAAAAGAATTGAAAAAAAAAAGGAGGCATTTTGATAGATTAATTTGAAATGGGGTATTTGTGTGTGTTTTTTCTTCTAAAAACAGGGTAGTGAGAAAAAATACCCATATATATTTAGTATATTAATAAAATACTTTCTTTTTATGAAATTAAAAAATAAAATTTACACAAAATTAACTTTTTGAATACCATATTTTTATTTATATAAAAAAATGCATTTTATTATAAACTATCTTAAAATTTATTTGTTAGTTTATAAAAGTGAGTGTGACATATACAACTTATTTGTGAATTTGAAATTGAGAGACATTTGCTGAATTTTGTATTTAAATTAAATATAAATATGAGGATAATTATGTATATATATATATATATATATATATATATATATATATATATATATATATATATATATTAAAATAAACTT
>NC_021162.2:65150078-65225938 GCF_000331145.2 Cicer arietinum | reverse complement strand
TTATTTAAATAAAATATATATATGTGTATAATTATATATATATATATATATATATATATATATATATATATATATATATATATATATATTTATTAAAGTACAAGTTTTTGAAAACACTAGAACTTCACTATCCACTTCCTTTAATTAAGCGTCTTACATCTTTTGCAGATTTTATCCGGGGTACAATTTTTTTGTTATCCCTAGATCTAATAAACTAGACAACATCTATAACAAATCACAATTGTCTTTAAAGGAGTAGTCCAATTGTATAATTAAGTTAAGACACCAACAAAATATTGTGCATGAGGCCTAAAATTTGAACAAATCTTTCTTTAAACATATTAGCCACTGACAATTAGTCTATAAGAATATATTAGTCAAATTAACGACATATATGAAATATCTTACAAAACGTACAGTAACAAAGAATAAGTTATGTGCTTGCGTCAAGTGTAAATGTACAAAGACAACTAATGAACTCAAAAAATAAGCTATTGGTACAATTTTAATTTATTTTATTTTTTATTTCTTTGCATGATCATGTATCAATCTAAGATTTAAAAGAGTAAGAAACAACACTAATATTTATCATAGAAATAAAAAGCACTAATTGGTACTGATCCAATGTAACCTAGTATAAAAAAAAAAGGCCCAAGTGTAGCTTTTCGACTCCCACCAACCCAACATAAATGGGTTAGAAATTTAGGAAAACTGGATTTCATATCCCACATTTTAACTTGTACCTCCACAATTCTTGAAAAAACTTCCATTTTAACCATATTTCATTTTTTACTTCACACAAATACGAAAAAGAGAAAAAAATAATTTATATGTAGGAAATTTCTAATATGTAAAAAAATCATAGATGTAGGTTACACAAAATATACTGATTTTATTTAAAATTTTGTATTTTTTATAAGAGTATTTGAAAGTTCATTTAAAAAATGATAAAATATAAAGATATGAGTTAAAATGTGTGGAATATGAAATCCAATTCTCGAAACTTAGAACCCAATCGATCACCAATAGGCTCATAATGGCCACCTTCCATGGTTACTTTTAACTATGGTGATTGCTCACACACTCTCATTATTTGCTCACAAATGAAGAAATTATTATTAAAAATATGTTTCTGGAAGTATATTTTATGCATATTTATACTCCCCCGTAAGAAAGATTCCATTAGATTTATTTATTTTTTTAGGGGATGAGAGCGTATCCACCATTACTTTTGCACAATATATATAGTGGTGGATTTTTTTATAAATGAAACGATAAAGAAATTCACACACAATTACAAGGTCTCTAGTTAAAACTTAAAACATGATATTTGACCTAATAGTTTTAGCATTTACAATTGAGCTATACTTAGACATGACAATGGGGTAAGTCGGGAGCAAATTTTGCTTATCCCACCCCTGCATCCGACTAATCGAGGAAAGCCCGCATCCGTCTCTCTTTTTTAGCATGTGTGAAATTTAGACACTCATCTGCGTCCACAAATTTTCCCACTCAGACCCATACACATTCATATATATAAAATTATAAATTTAAAATCATATTAATTATAATTAATATAATAGAATAATTGTTACTAGATAATAATAAATTTTAAAAATATTTTTTATAGAGATGAGATTATAATTTTTAATATATAAAACAAATATATAGGATATTCAATATATACATGTATATAAAATTTAAAAATTATAATAATATTATGACTAGCGGATTCGAGTGCGAGATAGATATCAATATTCCCAATCTCTTTTCCACCCTCGAATTTTAATTTTAAAAAAAATTCGCACTCAATTAAAATAAATTTTTCTCATATAAATTAAGATTAATTCAGGTTAATACCTGCATGTGCGGATTATGTTACACTCCTTAAAAAACTTGCAGATAAACATTACCCTTCATTTAATACTATATTAACATAGGAAAAAGTATTCTCAACAATAATTTATTAATTCTTACTTTTTACCCAATTGTTATAAATAACATATGATTAAATATAAAAGTAAAAATATAGCACATAAGTATCAAGAAAGCATGGGATCTAGTGATGATAGACTGACAAATTATCAGTTTGGAAGAGTTAAAACTTATCGATAGAAGGTCGGATGGTTTGGTTACCTTCAGTTCCTTTAACATTATTAAAAAAAATAATGAAATAATATTTTTTTTATATTTTATTACTATAACTTTAAACTGTTTATATAAAAAAAAAAATTACAATTAATAGTAATAATTATTAATAATTGTAAAATTATTAAAATAAAAATAAAAAGAATAATATAAAATCATAAAGAATCAAATTGAATTTTTCCTTATTATACAAAAAGGACAAATATATACTACCTCACGTTCTTCATGGCTTCATCTAGAGGTCGGTGGTCTTGTTGCTTTAGTTCTGTCGACATTACTAGAGAAAGTAATGAAATAATATTTCATGTTTTATTACTATTGAGTCTTAGACTTTTTATATAGAAAAAAAATTTACATTAATAGCATAATTAATAATGGCAAAAATATTGAAAATAAAAATAAAGAGAATAATATAAAGTCATAGAGAATCAATTATAATTTCTCTTCATTCTTCAACAATTACTTATATACTAGCTGTGGTTCTTCATAGCTCCATCTGATATAGTCTCTAAACTTGAATCTTAGTTTAAACACTTTCAATGGGGATGGAGTTGGGAGTTCAAGAGAGTGCATTGGCTGAAGTAGAATATAGAATTTGTCTAGAGAAAAAGGTTGCTTAGGCATAAAAAAACTTGAAAGCCTTCAAATTTGGATCTACTAGGAAAGTGGATGTGAAGATTGAGGAGTGAGAAGAATAGTAATTTGTAGTATAAAATGTTAAAACACAAATATATATGAAGAGAACATAGGGAAGATTTTGGAGGGAGGTAACTAAATTTCGTCATGGTGGAGGGATGTGCGAGGGGTAGAAAAGGGGTGTTAGTACTTGTCAAAAATGGTGGGATATGGAAGAGAAACAATATTCATGCATGGACCGTGGGTGAATGAAAATATCAATTAGAGGTGCTTTGGTTAATTATTCTTTAGAGGTAGGGCCAAACGTGATAATCTATTTTATATCTAATAAATTGATATGTGGTCGATGTGAAAAATGAAAAATAATATAATTTTTTGTTAGCATGAAATTAATTAATGCCTTATATCATAGAGAAAAAAAAATCTATAATGTGATATTGATATAAATGTAAAGTGAAGGGTTTTAGTTATGATTTTTGTCAATGGTGTTCGCAACAACTGATGTCTAAATATATAGTGTGAAATCGCAGGCAACATATTTTTTTAGCTCCTTTTACATATGATCATGTCTCCTAAGAGGATTGAGATTTTGAATATTGTATTGGCATTTTTTCTACTCCTAGAGGGGTAGTGTCGTTAATGTGGTTATAATAAGTTTTGACTTTTTAAAAAGATAAAATTATTATTTTCACGATATGAGATACAATTGTTAGTTTAAAGTAGTTTGGTAGCTAGTTTGTAGACAGCCCAAAAGGTTGTGGACCCAATTGGCCCGCGATTTTGTCGTTTATTGAATAGTTTAAAAATTGTAATAATCATATCTCATGTTATGAGAGAGTATTGTATATATTGGCGTCATATGTTTATCCATTTTTTTTATAATATGCATTTTTTAATAGATATTATCTCTCGAATTGAATATGATCGTAATAGATAAATTTACTTAAGAGATTTAATATTGCTGCATTTTTTAAATTAAATTTGAATTTAAAACTTTGATTAACTAAAAGAAACTCTTGTTACTTCATTTAAATACTCTTATACATGCATGTATACTTTCTTTTAACAACTAATTTAAAAGTCCATTCACATTATATTCATGCATGACAATCTTAGCTGGATACGGTCGATATATATATATATATATTTATACATGTATATATATATACCCAATCTTCCAGCACTTAAAGTGATATATATGGATATTTGAGAGTTAATGGATGTATCCCCATGTATTGAAGTAGTAGTATATTAGTTTGGAGAAGTGGTAAATCCATACCTCAATTAAATCAGTTCATTTCAATCTACATTAATACCTTGGATCTTGAACTCTTTTATTTAGAAATATAATTAAGGACTCAACATTTAACTCAATAAATGTCTTACTTTTCTTGCCTAAAAAAACAAAAAAAATCTTAATGTGAAATGATTATATATCCTAGACAAGTTATGGATTTGGGTTATAAACACTCGTTCTTTTCAAATAATCTAAGCACTGAGATATGCCAATTTTTTGTTAGCTAGCATCATGGATTGTTAAGCATTTAGATATCAATTTAATTATAATATTACTATGTTGTTTTTTATAAACGTTCATTGTTTTTTCACATTAGAGTGAATGTTTTCTTAGTTAATGGAATCCCCAATTGTGACTGCAACTTCTCTTTATATAGACTAGGACCAAGGTTTCCATTCCCTAGTATTCGACAATGGCTCTTTTCTTCTCGGGAGACATGATAACAGAGTTGAGTATTAAATAATACTTAACCCTTCCCTTATAATTAGTATTAATCAAAATATTGTTAGCTTGTTAGAGACTTATTATGACTTGGTTATTTTTCTGTTTTTACAATTAGTTAGATGAATTTATCTACACCATTTATATAAATCAGATTTATTTTTGTAAATAATTCAATTTTTCAATAATAATAATTCAGATGATATTCATTAATTTTTGTCTTTATTATAAATGATAATCATGTTGATACTTCTCATGATATTAGAACTATTAGAAAGTCTAATAGATCAATGTTATGCTACTATACAACCAAATTCTGATATTTTGTATCCTCTTTCTGCTTTGCTTTCTTAGTCATATATATCTTCAAATCATTTTAAATATATGAATGCTATTACTAGTAATTTTGAACCATACCATTACAAACAAGTTGTCCAGCATAATGTTTGGGTCAAGGTTATGGATAATAAATTTTAGGCCCTAAAATAAAATAATACGTGGATCATCACCACTTTACTCTATGGTAAGAAGCCCACCAGATGCAAGTGGATCTACAAGATCAAACACAATTCGGATGATTCAACAGAAAGGTATAAAACACATTTAGTTGCAAAAGGATTTACTCAAATTGAAGGTATTGATTTATTTGACACTTTTTCTCCCGTTGCAAAGTTAACTACAGTAAGATTACTCCTTGCTATTGTTTCTTCTCAAAATTGGTTTTTGCATCAATTGGACATACATACACAATGCCTTTTTACATGGCGACTTAGATGATGATGTTTATATGGAATTACCTCTGGGCATTTCATCTAACAAACCTAATCAAGTTTGCAAAATTTTGAAATCTCTATATGGATTAAAGCAATCTAGTAGACAATGGTTTGCAAAATTGTCGTCTGCATTAATTTCAAAAGGATACATGCAATTCACTTCTGATTATTCTTTATTCACCAAAAGATTGCATAAATCCTTCACTGCAATTTTGATTTACGTTGATGGTATAATTATTGCAGGAAATGACCCTCACAAGAGCACTTTCATCAAAGAATTTCTCCATATTTCATTCAAAATTAAGGATTTGGGAGACTTAAAGTACTTCCTCAGACTTGAAGCGACCATATCTAAACAAGGAATCCATATATGTCAAACAAAATACACTCTAGATTTATTATCTGACACCGGTTTGCTTGCTGTCAAACTTGCCAATACTCCAATGATGAAAGACACTAAACTCAGCAACGCCAATGGTACTCCTATCAAGATCAATCCATCTACCGACGACTTATCGACAAACTCATTTACCTAACAAACACAAGCCCAAATATCAGTTTTTCTGTACAACAACTCAGTCAACATTAGAATTCTCCTTCAAACACTCACTATGAGACAACTATAAGAGTATTGAAATATCTCAAATCTTCTCATGCATTATGTATTTTTCTGTCTGCAAATTATGCCCTCCAACTGAAGGCCTTTTCAGACTCAGACTGGGCAACCTGCCCTGATACACGCAGATTAGTAAACGGGTTTTGTATATTTCTTGGGGACTCTCTAATCTCACTGAAATCAAAGAAGCATAGTACATAGCCATGACCACTACAATATGTGAAATACATTGGCTGACTTATTTACTCACTGATCTGAAAATCGATTTTGTCAATCATGCTCTACTATGTTGTGATAGTCAATCAACAAGGCATATAGTGGCTAACTTCTCATTTCATGAACGTACCAAGCACATCGAGCTTGATTGTCACTTGGTCCGTGAAAAACTTCAACAAAAATTGTTCCATCTTCTTCCTATCAAATCATCTCAGTAGTTGGCCGACATTTTTACTAAAGCATTGGATCCAAGTCCATTCCATTCTTTTATTTCCAAGCTGGCCTTAATTGATATATGTGCTCCATCTTGTGGGAGGGTATTAGATAATACTTAGCCCTTACCTTAATTTGAGTTAGTATTAATCAAAATGTTCTTAAGTTGTTAGAGACTTATTAGGACTTAGTTATTTTTCTGTTTTTACAATTAGTTAGATGGATTTACCTACACCATCTATATAAGTCAGATTTATATTTGTAAATAATTCAATTTTCTAATAATAGTAATTCAGATGATGTTCATTAATTCTTGCCTTTATTCTAATATTGAGCGCAAGCAGATTTTGTCTCCAACGCTTCCGCACCGACTAATCAAGGAAAACCTGTCCTCGCCTCGTTTTATAGTGGGTATGAAATTTAGACTCTCATCTTCTCCCGCAACGGAGTTCGAGTTTTTCTCCTACACCTATTTATATATATAAAATTATAAATTTAAAAAATCATATTTATTATTATTAATATATTAATATAATTATTATTAGAAAATAATAAAAATAAAAAATATTTTCTATAGAGATCATATTATAATTTTTAATATTTAAAAAAATATTAAGTATATTTAATATGTTTATGCATATAAAATTTAAAAATTACAATAATACTTGCATGGCGTGTTTCAGTGTGAGGTGGATATTATTAGAAGTAGTTAAAAGATATCTATATTAGGTGAAATTTGTTAGGTTAGTTACATTAATAGTTCTATATAAAAGTGAATCATACTATAATTGTGTAATAATTCTTCAAATAATAATTTCAAGTTTAATTTTTCTCTTTAATCATTTCTCTTTTTCTTAGGCTCAACCATGATTCTTAACATGGTACCAAAGCAATAATAATTATTCTGCTATATTCTTTTTCCAAATTTTCTTTATCATTTCTTCCTCATTTTGAATCCACAACTGTAATTCTTCATTCTTTCTCAATTTGGTTGTATAATATTTGTAGATTCAAGATTGAAGATGCTTTGTGATTATGATGCAATTATTTGAAAGTTTCATTTGATTAACCATTCTACTTTAGTGATATATTTCACTATAATTTCATTCTCTTTAGCCATTGTTGGTTTTCTTTTTGTGCTTCTACCATATGGTAGTAAAGCAATTATCATTTTCTTTATTATTTTACCTTATGGTATCATATATTTCTCATTCTTTTTGTGTTTCTATCATATGATGGTTAAACTTTGTTAGCCTAATTTGGCATTTAAAGATCTAATATTTGAATTCTTGATTCTATATGGGAGTGAGTGTCGTGGAGACACCATAAAATTTCGACGAGAGTTATGCACCTCGGCTGTTACGCTACCACCTTCTACATGAATTTTGTTGTTTAGCCGATGTGATTACGACTTGTATTATTTTTCTTTCATTTGTTTCATTGTATTTTTCTTTTTCTTGTATTGTTCTTCCCAAGTTGAAAATGTTGTTACATACTTCTAACTTGCGGAGGACTATTAAAAATAGTTAAAAGATATCTATAGTTAGGTAAAATTTATTAGTTAGTTACATTAATAACACTATATAAAAGTGAATCATACCCTACTTGTATAATAAGTGTTCAAATAATCATTTCAAGTTTTATTTTTTTCTTTAATTATTTTTTTTTCTTGAGTGACATTTGTTAAAGTAGTTACATTAATATAGCACTATATAATTTTTTTTTTATAGGTAAAACGTACAACACGGTGGTTCGCATATCAAAGCGGTGCTCACATTAAATATTTTGACAACTACTTGATAAGATTATAGTAAATCAAATATTTGGTGAATTCATCGATTTTCAATAATTATTTTTACTTATGTATTTCATTATGTTGAAATATTTGATAAGAGAAAAATACATTGATTCACTGCAAGTTAATTATATTAATTAAAATAAAATACTTATCAATTTCGTAATAAATGATCCATTTGATCGTATCTTATAAATTAAAATAATTATAAAAACGAAAGAGATAGAATAATATTTTTATTAAATTAGTTATATCAACTATTGATGCGTTGAAAAAAAAATTATTGACGTATTTACTATTACCGGTCTAAAGTGAAAGATAATAAATTAAGAATGACATATATAATATTAATTAAATAATATAATTAATCACTTATTTTAAAACAGTTTTATTTTTTACAAATAAATCATTTATCGTACATCAGTATCTAATACTTTTCTTAAAAAGAATCAATCTGAAAAAGATGAATGTTTTTATTTCTATGAAACCGTAGTTGTTGCACCGCTAAAAACATCTTATAAATAAATACTCACGCCGATGATTTTTATAAAAAATATATCAGTTGTAGAAATAAAGGCCACACCTTTATATATGTACTTGTGTGGATTATGAACCGTGAATACATCAATTAAGTTAGGTCAGTGGGCACATAATAGAAAAATAAATGAACAAGTTGACTTTTATTGGTTGGTGCGATACATTCATATGCATATTGAAGTCTCTTTATTGTGTCACATATTATTATTTAAGCAAATAAAAGGTTCGTGCTCCCAATGTCATATCCAACAAGTAATTCAAGATGCCTACAAATTTCGTGAGATTCTTTGTTCTACTCATTATCTTTTTGGGTTTCTCATATTTTCTCTCTACCTCTGCTATCCCTGCAACAAGTAAGCATTTCATAGGATATTCATATTTTTAGTTCCTTTTCAATTTTTTGTAGAATGTTAGTTAGATGAATATTTGTATTGATTTGTCCTAGGAACCCAAAATTTGAAATGCGAAGATGCATCAACTCTACCTTCTTTAGCTAAGGTTAGTGCTATTCATCTTTCTTCATATATATGATATAACTTAGCAAAAAATTATTATGTAATGAGTGTTGGGTTGTCAAAATTTGAGATATATAGTACTATTATGTTCAAATTATGTATATAATAATATCCTTTTTATTTTTAATAGATATTAAACTAGAGTTCATACAAATATTAATATTAAACTAATGTTTTAACTCGTGTCATGCACATGATATATATATATATATTCTTGCAATGCACTACAATGTCAAGTAATGACTCGTGCGATGGCGGGAATGATACTAGTGGTTACCCAAATAATAATCATATCTCATAGTGTAAATATTTATGTTGACATTTTAAGAAATATATAATACTAAGATATATAGATATATATATAGTATGATATAATTAAACTCATACTTAAACTACTCTTTTACACTCCAATCTAGAGTTATTGAACTTTAATAGGTTGTATCTTATTTATAAATATGTTAATGAAGAGAACTATAACGAGAAGTTTAACTTGAAAAAAAATTAAATGAAATTTCAACCTTTAGAGTTTGTCAAATCGATTGGGAGTATTTTATTTTGATTTCTCGGTAAAATAATTTTTTGCCATCGTTTAAATTTTGTTTGGGAGTTTAGAGATAAAGAGAATGAATGACTTTTAATATATAAAAGGAGGAAGAAAGGAAATGAGAAGAGAAGAGAGAGTAGCCACCTACCGTCCTGAAAATTTTATATACTTTTTAATGTTTATGATGAAGTTAAATGAATAAGTTTCTGATAAAATTAAGATGTACAAGAGAAAATATTAATTAAAATATTCACAACTATTTTAAGATTATTTCAAAAATTTCTTTACTACAAGTATTTAGAGAAAAACGTGGGAAACAAATTCCGAAATATTTATTGGTTTCTTCTTTTGACTACGGTCTTGTTCGTAATTTGTTTAATTTGCAGGTGGGTAATAATTATGGTGAGGAAGTGGTGCTAGTTCATATGGACGAAGGATTTACTGAAAGGAGGATCGATTTGGAAATACAAGACTATGATGGGACAGGAGCAAATAGAGATCATGAGCCAAAACCCCCGAGAAGGATTTAATCCCTAAATAACAATCCCATTAAATATATATATGTTTATTGTCTTTCTCGTGTATAAGTAAAATAATGGAATAATATACATGCATGTCGCACCCTTTCATTTACTTAATTATATAATATGTTTGCTATTTCATTTTTATTCAAAAAAACAAAAATATGATTATGTAACTGAGTTGTTATTTTTAATAAGAGACTACAAGACTTTCGACACAATATTTATAGGCGCGCAAAAAAAAAAAATTTATATGCATGTTTAAATAATTTTTATTTAAAACTGCGATAGTAGAAACTTCAAATAAATAAGGTTGTCCACTAACCACACAAGAGGATACAGTAAGTCAAACGATAAAAACAATTTGTAGTACTTCAGTTTTTACAAACACTTGAATAGTAATATTCTTTTCAAATGAAAAATCAATTATAATGGAATAACACATGCTTAAGAACAATACTTTCTTTCACAAAACAGAGTAACACATGCTTAAAAATAATTTGTATTTCTGTAATTTTTACAAACACTTGAAGAGTACTCTCTTTCAAATGAATAGTCATTTTAATTATAATTTAGTAACCTACTTATTTTACAAAACTCATTATTTATTGAGTGACCGAACCATCACATAACCATTTGTGAATGTGATAGTACCGGTGCAATTTGAGAAACTGTTTTAATTATAACCTCGGCAACAAAAACACAAATCCAACCATCAATAGACTCAAATTGAAAAAAGCTTCATTTGAAAGGAAACGGAGAAGGAAAAAAAATGAAAAAAAAACGTTGAAGAGAAGACAATGGTAAAGTAATGAAAAAGAAGAAACGAGAAGGGAAAGTCACAATAGCAAATGAGTAGCAGATGATACATGATATGCATTTTAGGGTTACGGATAATCTATGCACGAACCAATGCAAATTTTTTTTGACAAAAATGCAACTTGTTCAAATTAAAACAAAATAATGCGACTCAAACAAAATATTTAAAAAATAAGTGACAAAATAAGGGCAGAGAAAAACAAACTCACTAAAAATGTACGTAAGATAGGTTCAAACCGCAAAACATAGTGGATGAACGAGCTCACAACAACACCATGCCACTTAACAGTTCATGTGTGACATTATTATATATAATATTAGCGTTTTGGCCAGAAAAAAAGTATGTCAAGATCAGCACCTAGCTAGAATCGATCCCCGTACATTGGGAAAAAGCTGGTGCATAACACCACCAATCTGCTTTACGATTACTGTAGTTTATGTGAACAATATATATATATATTTTCAACTATATCTGTAGTTTAAAAGAGTTACACCAATACCTCAAAACCTAGCTAACATGTCAGTATTCCTTTTGAAAAGTTTAATTTCCCATAAAAAAGATAATAGGAGAGGCTGCCATGTCAACTATAAGAGTTTCTGCTTTAATATGTTGGGTCACTTTTGATGGAAAAGACCAACAAATTTTTTCTGATTTTCCTTTATAGATAAATAAATACTTTTTAGTATGAAACACAATATCTTAACACATTTTATGTCAAATAGATAACCTTTGCTAGATAATATATAGCTTTACCAAGATGAACCCTAGACAGTAACTACCTTCCACCAGTCAAAAAATAATAATTACCTACCTGCTAAACAATTTCCAGCTCTAGCAACTCTCAAGCTGAAGGTTCATGCATGTGACTTGTGATTCTTTGAATAAATATAACAAAGAAAAAGCCCACCCAGAGATGCAAGCTTAAACAATCTTCGGTTCCTCTGCCACCAGCCATGTTGAATATGAATTGCAAAAGAAAAAGCATCAAGCAAATTATCAGTAATAATCGACATCATAACTATGATCATCTTCCTCAGGGAAATATGCACCGTCCATATTTTCATTATTATCCCAATCCTGGTCACCATCCTCAAAATTATCCTGGTCACCATCCTCAAAATTATCCGCTGATCTCAGCTCATCATCCTTTTGGTCCTCAACCTTAGATTGAAATTTGTCATGATTATCAGAGGGTAGATCAAATCGTACTTTCTTGGGATTACCCGCATTTGCCTGTAATATAGGTTACTCATCAGAAGACAATTTGCGAAACAATTGAATGTTCATAATGCATATGTTGCAAATTTTTCTTTTATACATGTATAAAGCAACAAACAAAAGCAATGTCCTTGGACATTAATTTGAAAATATCTCAGTAACATATCAAATGACTAGAGATTAATGAGTTGTTTAATACTAATATCCAGTCCAGTAGTAATAAGTTATTGAACAATGTAACAATAATCAAGTATTACATCAATAATCCCTTCTCGCTTAATTGTCAATTGATTCAAGAGTGAGTTCCCACACAGAAAACAAAATTGTTTCAATACAAATCCTTTCCATATCTATTGATGTTTAAGGTTAGTGCACAAAGATTAAAATAAAAAATGGACATATATTTGAACAAAAAGAGTCTTATTTAATTTTTTAGTTATTGTCATTAAATGCATAATAGATTTTTTAAGTTCTTCCTCCTAACTAAGGCTAATACATCAATCTATATAGAATGGAGGAAGCACTAGCTTAGAAATGCATCTAAAACCTGTTGAAAATATATTTATATTTATTACATATCATGTAAATAGGGATAATATCCCCCATATTTATTTTTGTATTTATTGCCTTGAGCCTATATAAAACAGACTCCGTTGTGTAGTTCAGACACACGGTTTCACCATATGTCTCTCTCATTTTCTCTTATTCAACATGGTATCTAGAGCCTATTAAGAGAGACAACCCTATACCGTGATTATCCCGGGACCCACTGTCCTTCGGTGAGATTTTTTTTCGGTAAACCGTGTCTCAATTCCGGTTTACCCTTTCTTTGTCGCTTGTCGTTCTTTTTTATTTTTCCAGCAAATCAGTCCACTGTTCATCGCACGGTACTGTTCATGGGAAGAAAAAAAAAATCCTCTTCCGCCACTGTTACGCTGCTGGTTTTAGGTAACTACTTATTGATTATGGCTACTTATGAAGATTTTCTTCGGTGGAGAGAGTATTGTCAGAACTCAAGTTCCGCTGTTTCCGCCGCACAAAGTGGTAATTCACCTGTTTGCATCTCACCTTCTCATAGCCCATGGATTCTCGATTCTGGTGCATCTGATCACATTACTGGTAATAAGACTCTTTTCTCCTCTCTCACAACATCTGGTTATTTACCTAGGATAGTCTCAGCCAATGGTTCCCAAACACAGTCTCAAGGGATTGGCACTGTCCAAATCCTCCCTACTCTATTAGTTAAATTTGTCCTTTATGTGCCTGGATGTCCATTTAATTTAATTTCTATCAGTCGAATGACTCGTTCTCATGACTGTGTTGTCACATTTACTAATTGTAATGTTACTTTGCAAGACCGAATATCAGGACGACAAATTGGTGTCGGATGTGAGTCTAATGGTCTTTATTATCTCTCAAACCCATCAACAGCGTGCCCTACCACGTATTCTCCTCTTACTATACATGCTCAGTTAGGTCATCCGAGTCTTCCCAAACTTCAACAATTAGTACCTAATCTAATCAAATTATCTAGCTTAAATTGTGAGTCGTGTCAATTAGGGAAACACACTCGTAGTCATTTCACTGATCGAGCTAATAAATGAGCTTCCTCCCCATTTGCTTTAGTTCACTCAGATGTTTGGGGTCCCTCTCGTACTATTTCCACACTTGAGTCTAGATATTTTGTTACCTTTATCGATGATTTTTCCCGTTGTACGTGGTTATTTTTAATTCAAAATAGGTCTGAATTATTTTCTATTTTTGAACAATTTTATAAGGAAATTAAAACTCAATTTGGTGTATCCATTCGCACTTTGCGCAGTGATAATGCCCGTGAATATTTGTCCCATCAATTTCAAAATTTTATGACCTCTAACGGCATTCTTCATCAAACATCTTGTGCTCATACACCTCAACAAAATGGGGTAGCCGAACGCAAAAATCGGCACCTTATTGTCATTAAATGCATAATAGATTTTTTAAGTTCTTCCTCCTAACTAAGGCTAATACATCAATCTATATAGAATGGAGGAAGCACTAGCTTAGAAATGCATATAAAACCTATTACTGAATAAGTTTCAGCCAACAACTATAAATGAAGATAATAAAATAGAGGAAAGAAAATCATTCATCTATTGAACAGATTAAAATAGAAGAAATAGAAAAAACAAGATCAGTAAGCTAGACTTGATCATGCAAAGTAACCACCAGCTTCCACTTAGTGGTGTATGCTTACAACCTTTTCAAACAAGAGAAATCAAATAGCAATTATATTATTGACTTAACTATTCCTGAAGGATATTAACAATCAATTTTTAAATGTTGACAACATGCGAATGACAGAATAGATGGAATGAGTTTGACGTTTCAGCTATATCATATAAATATTTGTCTCGTTAGAAAAACTCAAGTGTATGCAGATAAACAAGTGTTAAAAGGAAAAGTATCTCAAGAGAAAGAGTTCAAGAGAGACTTACTGGCTCATCTTCAAATAATTTTGCCAAGCAATCAAAATTGATTTTTTTACTGAGTCTCTGCAGAAGAATACAAGTAAACAAATATTATTAGTAATAGTATATTGCTCGCTAACCTTACTGATACAACTGTCTGTACATAATAAGTAAAAAAGAACACACACGTAAGGATATAACCCCATCTCCATCCCAAAAGGAGACAAAAGAAGCACTAAACCAGAACGGTTAACCAGCAAATGAAACCAAGGACTGAGGTTAAAGCAATCCAACATTACTCAGTGTTTAGAAAGACACTAATGTTGTTATGTTTTCCACAAGCTTGCAGCCTAATAAACAATTAATAATAAATGATTAGAGATGTGGTTCATTGAACAAATTGATGAGCCTTGAAAATAGAATAGAACCTTCCAATTTTAAATTTATATTTTGAAGTGCATATTATTAATATTAAAATTCCAAGTTCAATTCTATGGGATTGAAAACTAACTAGTATATATCATATTAAAATATTAGCCTGGAGTGTTGCCGAAAAAGATATATTCTGTAAGAATTAAAATGATACGTAAATACCTAATATAAAACTTAAATGAAGATTTTATATTATATTGTTCACTATCTTTGTCACTTTCATATTTTAGGAACCATTGGCATTGCCAATGGCAAACTCCAAGGACCATTATTGTCACTAGTGATTTCCGATCATCATTATTATAATCTCTTTTCCACCACTATTACTACCAACATACAACAACCATCATTACTATAGGCATCCTCTGACCTATCCTTTGACAACCATTGCAGTCATTGCCCTCCTATCATCATCCTCAAACTGCCAACATTGCAGACATCCTTAGACAATGCTACTATTAATGTTCTTTTAACCACAAGCTGCCGGTGTCCTCCATCACTATCGCCCCAGTTTCCTCCAATAGGTTCGATTTCAATTCAAAACCGTTGTTTCATATCTCAGTACTTTATTCACACGAACAAAAAGAACACGATTCATAACACAATTTTTACATAATTGGAACTTAAATTACAATTTCAAATCCTAATTTTAGTTTCATTTCCTCTTTTATTATGAAATTAACAACAGTTTACTTCCAACTTCCTTTTCTACCTCTTCCTTTCATTCTTCAACTCCAAAAGTTTGCTCGTCTCCCTCAACTATAGTAGGGATGTAGAACAAACAAGAAAAATGTAGCTTAAGCATTGTTGCCTTGTTTTCTTAATACTTTCCAGTAAGAACCCGATTTGGGATTTTTAGACCAAATATACTATATTGTCCAAGCATGACAGGTTCAAAGATGAGTTAAGCATTGGAAATCCTGTATTGCCAAGGAAATATTTTCATGTTGGTTTTTGTTATGACAAAGGTGGAATCTCCAACACAGCCTCTAATGCCCAGGATAGGACATTTGGAATATGAAGTTTGCACGACTGGACATTTGTAGTTGTCCTGATAATGACTGGCCTAACAACAGATTTAGGATAGACTTTGATTAATACCATATTAGAATTTGGGTTTGAGCCTAATTCAACCCCAAAATGCTAGCTTTAAGGTGAGGGTTGCCTTCCACTTATAATCATTATCTTTGGCATGCCACTAAGGATTAAATCTTTTAAGTTATTACACAATTCGAAAAATGGACGGAGATTAAATCTTGCATCAACACCATAAATTCTATTGTGCAAGTAACGATGTTGAATTTTTCATGATTCATGATCAAGCCTAATAGAAAACAATCAACCTTGTAAATTGACTAGTTTTGTTTTGGAAATCCTGGCAGAGGGCTAATGGCCAAGTTGCTATCAGCCAAGTAAGACTAGTCCAAATTATAGAATAAATTTAAGAAAACCATACTGAACATTTCATTGTAAAAAGTGACATGTTGAATCTTAACCATAAAATGCTTGATTTTCGTTGATCAATTTCCTAGATATGTATGACTGCCTTATGCTTGATATTATTCCTAACAACAAATACGACACGTAGTACAAAAATTATGAAGAGCTTATCGGGAATTATCATATAGTTATTCCTAAGAACACATATGTATGACACGTATATACATTTATTTAATGTTTAAATACCCTTAATAAATAACTTATGAGTTATAACATGCCTATAAGTTATTTTCATCTTATTTCAACAAGCTTTCTAGAATAGCTTACGAAGAAGTGTTCAACTAAACTCCCTAGAATAGGTTATTAAATACACAGTTAAATAAGTTGTTTGCTCCACACACGACCTTAAACCAAAACCTCCTTTTTCCTTTTTTTTAATATTCTTTGGGACTCAAAAATAAATTTTAGACAATAAATAATAAGTTATAACTCCATAAAGGAAAAGTGAGACCTTCAAATTCACAAATATAGATTTTGTGTGTTTGTGAGCATCCGCTTATAAGCATATGCCTAAACAAACTAGAAGCCATCTAATAAAGTTAATAAATAAATTATCTAAAGAAAATGCATAACTGAGAAGTTATTGAACAAATACCTTCGCTTTCATCATTTGGCAAGCGGCCTCTGCAGCAGATTGAGCAGGCCCTGAATTTTTTGTTTGTTGAGCTCGTCTCTGCTTCATTTCCTAGAGTAGTGTATTTAACAAACCAAAAGATTATATGCTTGAAGTCTTACAGTACTTCATGCAACATTTATCATATTATGTAGACAAAATAAAACTACGCATAACTATTGGATCTGCACTACGAAAGCGCTCCAGTTGGCCTGTATCCAAGAATGCTGTCACATATGAAACTAACATAAATTTAAAAATGAATATTAATTTGATCAGAATATGAATTCAGTTCATTTGCCAAATATGTTACTGGGGAATAAATAAGCATATGAATGAGTGTTTTACATAGACAAACTCATATGTGTGTGTGTATATATATATAGCAATATGGCCGTTCTTGAATCCTTAGCTCAAACAAAACAAACACACATTAGATGTTCTGCTATTATTACCCTCCTTAGCTTGGACATTTTCTTTCTTGTTTAATCTTTCTTTTCTACATTCTGTGATTACTCATTTCATCATGAAAAAAACATGGACAGTGGTTGAGCGTGGGATACCATTTAATAAAACCATCGTGGAATAAGATGTGGCAAACTTCCAATTAGCCTTGACTTGCCAAATACAGATGATCTGGGAAATAAGAGAGCACGACGGTGATTGTTTCACCGATATATTTTCCAGGGGAGGCACATGGCTGCAGAGTGGACATTTTGGACGCAGCATTTAGCAAACAGCACTAGAGGATGATGTTCGTTAATGGTAGAGGACACACCCGAGGAACGCCGAAAGGAAGAAATTCTAGAAAAGAGTTTTGAACTTGTGCATGGTTGATTAGAATAATAGACATCTGATTTTTTGTGAAGTTTCAGTATTTAGAAAATTCATTAGTGGAATAGTGATAAGACAGGTCACGGAGGATTGTACCACTCTAATACCATGTTGAAGTTATGGGTTTTACTCTTTTAGATAAAAGAAGAAGAGAAAGAATATAAAGACAGGTCACGGAGGATAAGACAGGTCACGGAGGATTGTACCACTCTAATACTGATAGGTCAAACTTTAGTAGAGTAGACAATAGTTTCATAATTTGGAAAGTCATATTCTAATTTAATGGGTTTCTAAGAAAACATTGATTAAAATCATTGATGTGATACATTCTTAACATGACTTATGTAATCAGAACTACAAATCCAACAGCGGATGGATTTCATGGAAAAGTTTATTTAACAGGTGACAATCTCACTGAAAATTGATTCAAAAATACCTTTCTAGATTTTGCCACAGCTGCAGTAGCAGACTGATAACGCTCTCTTGCTGCTAGTACATCCTCAGGACAGTTTTTCATATTTTCTTCAAAAGCTTTCTTCTCAGCTTCTGCATATGCCTCCTTGGCAGCTTGCTCCTGAAAGAATATATAAAGCAGAGTGAGATCCAGTCCACATCAACTCCCACAAAAGACGATGAAATAGAAAACCAGTGGAAAACAGAAGTATAAACTAACAGACTACTTTATCCAGCACTATTAAGAAATAAAATATTAAATACAATTGTTTGTACCTTGATATAGTCTTGGTTCTCATTTTCCCATATTATCCTTTTGAATTTTGTCTCTTCCTCATTGTTTAGGTACGGATCAACCTATGCAGCATTTGGCAGTGACAATAATCAGTGTGTTATGCATGACAAAGACCTGATGGTACATTAGCGCAGGCACAAACATGTGTTTGTATGTGTAATACAAAGCAACACCAAGACGGAAATTTTTACAGGGTCTAGCAACAAGCAGAGAAATAAATTTGGCAAGTTGAAATATTAAGTTGCGAGAATAATAGAATCAAAAAAACTTGAATCGATATCTGATAACTTCTAGAAATAATAATTGTTGAAGTTGTGGGATTTTAGATAAAATAAGAAGAGACAATAATAAGGATTTGAATATTATTGATAATAGATTTATGCTAACTTGATTACAAAGGACTCAACACTAATCTTTATTTATAAAGAAACATGGACTCAATCTTAAATTAGGAACAAATCATAATAATAATAATAAGAGATATTCTAAGATATCTCTACGATTATAAATTGATCATAAGAAATAACTCAATATACTCTAATATAATATAGGCTAAATATCACCTGTAGTTCTTTAACTTAATTTCAGTTAACGTTTTAGTCCTTTATCACCTGTTGAAGTTGTGGGATTTTAGATAAAAGAAGAAGAGACAATAATAAGGATTTGAATATCATTGATAATAGATTTATGCTAACTTGATTACAAAGGACTCAACATTAATCTTTATTTATAAAGAAACACGGACTCAATCTTAAATCAGGAACAAATCATAATAATAATAATAATAATAATAATAATAATAATAATAATAATAATAATAATAATAATAATAATAATAATAATAATAAGAGATATTCTAAGATATCTCTACGATTATAAATTGATCATAAGAAATAACTCAATATACTCTAATATAATATAGGCTAAATATCACCTGTAGCCCCTTAACTTAATTTCAGTTAAAGTTTTAGTCTTTTATCTTGTTTTTTCTTCCCGATTTAGTCCTTTATTCCTAACAATATCAAATAAAGTATGAAAATAAGAGTTTATTTGAAGATTTGCGTTACGAATTTGATGAAATTTGTATTATATTGAAGAATATAATTAATTTTATGAGTTTTGTTTGAATTTTTTTTTGAATTTTTATATAAAAAAGGATAACATTGTTGACATTTTAAAACATAAAATATCAAACTGTCACTTAAAATTAAAATAAAGGACCAAGTCGGGAAAAAAAAAAGATAAAGGACTAAAACGTTACCTGAAATTAAGTTAAGGAACCACGGATGTAATTTAGCCTATAATATAATAAATATTATAAAATATTTTCTAATATTTTAACACTCTCCCTCAAGCTAAAGCTTACATGAAAATAATGTTTTGCTCTACAAAATAATAAAAAAGAATGGAAAGAAAGGCGTACTTCAAGGAAAGAAAGGCAAGACCAATACATCTGAAACAAAGGTGGGGCCGATGCATCTGAGACAAATTGCTAAGCTAAAGTGTGTGTCATGAAAATAAAAGACACTTTCAGAATGACCATCAATGAAAAAGAAGTCGTCACTAATATGATTCATATGTGGAAAAAGGACACCATTGGTATGATCGTTGATAGAAATAGAAGCCACTGTTATAATCTATTAGTAAGAATCAAATCCCATGACAAACATTAAAGAAGAAGCACTGCGCCTCTAACTAAACGAAACCATGATCGATCAACGGAGTGAAAAAGTGCATCCAAAATAGGAGAGATAACAGTTGTTTGAACAAGAACACATATTTTCATTGATCAAAATTGGAAAGTAAGGACATATCTGGAATTGTGAAGCTGTGGGAAGACAAATCGAAAAAGGTCGCGTCGTAAACGGTTGTCGGAACAGATACCTTTAACCTCCTCTACAAGGGCAGAAGCACAGTTCTTGTAAGAAACTGCATGTAACCGTAACTCGAAACTGAAAAATAAGGGCTGGAATAGGAAGGCCGAGGCAAGAGCAACGAGAAAAGCCGCGTTGTAAACGGCTGCCAAACACGTCGTCTTGCGCCGAGGCAATTGCGCATGGATTGGACGTACGGAGGAAGAGACAGCGCGTGTGGGCGATCTAGAAGATGTGAAGTTGATGGAGTGGTTGTTTTCCAAGAACAGTGGTGGCGGAGGTAGCAAGCTGAACGGAAAATGTCGAAACAAAGGAGATCATATCAAAAACGATAAACTATTACATTATCAAACTTTTGGAAACTCGGCAGCGGGATCGTTCAAGGAGGATCGAAATAGGCTCTAGATACCATGTTGAAGTTGTGAGATTTTAGATAAAATGAGGAGAGAAAATAATAAGGGTTTGAATACTATTGATAATAGTTTTATGCTAACTTGATTACAAAAAACTCAATGCTAATCTCTATTTATAGAGAAACATATACTTAATCTTAAATCAGGAACAAATCATAATAATAATAATAATAAGAGATATTATACGATCTCTATGATTATAAATTGATCCTAGTAAATAACTCAAGATACTCTAATATAATATAATAGATATTATAAGATATTTTTTTAATATTCTAACAATAACGATTTGTGATAACCAACCAAACAAACTGGGCATAATTATAGAAGTAGACCATTTCTGTTGGATTTAGAAATATAAGTATAACTAACCAACTTCTTTACAAAATAGATTAGGAGAGCTGTTTCCTAAAATCTCTTCACTCTTTTATTTGTTTCCTTATTTGGGAGATTTGGTGCTGAAATTAAGTACAACTAGTGGAAGGCCTGCTGCCATGTTCTCTCTTATAAATCCCTCTCCTTGTAAGTAAATCATTTGAATAAGAAATATATCAGAGTTTTCCCCTATGTACAAAACACTTTCTCTAGTCACAAGGGGAGCAAAAGATCTTGGCCATGTGATATGGGACATAGAATGTTAGAACTGGAATTAAAACAGAAGAAAATTGACAGCAAAGATGAAAGAAAGAAAATCAAGAAGGGTTTCTCTCAAAAATGTATTATTGAAATTGACAACGAATAGATGTAGCAGTTACAGATTTCCTAACTGAAATGCCCTGCAATTCAGTCCCAACCAATTAACTCTCTAACTGCCTCCCTATTGAAGACTAAGCTTCTATTATTTATACTAACAATCCTAACTAATTCAGTTAGGATTTACAGCTGGCACAGCTCAGCAATTAACAAAACTAACAACATAGAAATTAAACTTGGCTCCTTCTCTCATACACCTTCCTAATAGGAAGTCTTGCTTGACTAGCAATCCTATCATAGAACTAGATAAAGAAGAAGACAATTTGAATTACTGACCATGATTATTTCATCTTTTTAAATTTGTTAATTGGCATTTTCTAAATAAGATTACTTAACCTCCTCAGTTTGCTCTACAATTGGCTGATATCTTCACCAAATCTCTACTAGGACCTCAAATTGATTATATATGAAAAAACTGGATAAATATGATATGCTCCAGCTTGAGAGGAGTGTTGATTATTAGTCATATTATGATTATTCTCTCTATTTATTATCGTTCATATAGTTTCATATCTTTCCTTTTTTGAGAAATTTTCTCGTGTATATAAATATGTACAACCACATTGTGAAATGCAAGTTATTCATTCTAAATTATTCAAGTAGCCCCCACAATATTTAGGCAACAGATTCCCTAAGCCTAAGCCACTATCCTACATAAGCAGACAACACTTGGTTCCAATAGACTATTTTGATTATTACTATTAGATGCTTTGCATACACTAAAATTACAGCCTGACTGATGACTAATGACTTATTGACAACTGTTTAAACACTAAACAAAACACCACCCAACCACAAAATTGAAAACACAATACTGAAGAATTAAAAGAACAGCTGACTTGTAATGAAATACGATAAAAATGAGTATTTAATGGCCTCTCGATCAAAAAGATCATGTTAGAAATCTGAAAATAGTTTTGCCAAAACAGTGTAATACTAATAGTCATTTGTAGCTGTAAAAGCAGAAGCAGTAACAGATAAAATATTAAACTTGTTAGTCACCTCTTCATCATCAATATCAGACAAATTTCCTGATTCATCTTGAGCTTCTGCACTGGTGTCATCTTCTCTATGTGAGTCATCATACTCATCATGTTTGGTGGTCTCGCTCCCAAAATTGTGCCCTAAAACCATTTTTGAGAAAGTTAAAAATTAATAACTGTGAACAGAGGTAATATAGATCGTTAGAGAAAGAAAAATAAGAGTACATGGAAATACTTTTTAGCACAGAGGTAGCCAAATCTTCTTTTTGTTCCTTGCATGCACTATTTGACGGCTTCACCACCTAACAGAAAGAGAGGGGGGGGAATATTTGAAAGCTGTATTAGTTTATGGCTATGGCCATCACATGCGGTATAAAAAGAGAAGATGGAATTGTCAGTAGTAAGATGCCCATATATTCATTGGCTTGAGAAAAGATGGTTTCAAGTAAGATAAGTATTATTTGAAAGTAAAAGCTTCTACTTGATGACATTTTTGTAAAAGCTTCTCATCTCAGTAGTACTCTTGTAGCATAAGATTAATTCAACAAGTCATTACTAAACTTCGAAGATTTGGAGACTAGTATGGTTCATATATAATGCAGCTGGATAATTCAATCAAAACAATAATATTTATGGATCTGGTCTGTAGTAGTAGTAGTGAAAAAACAATTAAACCATAAGCATGGCATTTATGATATTTGGCACCACTATTTTGTGCTTGGAGTTTGTGCATATAGGTATACAGTCTCCTCCAAGATATAAAACAAAATTTAGCGAAATTTAAAAGGATTTTTCAACTGGCAAATGCCGATATTGTTAGATTGGATATCATGTCCCAGATTCGAACCCGAGACCTCGCAGTTGTGTGCGAGTTTGTTTACCATTTCATCTACAGACCAAAAAATTTTATCAAACTTTCCTGGTTATATCAATTTATCTGGCAACTGAACTATAAAGTCAGTGCAAATATTTTGCTTCTTTCTATACAATGACAAGCCCTGGTGTCTATTTACATTCTTTCATGATACTAGCTTAAAAGAGACATAGCATGGGCACTTAAAAAATGAAATGCAAACTGCCCTAAGTCCCAATCAAGGTATACTTACATCGGCACTTTCCTTAGAAAGTATTTTCTTCGCTCTCTCCCTCTCAGCACGCTGGAATGCAGGAGGGTCCAAACCACCACCAAGTCCTCCCGAGAGCTTATCAAACTGTAAGTGTATCAATCGGCTCATTAGTAAACAGTAAAAATCATAATTGGTTTAAAACAAGCTAAACATCCAGACAAGAAAGAATATACTAACATCCTTGTAACATGTTTCACATAGTCCAAGTGCAAAATGGGGAACATTGCTATCTGCTTTGTGCTCACACAGTAGATCTTTTGAAGTAGATCCTTTGAATTCACTGTTTGACAATACAGGCATATTTTTTTCATGCTCTTTTGCCATTGTATTCAACTCCTCAATCTGTAAGCATAATATATTTATGAAAATTTTCAATTCATTTTCAAATCCAACATTGAGTTCTACTAAAAACACAAATCCAAAATTGTATAGAGCTTTGATAATCCCAAATATAAAAAGAGACAGCAACATTAGAAGTCAGACACGTACAGTCAAGCTAGAAGAGTCTGTATTCTCAAATTCTACCAATCGCTTGGTCAATGTTGCCTCACATACATGGACGATTCTTAGCTGCATTGAAAATAAGAAAATCAAAAGGTCAACACCATATGTCAACACCATATGCCCATTGAAAATTAGAAAATTACTGAGAAGGTCAACACCATATGTTACAGCTAACATGATCATTCTCTATCATCAAGAAGCAAACAGAGTCTAATACTAAAACCCCCAAAAAGAATTATATATTGTTTGGTTTATAGTACATCTGATACACATGGGCATAAATCACCCCCTTCATGCATATAGTGATACTAATACTGATACCGATTTATGGAAAGAAAAACCCAATTTCTGAAAAATAGAAGCCAAGCATAATGTCATATATGATCCTGCAATCATATTTATGAATAAAAGGTTCCCGCAATTTCAGCGACAAAACAGGCAAAAAAAAAATCAGAGTACGCATTTTATCAATGGTGTATCTTAGACTATAATAATATCATTTCTTATATTTTTTTGTCATAGTATATCATAGTTTATAACATGCAAACACAGCGCACCGATCCCTTACACTAGACAAGTGCTACGATATATTATCATATATCTTACATTGGTTTCCATTTATTGATTAGATTTTGAGTTTAATTAGGAATAAGAATTTATTGATTTTTTACAATTCAGTCTTTTTTTATCAAACAATTCATAGTCTCTATTCTATCTTCCCGAATTCCTTTTTTAAAATCCTACAACTTCAACTCAAAGAAAATTATAAAATTGTTAGAAAAGGTTAACGCAACTTACAATATCTGGCTTAGAGAAGTTAAAACCATGTGCAAGAACAGAAATGTATAATGCTGCACCAAATAATCCACTGGGTTTCCTCCCTGTCTGTTTTCAAACATTAGCAATGCAATGTCATAATGATAAAAAGAATTCACATTTCACATCTAAAACTAATGCTTTCTTTTATCCAAATAACTTAGTAAAAATGTCAGATCAACAACAACTCACCTGCATCCAGTCACGGTTCATACTCGCAATAATGTTCAGTGCAGTTTCAGAAACAGCCACATTTCTATGCTTTAACAAACCTACATGTAAATTAATCTAATAAGGTTTCCTTGCTCCATAAAAAAAACTTCTGGATAGAAAATTAAAAGAAAATATGCTAAAACAAAATTATATTAAAGTTTTCATATAAATAACAAATAGATGAATGTTTTTCCGTACTGACAGTATATAAGTTAAATTGTCTTCATAAATTTCATTTTTTAGAAAACTGACATTTCATTTAAAAATTAAAGGAAAATTTGCGCAACTCAAAGTAATTTAGGACTATTTTCAAATAGACATGCTGATAGTGATACGGGTGAAACAGCCACATTAGCAGCTCTACAAGAAAAGGTCTACCTACTTTTTGAAGTGTGAAAAAAATTTGCAGTGGTCTGCTGCAAATAACAGCATACTTACTATTAGTATATTTATAAAGAAAAAGACTAGGATCAATAGGCTTTCGAACAATTGGGTGCTCTTGAAGCCTTAACACTTGACAAAGCTGCAAAAAAACTGCTCCAAGCACGTAACTGCATAACAAAGTCATGAACATGAACAAACAAGATTCAGAAACACACAAAACAGAGATACATTGTGATATAAGTAAACCAAATAGGGGGGAAAATATAAGCAGTGCCAGAACTCTAATAACAAAAGAAAAGCATACTCACACATTAATCCTTAAATAATTTGAAAAATCAATAAGGAGGTATGGCTTATTATTATCCCTGCAAGAAAAAGAAGAATTTCAGCATGAAAAATGAAATATTAATGTTGAACTTCAAACCGTGGTGCAGCACTACAACGTAATTTACTAAAATATTAACAGGCTCAGGAAGGGATGCATAAGGAAGAGCAATAGGGGCTAGGGGAGAAAAGAAAGAGAGAGTATAAGAAGCCCTTCCCACCAATCATCTTACTTTCAAGGGTTAATTGAAGAGAAAAAAATAGCTTTCTTGGTAGGGTAGCAAAGCTAAAATTCCTAGGAAAAAATGCCAATAAGTGGAAAAGAGGGAGAGTGCGAAGAGGAGATGATAAGATGCCCTCCAAAAAAATAAAAATGTAAAAGAAAAATAAGAAAATGGAAAAATGAAGCATGAAGTTACAGGGTCCAGCATTTTTTTTAATATCAGAAACAGGAATCCTTCCATCAAATAAATAAATGACGTTCCCTTCAAGCCATTGTGAGCCAAAGAGAAGCAATAAAACACAATTCGTTGTCGCCATAACAACTCTAGGGACAAAAGAGAATTCCTTACAAATACAAGCATTCCTATTCCATTTTAAATCCCCCAAACAACAGCATGCACAGGAAGCTGGCACTAAATTTTGAGCTTGGCCTCTTCTCCTTCTCCTTCTTTGCAATTGCAGCTATCATGCTACCCACTCTACTGCTATCCCTTTTTTTGTAAGGAGAAGTATACAACAAGAACTTAACAATGTCTTACATTCCTACTAGACCAGCTTGCCGCCCTTATGACTGAGACTTTTTCTTCCATTTGGTTTTGTGACCTTAAATCTAAAGTTCACGGTTATTAACATTTTTTACTATGTTGTCAATATCAGATAGTGGCGCAGAGCGCCGTACCCCAAAAATGGGATAGCGGGATGACCGCTATTGCGAAGGCCAAAAACCAGAATATAAAATAAACATAAAATGAAAACTGTTTACAAAAAAACTAAAAAGTAGCAAAATAAATTAAAGGAGTAATCATATTAGGGACAAGACAGAGGGCAAAACAGACTGGTTGCAAAGAAGAAAAATGAAGACGAGAAACAACTAAAAAGAAAAACAAACTTGTGTGAAAGAGAGAAAGAATAAAATGAACGTGTGAAGTGAAACAGAGGAAGAAGAAAACAAAACTAAGAAACTGAATACATGATGCTGGCTGCAAAAAGGGGTTAAGTGATTTTATAACAATAATAATAAATAAAATAATTAGGTTAAGTGGGTGGGTGTTGAAAAGACAGAAAACACAGGAACAAGTCGTATCGCAGGTCGGGCCGCGCCAGTGGTCCACGATTAGGCGCAATTCGCAGCCGCAAGCGCCGCACCCGTCGAAGGCGTTTCCACGGCCGATAGTATCGCAGTAACCGTCCACCGCACCGGGATTCCGAGATCTTGCCAGGATCGACAACAGATATTTTTTATTTGTCCAAACTCCCAATCACCCTGACTTTGAAAAGGGGGGCTATAAGAGTATCTCTCTACAATATGTGATAATGTGCTTTTACTAGTGCGTACATCAGTACAAAACTCATCGATAAATTGAAATTGGAAGCTCAAGCCCAAGCATTCATTTTAAATGAACTTAAGAACATAACTATATAACTTTGTATTTCAACTTCTACCTTGACTACAAGCACCCGAATCATAAATCTTAACTAGTAAATGTAGAAAAATAAAATCTAATATATATACACCACAAACAGATGACTTAAGTCCAAACCAATATACAGCTTTGCAGGCTAGCCTATCAGGTATATTGAAGTAAGCAAATGAGAACAATGCTTAATATTTGAAGTAAGAAAATGATAAAAATAAATAAAAAATAAAACATGTTTTATTTATTCAAAAGATAAAAAATAATGGCTTGAAATATATATCAAGATCATTATCTGAACAGTTAAGGAAAGGGAGCTTCAAAATTTTCACATCATGTAGTTATTTAGAACTAAAAGATGATAAATATACGAATATTATTAGAGATAGAGCTTGATGCAAGACCCGTGCCAAAAAGATTCCATACCGGAATGCAATATAGAGACATGCAGCCTGTACTTGCTCTGATTTACGTCCTCGGGTGAAATTTCGTTCAAGTGCTATCTTCAATCGAAAAACTCAAGGATTAATTAAATAAAAAGAAAATCATTTCATTTGATATATTAATATATAGAAAGAGAGCACATGGATGAAGTTGAAAATAGTAGCATACTCGATACAAGGCCACAGCTTTATTGGTCATATCTTCCTCATGCACTCCAAGGCCAAAACTTAAATATCTCATTTCATCCCGAGCTGTAAACCAAAGAAAATCGGCACATGTGAATATAATATACAACTATCCACATTTCCCTTTTATAACTGTTTTCCTGAAACAGTGAGGTCATCCTCAAATGCACACTATCAATTGCATTGGCTATTGTGTGCGTTATTCGAGTATACTATACTTGACTAATCTTAATATGACTATTAAACGCCTATGAAGCATCGGTACTTCTAAAATGATGAAGTACTCGTACCAGGTACTTATCCGGTACTGGTACTCGTGGATACTCTGATTTTTTCGTTATTTTACTGCGAGTGAAATTAACCATTGTTTTATTATTAATATAATATTATTTGTGTATTTTAGTTTATTTGTTGTTTTAACCGAATAAAATTTGTGATTTTTCAAACTTTTATTGTAATTTAGTTTTGTGAATTGAACAATTTAGCTCTCTTAAAATAATTATATAAACAAATTCACGTTTTTCATTGATGTACCTGTACCTTGATTTTTTTTTAAATGTTATATCTCGTACCCGTACATATCCATCATAGTTAAACACTTAACTTATTATCAGACCACAACTTTGAAATTTTTTAGGGATGACCAGAAGGAAAGTAGCAGAACTTGATACATTCAACACTAATAGCCAGAAGAAAAGTAGCAGACTTTGACGTATTCAACACTAACATGGTAACAAGTTTAACGACTCTCACATGAGGTATATCATGCCAAATACTAAAAACAATTGATATTAAACAACACAACATTTTGGTAGCTGTCACTTCAAGTACATTCTGTATGTGGAATCAGTAATGAGGTTTATAAAAGATATACCTCTATCTAAAGTCCTTTGACGTGATTCAGTGATATCGTTTCGAATCGACGATACAAAATTTCCCGATACCTTGCTCTATCAAACACAGATAAGGAAAACCATAGCAAAATAAGTAACAAAAACTAAAGTGTAAGTTGCCAAAATAAAAGAAAATGACATAAAATTCTCATGGAAACCACAATAAAACTTGTCTTTTTTTGCATAACACCACATCCTCAATTTTTAACCTCAAAGTCCTCTACCCTAAAAAAACACCTTCACCTAACAATCTTCCATTACCTGCCCTGCTGAGTTTTTAACAAAAGTTGTCTCCTCAGCAAAAAAATGATCTTCCAACACTTTCCCACAGGAACTACAAACTCTGAGAACCAAAGAAAAAAATATCAGTATACATATATAAGCAGTTTTTCAGTTTCACTACACATTCCAATAACCATGGTTTTAAATTGTGGTCCGCAACCACAATTGCAGCTCCAATATTGCAGATTTTGAAGTTTTTGCGACAACATGGCAGCCGCAATATAGGCGGCATTTTCACGCAATATTAAGGTTTGGAGCGTAACTGCTGCCTTTTAAAACCATGCCAGGAACCTATTAAATAAATAAAAACAGTTCCAAACTGCACAAGCATAAGAGTAACAAAATTGGCAAATCTTAATAGAAATTAATTAAAACAAAAATATGTTGTTGATTGAATTAGTGTGGAATAGAAACTCACAAGTAACATTCATCGACTCGTTCGGTGGTAACGTTTTTGACACAATGATCGCAGAAAACCATTGTGCCTTGAAAATAGATGAAACCACAGAGTGAGTGAGAGAGATGGATAATTTGAATATGGAAAATTCGACGGAGTTGGAAATCGTGGAGGGATCGGAACCGTGTTGAATCCAACTTTTAATTGTTAGTTAGGGTTCAGCCTATCCTATTCGTGGGAGTGCCAATGATGTGTCATAAATAAACCGCCAAATTAATTAATTAATAATAACTAAAATTTTCACATATCGTGCTGAAATTTTTCCTCGCTTTAAATTCTAATAAGAATCCCTATAAAGTCTATAATCAATTATAAATCGAATCTTTGTTGTAATATGAGTACATTCACGCAACTGCTAATATCCGGTGCCGTTATTTTTTATCATATAATCAATTTGTTTTTTTTTTTTATAACAAACTGGAAATAACAGATTTAATCTCTCCGTTTTATTAAGACCTTAATTTTGGTCACTTTATTTTTAAAATCATCGCCATTTGAAACTCTTTTTAATTTAAGTTTTAATTTTAATGATATGATGATAATTTAAATAATGTTGAAATTATATTTAATTTTAAATTAATTAATACTACTTTAATAATTTTTCTATACAATAAATTAAAAATATTATTATTTTCCTTCAAATTTCTTAAAAAATTACTATTTTTTGCTTTAACCATTATTAAAAAAAAACTATAAGTCACAAAAACTACTTAATTTTTAAATAAAAAAAAATATTTTTCTTTACTCTTATTTGCTTTAAAAAATAGTATAGAAAAGAAGATTAATTATTTTAAAGCTAACAAAATTTATTTTAATTTTTTAAAGTGAAAAAGAACAGTTTTTAAAAAGAAAAGTAAGAAATTTTTTGTGATTTTTTTATTTTTCTTTCAGAAATTTATATAACAAAAAATAGTAGTTTTGAACAAATATATATATATTCATAATTTTTTAAGGCAAATGACGTAAATTTATTTATTTTAAAAAATTATTAAAGTGATGTTAAATAATTTAAAATTAAATTTAAATTATACGCCACTGTGATTTTCAATATTTATTATATATACATTACTTAAATTATAGTCACAACATCAAATTAAAGTTCAAATTAACAATGCTCAACATTTTAAAAATGGGAGAACAAAAATTGTGGGAAATAAATTGAGGGCTAAAATTGTGAATTTATTAAAATAATAGACTAAAATTGTATTTTAGTCTAAAAAATAAATAAAATTATATTTGTAGTTTTTTATCTTATTTAGTTGTAACAGTTTGACTCTTTATATTTTTTTCTTTCCATATAAGTCATTTAAGTATGTATTTAGATTGATATTTACAAATATCCTTTAGTAAGCTATATTTTACAAATTTACTTTTAGTTAAAATTGAATTTTCTCTAACATAATTTTATGTTTTTTTTCATCAAAAGTCATTTTATAAAATAAAATTTATTTTAATTATATAACCATATGTACTTTTATACATGTATTTACTAAAAATAGTATATGTTTTATTATAATATAATGTAAATTTTGCATTCAGTGTATTTGTAATTAATGAAAAAGTAGGTATATTGCTTTTTGTTCGTATTTCCAAACAGGAAATGGACAATAAAAAAAGTACCTATTATATTATTTTTGGTTAAACGTGAATTTGAGTTTAAAATTAAATTTGATAAGTAGTAGTTATTAATAATGAACCAAACACAATAGCAACTCTATTTTTCATTACAAAATTACATTTCATACTTCTAAATGAAATACAAACATGCTCTAATTTTTAAACACTGACAAACTAATCCTTTTTATTTTTTAAATGTTAACGTGTCAAACCACATTAGATTACTTTTTAACAAAAGTTTATAAATAACTATTTCAAAAATAATAATTAATAAATTCAATAACAATAAAAACAGTATGTAAACTTTGATTTTTTTTTTAAAACACTTAAAGAATAACAGATTAATTATACCAAAGTAACACAAATTTATTATATAAAATTAATTGTTTATTTGGAAATTTATATATCATAGATCATATTGTAAATTTGTGATTCACTAATATGTTATTTAGACTCATTAAAATTAATATTGTTCAATAAAAACGCACGAGATATATTAATATCAAAATATTTTTATAATGGTGTATGAATTCAGAGGATGATGAATATAAATTTTCAATTCATTAATGAATCATATAAAATATAAAATTATTGGGGCGGACGTACTATTAATATCAGTTAACCATTTGTGAATATCGTTGAACCGGTGCAACTCAAGAATTTATCTTGATTATAAACTCGGCAACAAAAACATAAATGCAACGAGCAATGGACTCAGATTGAAAAGAAAAAACAACATAAAAGGCAGAAACACAAATAAATAAAAAATTGAAGAAACGTCGATTCAAAAAAAATAATGAAGTAATGAAAAAGAAGAAACCAGAAGAAAAAAAAAATGTTGCGACAGTGAATAAATAAAAAAATAATGTGACTTACATTAAATAGTTAAAAAAAAAAAATCAATGTAACTTACAAAATAATGACAAATCAACGCATATAGTTTAGCTAGGATCGAACCTCAGACGTTGGAGGAGAACGTGTTCTCAACACCACTACGCCACAGGACAACCGAATCTAAGATTTTGACAATATTTTATATATAGTGGCATAAAATAATGGCAACAAAAAAAAATTGTCCAGATGCACATCTAGCTAGTCTCAATCCCCATACATTGGGAAAGAGCTGGTGCAACAGTAGCTGATTTACGATTATTGTAGTATATTGGACAATATACATACTCCATATATATATTCAACTATATCCATAGTTTCAAACAATTACACCAATACCTCAGACAAATCAATGACTGTATGAATTTTAAAACCTGGCTAAAATGTGATTATTCCTGTTGAAAAATTTGTTTTTCATCAAAAAGATAATAGGAGAGGCTGCCATGTCAACTATAAGAGTTTTGGGCTAACCTGTTGTGTCACTTTGCTGGAAAAGGACAACAAAACAGATAAGGGTACTTAACGAGGAAGAACCATAGAAGAAGTTTTAGGAAAACACTAGCTATCATAAATATTCAATTTATCTGTAAACATGATTGAAGGTAGTTTTTCTTTTCGATAAATAAATACTTTTTAGTATGAAACACAATATCTTTAACACGTTTTGTCAAATGGAGTCCCTCTGCTAGATAATAAATAGCTTTACCAAGATGAACTCTAAATAATACCTATCTACCATGTGTCAAAAAGAAATATCTACCTACAAAACAATTTCCTGCTATAACAACTCTCAAGCTGAAAGTTCATGCTTGTGAACTGTGAATAAAAATGACGAGGAAAACCCACCTAGTGATGAAAGCTTAAACAATCTTCAGTTCCTCTGCCAGCAGCAATATTGAATAGGAATTGCAAAAGAAAAAGGATCAAGCAAATTATCAGTAATAATCGTCATCATAATTATGACCATCTTCCTCATGGAAATATGCATCATCCATATTTTCATTATTATCCCAATCCTGGTCACCATCCTCAAAATTATCCGCTGATCCCAGCTCATCATCCTTTTGGTCCTCAACCTTGGACTGAAATTTGTCATGATTATCAGAGGGTAGATCAAATCGTGCTTTCTTGGGATTACCCGCATCTTCCTGTAATATAGGTTAATCATTAGAAGACAATTTGTGAAATAATTGAATGTTCGTAATGGCATATGTTGCAAATTTTTCTATTAAACATATATAGAGCAACAAACAAAAGAAATGTCCTTAGACATTAATTTGACATTTCTCAATAACAGATCAACATGTGACACAATGAATAGATGAATTTGACGTTACAGCAATATCATACAAATATTTCTCTCGTTGGAATAACTCAAGTATATTCAGATAAACATGTGCTAAAAGGAAGAGTGTCCCAAGAGAAAAAGAGTTCAAGAGAGAGTTACTGGTTTGTCTTCAAATAATTTTGCCAGGCAATCGAAATTGATTTTTTTACTGAGTCTCTGCTGTAGATACAAGTAAACAAATTATTAGTAATTAATAATACAACCTCACTTTCAGAAGATCTTATGCCAATATATAAAATAACTAACATTAATAACTAGTATATATCATATTGAAATAATGGTCTAGAGTCAGGACTGTAAGAATTATAATTGTAAATAAATACCTAATATAAAACTATAGCGAAGATTTTATATTTTATTCTTCATTATCTATGTCACTTTCATATTTTAGGAACCATTGCCAATGGCAAACTCCAAGGCCATTAAAGTCACTAGTGATTTCCGATCATCATTACTATAACCTCCTTTCCACCTCTATTACTACCAACATACACCAACCATCATAACTATAGGCATCCTCTGACTTATGCTGCTTCCTGAATCATTTAACAACCATTGCAGTCAGTGTCCTCCTATCATCATCCTCAAACTGCCATCATAGTGGACATCCTCAGACAATGCTGCTATTAATATTATTTAAACCACAAGCTGCCAGTGTCCTCCATCACTATCGCACCAGTTTCCTCCAATAGATTCCAGTTCAATTCAGAACTGTTGTTTTATATTTCAGGACAAATTTTTAAAACCAAATTTTTAAAATTAAAATTTTAAATTCTAATTTTACTTTCATTTCCTCTTTTATTTTGAAATTCACAACAGTTTTCTTCCAACTTCCTTTTCTATCTCTTCCTTTCATTCTTAAACTCCAAAAGTTTTCTGTTGTCTTCCTCAGCTATAGTAGGGATTTAGAACAAACAAGAAAAATGTAGCTTAAGCATTGTTGCTTTGTTTTCTTAATATTTTCCACTATGAACCCGATTTGGGATTTTTAGACCAAATATAACTATATTGTCCAAACATGACGGCTGCAAAGACGAGTTAAGCATTGGAAATCCTCCAAAGAAATATTTTCAAGTTGGTGTGACAAAGTTGGAATCTCCAACACAACCTCTGATGCCCAGGATCAGACATTTGGAATGTGAAGTTTGCACAACTGGTCATTTGTAGTTGTCCTGATAATGACTGGCCCAACAACAGATGATTAATACTATATTAGAATTTGAGTTTGAACCTAATTCAACCCCAAAAGCTAGCTTTAAGGTGGGGGTAGCAATCCACTTACAACCATTATCTTTGGCATATTACTAAGGATTAATTCTCTTAAGTTATTACGTATAATTTGAAAAATGGAAGGCGATTATATTTATATCTCTCATGAACACCATAAATTGTATTGCGTAAAAATATTGAAGGTTTCATGATTCATGATCAAGCCTAATAGAAAACAACCATCCAATTCCAAAGTGCCTTGTAAATTGACTTGTTTTGTTTTGGAAATCCTGGCTGAGGGCTAAGTTTGGTTATCAACCAAGTAAGACTAGTCCAAATTATAGAATAAAGGAAAAGTGATAACAATTTCAAATTCACAAATATAGATGTTTGCGTATTTGTCAGCATCTTCCTATATGCATAAGTCGAAACAAACTAGAAGCCATCAAATACCTTTGTTTTCTCCATTTGGCAAGCGGCCTCTGCGGCAGATTGAGCAGGTCCTGAATTTTTTGCCTGTTGAGCTCGTCTCTGCTTCATTTCCTACAGTAGTGTATTTAACAAACCAAAAGATTATATGCTTGAAGTCTGACAGTCCTTCATGCAACATTTATCATACTATGTAAGCAAAATAAAACTACGCATAACTATTGGATCCGCACTACTAAAGCGTTCCAGTTGGCCTGTATATCCAAGAATGCTGTCACATTTGAAACTAATATAAATTTAAAAATGAAGATTAATTTGATCATAACATGAATTCAGTTCATTTGCCAAACATGTAACTGGGGAATAAACAAGCATATGAATGAGTGTTTTACATAGACAAACTCGTATATATATGTGTATATATATATAGCAATATGGCTGTTCTTGAATCCTTAGATCATACAAAACAAACACACATTAAGTGTTCTGCTATTATTACCCTCCTTATACACTCCTTAGCTTGGACATTTTCTTTCTTTCTTGTTTCATCTTCTTTTCTACATTCTGTGATTACTCATTTCATCATGAAAAAAATATGAACAGAGGTTGAGCTTAGGATACCATTTAATAAACCATCTCGTAATAAGATGTTGCAAACTTCCAATTAGCATTGGCTTACCAACAACAGATGATCTAGAAAATAAGAGAGCACACATGTGGTGGCTTCACAATACATTTTCCAGGGGCGGCACATGGCAGCAGAGATAGAGAATAAACATGATATATGATTTTACAGGAAATTATCGCATTCTTCATGTATACCAAATTAAAATCCAATTGGTTACTGATAGGTCAAAATCTAGTCGAGTAGACAATAGTTTTATAATTTGGAAAATCATATTCGAATTTAATGGTGTGCTAAGAAACTAAAACACAAGATTAAAATCATTAATGTGACAGTGATACATTTCTAACATGATTTATGTAATCAGAACTACAAATCCAACAGCGGATGAATTTCATGGAAAAATTTATCTTACAGGAGACAATCTCACTGAAAATTGATTCAAGAAGTACCTTTCTGGATTTTGCCGCAGCTGCAGCAGCTGCTTTCTTGGCTGCTTGCTCCTGAAAGAATATATAAAGTAGCTGAGTGAGATCCAGTCCACTTTAACTCGCACAAAAGAAAATGAAATAGAAAACCAGGGGAAAACAGAAGTATAAGGTACAAGCACCCAGCACCCAGTTCGAAGTTTGAACAATCATGATACAAAGTGGAAAAACTAACAGACTACTTTGTCCAGCACTAATAAAAAATAAAACTGTCTGTACCTTGAGATACTTTTGGTGCTCATATTCCCATATTATCTTCTTGTAATACTTCTCTTTCATGTTATTAAGGTACCCATCAACCTATGCAGCATTTTAGCAGTGAGAATAACCAGTGTGTTATGCATGACAAAGACCTGATAGAACAATAACACAGACAAAAGCATGTGTTTGTATGTGTGTAGTACAAAACAACACCAAGATGGAAATTCTTATAGGGCCTAACAACAAGCAGAGAAATAAATTTGGGCAGGTGAAATCTTGAATAAAATAAAGAGTATCCAATAGCCTATCGATCAAATAGATCATGTTAAATATCTGAAAATAGTTTTTCCAAAACAATGTAATAGTCATTTGCAGCTCTAAAAGCAGATGCAGTAACAGATAAATAAAATATTACACATGTTATGTTAGTCACCTCTTGATCATCGATATCAGAGAAATTTCCCGATTCATCTTGATCAGAGGTAGCCAAATCTTCATGCTTTTTTGCCATTGTATTTATTATTCAACTCCTAAACCTGTAAGCATATAATAGATTGATGAAAATTTACAATTCAATTTAAAATCCAACTTTGAGTTCTCCCAAAAAATACAAGAGTCAAAAATCGTATAGAGCTTTGATAATCCCAAATATAAAAAGAGACGGCAGCATTAGAAGTCAAGTTGCACAAAATAAGGGGGAAATAGAGCAGTTACCGGAAGAAGGTACAGAACCACTGGCGATCTCACAGGACTTCCGGAGACGAAATTGGGATTGCCGGAGAGTCAGAGTGAGAGCGCGGGATGAAAGGCAGTATAACAATCCCTAATGTCCTGATATACTTACGCTTATGATACCGAACCCCCGAAAATACCCTCACAAAATCACAAATAGCTTTTAAATTTTGGTGGCTATTTTGGAATTTCACCGAGAATACAAGGTTCCCGCGATTTCAACGGCAAAACTGCGAAGAGATTCTCAGAAATAAACTGTAAATATGTGTTTTTGAAAACTGTGACTGTGAATATTTTTTTCTCTGTCGAGATTCAAACTCCTATTTGTCGTATTTTAATTCGAATCAATTCAATTACCATTCACCTGTGAGATTTTGAACTCAAATATATTATAATTTCACCGGTTTAATCGTCTATAATATATAGTCTAATCCTATTTTCAGAAAGATACAAAATCTTTTATCTTTATCAATTTATTTAAAAGTGATCTTTTCATTAAAAAAATTACTTTTTATAAAAGTGGTCTTCAATTTTTTTAAAAAAATTAATTAATTTTTGATTTTTAATTAAAATAATTAACATTAAAAATTAAAAAAAATTGCTACAAAACTCAAATGTTACATATAGTTAAGACTTAGGATCCTATGTCAAAGGTGCAAATTAATTTACATAATACTAAATAGAGTTTTAATCTTAAAATTCATCAAATTAGCGTTTAATTTTCGTAAAAAAGTGAATTTACATCTCTAACTTTTAAAATATGTAATTTTTTAATGTGTGCTTTTTTTAAAGAAATACTGGGTAAACTTTTTGAAACATGGTGTGTGTTGTTGTCTTTGACAAACATCAGTAGAAATTAAAACTGAATTTTATAAACGAAAAATATATATTATAAAAGTTGGGGAATGAAAATACCTCACTTCTCAAATTTAAAGACTACAAACAAATTTGAA
Organism: Cicer arietinum; assembly: GCF_000331145.2. Lineage (NCBI taxonomy): Eukaryota > Viridiplantae > Streptophyta > Magnoliopsida > Fabales > Fabaceae > Cicer > Cicer arietinum. The sequence goes on along the minus strand of NC_021162.2, from coordinate 65,187,289 downwards.
TTTTAGGAATTTTGGAGGATAAAAATGTATTTAATCCAAAATATTAATATATATATATATATACACATATATATTAAAAAATATTTTATAATTTTTCTTTATGTAATTTTATGTATTAAAATTGTTGAATTATAAATTTATTGTTGTCGCTCTTAAAGACATATTTTTCAATAAATTATTGTATAGGCAAGATAAGACAGAGAATGAATAATTATAATGAAAAGTTAAAATTTAAGGGTGTACAAAATAAAAATTTTATGGATAATATATTATAATTTTTTCTCATGTGAATATAGACACTCTCAATTATCGAATTTATAGTTGAAAAAATATTATATGTCGGTGAAAAAACCTCTATAAATTATTGGAAAAAACCGCTTATCAAACAAATTTATTTTAATTATACGAGCTCTACTTTAAAAGGTTCACTTATCCTACACAATTATAGTATTCTTATGATTCTTACAAATATTTATTTTATAAGTGTTTAATGATCTTTACGATCTTCCTTATCTTGAATTAAACATCATCCCCTCATCTTTAAAAAAATTCACAAAAAAAAATTATTTCATTCAAAATTACATTTTTTTATAAATAAAAATTTAGCTTACGAGAGTCGCACATCCCATTCAAAATTAGGGAGACTATAGATCTCAATTAAAAGTGATTTTGTCCGCTAAAAACAATTTTCAACTTAAAAGAGGGTTCAGAATTTGAATTGAAAAAACTCATACATATTCAATGATGATGATTTTTTTATAGACGAAATGATAAAAAAAATTGCACACAACTAAACTATTTCGAGTTACAGAATATAGTACCGAACCTTATAATATTAATTAAGTTAAGCCTTAGAATACTAGAGTGTTTTTAAGATGCTTCATGTGTTCACATAGTTGTAAAACAAATCAACAAAAGTCGAGAGACAAAATAATATTAATAATCATATGCATCATGATCGAATATTAACCAAAAGTGATGAATTAAATGGAAATCAAATGGTTACCGAGACTTGCCAAAAGTGCTTGAATGAGACTGACACTAGTCTCTACTCTGCTCGCTTAATCAGAAATCTTGAGTTCAATCACTAAAAATGCAACATCATCAAAACTTTTAAAATAACGCTTTGTCGTCTATATGATAGTATAAACTCGAGGATTGTGATATCCAATTTGTATAAAAAAATGTTTACCTACACTGCATTTGGTGAAAAAATCTATCAGATAAAATTTTCTTTATCAAATTTTGGAGCCTTCTTGATCCAGGACCAGGTTTAAGAACACCATAATTCTGAGTTCTCAAACCAGAACATGCTTTGTTTTTTCCACCCTCATAGCACCAACCACCAAAAGAAAATCCCTTCTTATGCCTCTTCAAAAGCTCTCTATCAATTTTATCAAGAACAGGATCATTTCTCTTGAACTTTCGTGCGAACGGACGGCTACTCAGAACCATTTTCCTATAATCTTTAAGTCCAAGAGACCTAGGATGTTGTTTTGGAGGATTGTCCCAAGTAATGTAGTGAAGATCATGGTTGGCTGTGGTGTTCTTGTAAACTTCTGAGTTGCATATTACTGTTTGGAAATATCCTTCTGGTGATGAGACAAAGTTTGTGTAGTAGAGTAGTAAAGTTCTTGGTAGATTTTCCCACCCCATAATGCAATACTCAGCAAATGATCTTGATACTATTGTCCAAGCTGAACCTTAATTTTATGAAAATTGGTCACCAATTTAGATGATGCAAAATGTTCACATTGTAGATTATTTCATACAATTTTAGAGGGCTAATATAATGTAATTATATAAAGTTTGTAATGTTAAAATGTGTTACTTGTACCAAAAATAAAATAATAGTTAGTGTGTTACTTTGCCTTGGCACAAAACCAAGTTGTATTGGAAATTGGTTAAGGGCATCAGGCAGGGAAATAAATTAGATTAGAATATACTTAAAGATGTAACTTAATGAAATTAGTTAAGACACCGAAGGAGTATTGAGAACGAGAATCAAAATTTGATCTTTACTGTTAATATTATATGTTAAATCTAACACTTCTAAAATAAAAAGATAACATTTTATTAAAGCCATAAAAAAAATATTTTATAAATTTTGTGTGTATATATATCAAGTTTATAAAAAAAATTCCTTCAAAAAGTTTATAAAAAAATGTGTAGTGTTAATTAATACCTAAATACTTATTTATGTGCATTATTGTTTAAAAAGAGTTGAATCCCTCTCAAACAAAAAAATTCAACAAGTGCACAAGTGGAACCGTTATTCAACAAGCTACTAGATATTGTAGTTTTTTAGGAAATTTCAAAATCTTTAGTAACAAAGTACTAGGAAATTAGGCATAGAAAAATTAACAATTTGGAACAGATTCCTTTCCTGGTTTCCGAGCTTAAAAAATTAGAAAAGGAAAATGATTAGCAGAAAAGTTAGTATTTTATTCTGTGTTTGAAATTGAGACTGACATAGAAAACAATAAACCAAAAAATCAAATGGAAAAATGATGTTACTGTGCATGTTTCACTTGAATTTTGAATGAGGTAAAATTGATTATAGAGGTTAAAAATTATTTTTGATATGGCCTGATTAATTTGAGTAGAATTGATTTTATTTTTTTAATTAATTTTAACTTGAAAATGATGTTTCTTCGTATATAACTGATTTTTAGATTTAAATTTAGATTTCGTTTGTTAAAATTTATTTCGTAAAAAAAATCATTTTTAAAAAAATTTATCTTTTTAAAAGTTTTCAACTATTTGTTAGTTTTTTAAAATAATCTTTTTTTTAATGCAGAACCAAACAAACCAGTGTTTGCATCGTGTCATGTTTCGCTAATTAAATACTTATGTGTTATGTTCCTCTATAGGTAAGAAGGCACGTGAATTTCTAGAATCAATCAACAACTTAACTAAAATAAAGGCTTCGTACATGTGCATCTAAGTGGATAGAAGTGGACACTGTTCAACACCACCACCATATATACATGTGATGTAGTCACATTTGTACTTAATAATTCAACGAGCCATTTTCATTACTTACCTAACTTTCAAAATTAATTTCACAAATCTCTTTATATAAGAAGAACAAACTCTACACAATATATTGCATTTGTGTCACACTAGTATGGGCTAATTTTAAATCTATCTAAGAGTTGGTCTAGCCAATTATCATACCAATTGATTTACCATTATTATTCTTCAGCAGCTATTGTTTAAAACCAAATGAAAATGCTTATTTTAGTCCCCTCATAATCTTAATCAAAATAGATACTAGTATTGCTAAAAAAGTTATTAGTGGGTAAGGAGGTTGTGGGGTTTTACTCAGCCGACACAGTTAGGTAAGTTTATTGATGCCACATTATAACACTACCACCTACCATTAAATTACCTTCCATAACGGACAAATAACTGAAAGGGACACTCAATTTTTTTAGCATACAGAACATTGATAGTTTACTCCTTAATCTCCACATATCCAACCATAACACGTAACTTCTGATGCATCAATGTTTAGATGTTTGGTTTGTGATATATATATACTTCAAAACCTTTAATTTTATCACATTTCAAATTAATATATTGTTGTATATGGTTCTAATGAAAAATTTATAAGCTAAACTAATATTATACCTCCAAATAAGTAAGTGCAAGAGGTGACATATATAAAACACAGATAACATGTCAAGTATGTTATAAGAAAGACATTTACACATCACTGTAAACTATAAACCATAACATTGACAAAGTATATTTGTGACACCCTGAAAATGATTTTCTAAAATCTAATTCAAAAAAGCTATTTTCATGAAAAATGATTTGTATGTTAAAAAAATGAAATAGTTGTTTTCAATTAGCATTTTAGAAAATCATCATTTTCATTTTCATGGTGTCACAAATATACTTTGTCAATGTTATGTTTTATAGTGATGTGTGAATGTTCTTCTTAGAACATATTTGACATCTTATCTGTATTTTATATATGTCACCTCTTGCATTTACCCAAAAGTTTTAAGATAATTAAATTATTTTACCCAAAAATCTTTAAATAATAAATTTAAGAGTCTTCTCGTATTTATATAGTGCTCAATAATTATTTTATCATCAAATTTTTATTCTCACACTTATATACGAAGAGGTGACATATACATGCTCTTTAAATACTTAGCATAAAAGACAAGATAACATACGTGTAATGAAAGGAACAAGAAGAAAATAGCAAATAAGTTGAGAGATTGAAATGAAGGGAAATAAAACCTGTGTAGAGTTTAAAAGATGTTGGCAAACTCCTTTGCTTAATGACCCACCAAATCTCTGATTTATTAAGACTATAAAGTCCTGGGTCTATAATCATTGGCTTCCCTCTCTTATTCCTAAAATAAAATTAGATATTAAAAAAAAGTCATTAAATTAATTAAGACAAATCACAAGGCATGAAGCAGAAAACCACATGAAACAACAATTAATTCCACTCACAGTTTCCAACCCAAACGACTACTATGTTGTATGAAATTAATATCCCTTGGCACCTCAGAAAAAGCATGGATCAGATCTGAAAGTTCAAAAAAGTTCATACCATTAATTTAAATCAATCATTAACAAACGTAATAAACATATTTAACATCATTTCACAACTAAAACAATGCTAACTGAAATTAAAAACACACACAAAGATTGGATTAGCAAAATGGCATAATAGCATTTGATGTTAAGGCCACTCACCATACCATCTTGTGTGACTAAAGGATAATCAGAAGCACTAAGATTAATAAACCAATCCCAATGACATGTCCTAAGAAGCATAGCCATAGCATGAAGAGTAGTTGCAAGCATAGTTGGTCCTCTATATGTAACCAAATTAGGCTTCCCAACAATCCAAACATTCCCAACTTGACTAAAAACAGGATCATTAGCCACATATTTTGCCAAATCCTTATGTTCTGAATCTGGAGCTCCATAATCCATGTGAATTAAATAGTAATTTCCTGGATGATACAACACTTTCAACAACCTTTTGAGTTTCACAACATCTCCTTTGGATGTAGAGATCAAGTATGCAAAAGTAATTGGATATGTTTTGTTGGTTCTCAGGACATTGAAGTAGTCCATTGTAGTACTAGGATTTAAGGTTGAGGTTTGAAGGGTTAATCTTGTTGGAATAAAAAGAAAAAATAATAATATTGATGTTATAAGGAAGGAAAACATGAATATTTTGATACCCATTTGAGAGAAAATTGCAACAAAAATTAAATAAAAAAATTGAAGGATGAAGGTGTTGTTTAAGTTTTTTTTTTTTTTTTCAATGGTTAATGATGTAGGTGTGAGTGAAGATATTATAGTGAGTGGGAACTAGCTAGGAATAGTGTGCTTTACTTTGTATATTATGAGTTTGTTTTCTTTTTCTTTGAGCACAAGGCCTCTATTTGTTGTCAGTGGATTGTCGGTTGAAATGGTAGATTCTGGTGAGTTGCACTTGTAATTATAATAACCATTATTATTTATTGCAGAGCTAGTTGCAATGTCAAATATTTGGTAGAAACTCTTGTGAGTATTGTATGCCTCTTGTGGAAAATTAAAGTGGATAAAGGATATTACTTGATGAAGCATGAATCATATTGGTAGTACATTTTATTTTGGTTTAGTTACCTTACCCAAATATAATGTTAAGGTACCTATTGGGGAGCTGGAGAGTTTTGGGGATACAATGGTCCAATTATTAGGACCACCAACAGATTGATACCATATTTTTACTAAATGATAATAAGTATTTCTTTTTTATGTACTTATGATTAGTATTTCACTTATATTTCTAAGAAAAAACTTTTAAAACTTTTTTCTATGAAATTTTTAATCAATATTCTTGAGACGCTTGTTGTTATGATACTTGTTAAAATTATATGGATTGATAAGTCAGTCTTAAATATTTTAGAGATTCTATTTTAATTTAAAAAATTAAGTAGTTAATAAATAAAAATATAATTTTAATAATTAGAAAAAGATAAAATACATTTTATCTTTATAAAAAAGATATTCAACTTTTTAATATATAAACTTTTTTTTATTCACCTTTAATTTCTATTTAAAAAGTTTTATTTTTTAAATTGAGTATTTTCAGTCCCTAAAAAAATTATATAAAATAAAAATAAAAATTAGAAGTGAATAAATAATTTTTTCAAAATTAAACTTAAAATGTCATAATTTATAACTAAAAATATATTTAATCTAAAAATAATTTACACTATTTTAAATTTGAGCCTCTCGCCCCTTAAAAGAAAGTTTGATTTTTCATTTTTTAGCCTAAATGTAATTTTTGAACTGCGAAGTGTTTTGACTTGTTTCATCCTAGTTACTTATATATTATTTGCTGCTTGAAATTTTATTGAATTCCAACACTAACTTTTATTTCCATTTTGCCCAATCTGCTAGATTTTTGGAGGCCGTAACGTAACCGTCAGTGTTAGTGGATCTCTCTTTTACTCTTTTTTTGCTGCTAGATTTTTTTATTTTTTATTTTTTAGATTTGGTTTAGCATTTAGCAACAAATTCGTTTGATTTAGACAAACAAAATCCTCTTGTTGTATATGCAAATTTGAAATTAAAATTTGGTGATGGAATCGGACTCGTCTGCTTCGTAAATAATATTAAAATAATTTTTAAATTATATATATATATATATGTATTTAATATTTTTTAAATATTAAAAATTATAATTTTATCTTTAAAAAATATCTTTTAATTTTATTATTTATTATAATTATTATTTTATTATATTAATTATAATAGATATTATAATAGATATAATTTTTAAATTTATTATATTAATTATAATAGATATTATTTTATTATATAAATGAGTGCGGTTGTGGGCGGATAAACTCAAACTCTATTATACACGAAAATAGATATTTAAATTTTACATCGGTTATAAAATTAGAACGAATGTAAGTTTTCCTTAATTAATCGAACGTGGGTGTGAAAGAAGCAAAATTCATCTTTTATCCCGTTACAATGTCTAATTTAGCCTACCGTTATCAAATTTGAGCTTGTAATGCTTTCCTTTTATTTATTATTATGATATGTTTGGTTTTTCTATATTTTACTAGCATTATATTCCTTTATTATTTGAGTCTTTTAGAAAATAATATAAAAATTTAACTTTTTGTTATTTTATTTTTACTATTTTTGATATATTTGTTATTAAAATTTAATGTCATTTGTAAAAAAAAGTAATATAGTAGATTATTATTATTTAATAAAATTTGAATATGAATTTAATAATAAAAAATTTAATATGAACATAATATTTATATAATATTTATATAATATTATAAAATATATTTTTTAATAAATACACATACTTTAATTAATATAATTCAGACAAACTTTAGTTTGTAAAATATACATTTAAAGAAGATGTATATAAACAAAAATCATATTAGAAAAAAATTAATTTTAATCAAAAATATGTTTGGAGAATTAAATTTACAAAGACGTCAATTTACAGATGTTAATTCAAATATTTTATATTATTAGATCGGATGTACAACTCAATAATCGACGTTGAGTAAATAAATTATTTATCTTAGAGAATTTTAAATTAATACTTATATAATTATGCCCGTGTTACAATGCACATTTTGTGAGAAATTAAAATTTATTGTGTTTTATTAGACACACATTTAATCTCTCTTACTGCACAAACAAAACACAATTATATATATATGGTTCAAATTTTTTGAAATAAAAATCTGTTCAATTCAATTCAGTTTTTTCGAACTGAAAATCAGTTCGGTTCGATATTTTAAAATTGAAAATTGGTTCGATTCTGAAATAGAATCGTTTGAGATTAATCAGATATATTTAAATTATAATTAAGTAGGGGTAGGCAAAGTTCAGTTCTAAACTAGAATCGTTTGAAAATTGAACTGAGTTGGTTTTTCAATTTGAAAAAATTGAATCGAACCGGTTTTTAGTTCAAAAAACCGAACTAAACTATTTTTTAAATTGGTGTATCGGTTTATTATTTGAACCGAACCACTTTAACTTAATATTTTTATTTATATAGGCCAAATTTTACATAACTACCCCTAATTATTACTAAAACAAACTTGGTTCAAATTTTTTGAAATAAAAATCTGTTCAATTCAATTCAGTTTTTTCGAATTGAAAATCAGTTCGGTTCGATATTTTAAAATTGAAAATTGGTTCGATTCTGAACTAGAATCGTTTGAGATTAATCAGATATATTTAAATTATAATTAAGTAGGGGTAGGCAAAATTCAGTTCTGAACAAGAATCGTTTGAAAATTGAACTGAACTGGTTTTTCAGTTTGAAAAAATTGAATCAAACCGGTTTTTAGTTCCAAAAATCGAACTAAACTATTTTTTAAATTGGTGTATCAGTTTATTATTTGAACCGAACCACTTCAACTTAATATTTTTATTTATATAGGCCAAATTTTACATAACTACCCCTAATTATTACTAAAACAAACTTGGTTCAAATTTTTTGAAATAAAAATCTGTTCAATTCAATTCAGTTTTTTCGAACTGAAAATCAGTTCGGTTCGATATTTTAAAATTGAAAATTGGTTCGATTCTGAAATAGAATCGTTTGAGATTAATCAGATATATTTAAATTATAATTAAGTAGGGGTGGGCAAAGTTCAGTTCTGAACTAGAATCGTTTGAAAATTGAACCGAGCTGGTTTTTCAGTTTGAAAAAATCAAATCGAACTGGTTTTTAGTTCAAAAAACCGAACTAAACTGTTTTTTAAATTGGTGTATCGGTTTATTATTTGAACTGAACCACTTCAACTTAATATTTTTATTTATATAGGCCAAATTTTACATAACTACCCCCAATTATTACTAAAAAAAATTCGGTTCAAATTTTTAGAAATAAAAATTTGTTCAATTCAGTTCAGTTTTTTCGAACTGAAAATCAGTTCGGTTCGGTTTTTTAAAATTGAATATTGGTTCGATTCAATTCTAATTTTAAAAAATCAGTTCGAAATCAGTTCGGTTCTCAATTTTTATAAACCAATTCAGTTCAAAAATAGTTCGGATTAGTTCAGTTATGCAGTTTGGTTCAATTTTTTGTTTTTGGTTTAGTTTTCGTCAGGTGTAGCTTATCCTCTTTGTTTACTTATTTATTTTTAAAATGTTTAACTGCAGTTTTAATTTATTTATTTGTACTGGTTTATGAAATTGGTCTCTTTATTTTTTAAAGTTAATAGTTTTGGTTCCTCCCTTTAATTTTTTAACTAAAAAGTTTTGTAAGATATTTTAAATAACATGACATATGATACAATGACGTAGAGTGACTAACACCTATGAAACTAAAATAAAACGTTGTGAAAATTTAAATTTCAACTTCTGAAATTTTTCATATTTTTAATTTAGTTAATGACATATGAATAATTAATACATCTAGATGGTTATATATAAATATAGGACCCAAAATTGCAATTAACCTTTTTTAAAAATACTATACTATAATTACAAAAACAAGGTTAATCTGTTATTTTTTTTCTTAATTATTGAAAGTACATGTTAAAAGTTGAAATGTTTATTTTAAACAATCAAAAAACTTAAATTAAAGATATTTATCATTTAATGTATCGTCAAAAGATTCGTCTCTAACATTTTAAAAATTCTATTCTAATCTTAAAATTTAGATCAATAATAAAAAATAAAAGAATCTTTTATTATTTAAATTATAAATAATATAAAAAAATTAAATAGCATCAATAATATTAAAATTTTGATTCTATTTTTTCTTGTCAACAAATTTGAAACCCTTTTCTATGTTTATAAAATCTATTGCTGTATATGAAATCTTGACCTTATAATGTATATGGACTTTTATCTTTTAAAAATATTTTAGGATCCTAAAGTTTTTTTAAAAAAAGAAAAAGAAAATTTAAGTCCTATGCAGTTGGTCTTGGTAGGCCCACGACCAAGAACATAAAAAAGAATACAAAGAGAGTCCACCAACAAAAAACAAAATAAATTATGCTAGAGTTAATTGAAATAATCTCCTAAGCAAAACAACAGTTCGGAAACATTAAAATCGAAATGTTAGTAAGGTACACAAAAATCGAAACTATTATATTAAATGGAAATTAAGATTTTTAAGTGAGATTTTAATTTATATTTATTGTGAAATAATTTTACATATGTATCTAATCACAACATAGATAATTGTAATTTTATGAGATAATAATATTATAATAATAAAATATAATTACATATATATATTAAATATTTTTGCACGTCTAATTTATATGAATTAATTAAATATTTTAAAATAAATCTATAACTTATTTTCTCGATGATAAGAATGACACTTTTTGTTTGGATAAAGAATTCAGTCACATTTTAAAATTAGTTGGTAGTTAGTTGGACAACTCCTTTTATTAAAAAGAAAAAGAAAAAAAGAAATCAAAAGCCGTTTACTTAATGTTTACCTTTTTCATATGAAGCAACCAATTTTAATTTCCAGGGAAGTCACCTAACAGGGCCACTTGGATCATATCCATAAGGGAGAGGCCTAAAATAAGACCTCTTTATGTCTACATCTCTAGTTTATTCCAAGATGTTTGATGCTCAATATAAGATAAAATATAAAATTGAATAAAAATCAAATAAAACAGTGTCAATGAATTAAAAAACTAAACATCTGAAAAGTTTTATCTCATTAAATAGTTTTTTTTTACTTTAACTCAAATAATTTATTCAAAATTTAATGTAATTTACGTATATCAAGAAATCACAAATAACCAAAAAATTGTTTAATCGATAACATTGACAAAAGTAATTTTGTTTATATTTATTAGTTATCATAAAATATCACATATTAAAATAATTAATTTTAATCATAAATATTTTAAAAATCACAATTTTGTTATTTAGTAATTATCGAGTCGGTGATAAATTTTATAAGAAAAATTGATTGACGGACTGACCCATCTTTTCAATAGTATCTTTTAACTATATTTTTCATTTATAAGGTTTAATCTCATTTTTTTTTTTATCTGAGTTCAATTTGACCTGCACAAACATAATTTTAGTGTTTAAAAATCACACCTAAGATAATCTATGATTGCTGGTTGTGTGTGTAAAAATGACAATGAATCCAAATTAAGCTTTTCAAAATGTGGGATCAAACGTTACTGATTTAAGAGTGCATACAACATTTATTTTATTTTATTGAGAATCACATCATGCTTAAATTATTAAATATTTATGAGATTTACATATATCAAGTGCCACAGATATAGAAAGAAAGAAAAAATAAAAAATCATTGATTTAGATTTACACGTTATGCTATTTGAAACAAAAAGATATTTTTACACTTTATAGAAAATATTGCATAAAAGGCTATATTAAGTGAAAAAGTATGTTATATTAATTTCTTAACTAGTTAGCATTTGGAAAGAAAAAAAAGTCTGACCTGTACAGGTATTCCACGTCATCATGCCACATCATCACAGCACATACATCATTCTCCCATACTCTAGTATTATTATATTTGCATAGTTTTCAGAATATGATAGAAAAATGAATGAATTGAGAGAAGAGCAAAGTTTGGGTCAATAGCTTGTAAAGCAAGTGCTATGTGAAATTTGACATTGATTCAATCATTCAAGCAAAAAGAATTTACTCATATTTTTCAATCTCATTGGTAGGGGACCTATAAAGTGGAATAAATTCCAAGAAACTGTTTTTACAGTGTTTTGAATTCTTGATTTGAGTGCAAATTTCAAATTCAATATCTTCAACAACATGGCCACTTTGAATAACACCAGCACACAAGTTCAACTGCAAAGTCTTCCATTTTCATCACACCCCATTGAGGTCTTTTCTTTTCACTCTCTCTTTTTCTTTCTCTATGTTCCTTTAATCCTTTTCTTCTTTACTTTTTCTTTAAACTCTCTAATTCCCTTTTGAATCAAATCTTCTTTGAACTTTACTTCTCCAACAAGCTTAAATGTTGCAAAAGTGCATACACAATTCATTTCTTATAGTATTCTTCTCTGTATCGTTCCAATGTTATGAGATGTCACATTTCTTGCAATATTCTTGAGTCTATCCTATAATCCTATTGATTGTTTAATCTATAGAAGCCTTTTTCATTTGTAAACTACATTCTACAACCACTGCATTTGTTATATATTTTTTGGTTGAAAAAAAACTAAAAAGTCAACTTGGTTATTTCAATTGCAGGAACAAGATTCAAGCTTTGCAAACACAGCAACAGTGGCAGGACAAACAGTGAGAACGGTATTTCAGATTCTTTTCTACTTGAATCTGATCCTGATTTCAGTCTTGGTGATTTTCATCACAATCTATGGTCTTGTCTTAGACTCTTTCACACACCATTTCCACCCTGAGAAGTGGTATCCACCACTTCTAGCATCAACAGTATGTGCAGGAATTCTTGGTTTCACATGGCAATGCGTAATTGCAAGCCACCCACAAAAGGCACTCGTGACGGCATTTTGGTTGAGTCCACTGTTAACATGTGCAATGGGAATTCTGTTTGTGTTATTCGGTTCTCCATGGAGTCTTGTAGCTGGTATGATTTCTTTGGTTTCTGCAGTGATTCAATCTCTCTATGGTTGCTGGGTCAGTAAGAGGTTTAAATACGCCGCTGAGATCTTGTCGGTTTCGATAGCTTATCCTCCTGCTAAAAGCAAATGCTTAGCATTCTCATCGATCGTCGTTAGTGTCCTTTACTGTTCTCTTCTTGTGTCTGGAATCGGAGGAGCAAGAGCTGTTGACAACAGAACCAAATTAGCAGACCTTTACATCTTGGTGATCGTGTTGAGCCTAGGATGGACTATGCAGGTTGTGAAGAATGCAATGCAAGTCACAATTTCAAGGGTCAAGTATATATATTTTGCTGGAGGTGGTGAAATGAACACCAGAATGGCGTTTTGCGACACAATGAAGTACTTAATTGGAAGTGTTTCTGTAGGTTCCATCCTTGTTCCTACCATTGGACTCTTCCGAGGCTTTGCGCGGTCGACGAGTCTGATCGGAGGAGAAACAAATGAGTGCATGTTTTCTTGTGTTAGTTGCTCTATGGGTATTGCTGCTCTTCTCGTGACATGGGGAAACAGATGGGGTTTTGTGCATGTTGGAGTTTATAACAAAGGGTTTGTGCAAGCATCTTCTGATACTTGGGAGATGTTCATTAGGGTTGGATTAGAGGAATTGATAGATTTAGATCTCACTGGTGCCTTCTGTTTCCTTAGTGGTGTAGCAGTAGGTGCATTCTGTTGTCTTCTTGGTGGTATTTGGAGTCTTATAGTGTACAAAAGCTATGCCATGGAAGTTTCCATTTATTCTTTCATCATTGGCTATTTCATGGTAAGAACTCAGTTCTAATGCAAATGGTTTACGAATTTAACTCATACGCGTAAAAAGATTTTACATTGTCATTCAATCATAACCATTATATCATTTAAATTTAACTATAACTATTTTTAAAGTAAAACAAATGATTAGTTGCAATTTATTGACAATGAATAATCTTTTTACATACAATGTATCAAAATTAAACTCATTGTTTAAAAATGCAATATTTTTCAGCTAGTTTTCAGACTAATTTTAGTCAAATCATATTAAATTGTAAGACACATTAACAAAATGAATTTTTTTTTACTGAATAATGAAAATAACTAGAAATATATTATTCTTAATATTATTATTGACAGTTTTACTCAAATTATCTTGTGTATTATGATAAAACACTGTTCCAATGTGTTTTGCAGTGTAGGTTGGCTATTGCATGGCCACAAGCATGTGTTTCGGCTTACTATGTCGCCTATGCAGAGAACCCGCAGAGCACACAATTTGACTCGACTATACCAGTACGGCTGGAACAGCTTCACAGATTTCAAGCTTTACAAAGATCCTGAACTGATAATTTTTAGCTGAGCTTAAACGCCGAGAGAACGGTAAATCAAGCAGGAAATATCGTCCCGGAGATAATAGGATACTGATTACTTGATTTAATTTTGGTCTAGTCTTCAAGACTGATAAATTCTTTGATAGTGTTTGTTTTTTACTCATCTGTGTGAATATAAAAAGATACATACCATACGACACCAGCACCTCGCCATTTAGTCACAGGTGATAGTCATAGCTGACAATATAATTGAGGCAAGAAATATTATATCAATGATCCAAGGATCGAAGTGTGGACGAATATTAGGTTTAGAAGGTGTTTGGATAAACTGCACTTATTCAATGTATAAGCTATTTCTACAAGTGAACAGGGAATGGGGTAAACTGGCATAAGCTAAAATCAGTTTATAAAATCAATTTATGAACATATCATAAACTATTTTTATGAGCTCTTCTTAATATTTAGACACGGCTTAAGTCATAAGATAAGTTCAAATAAACACTTCCAAATGCCTTTTAAGTAAATTGAAGCGATAGCTCATGGGTAGAACTTCCTTAAAATCAACTATATGTAACTTTCATGTAAATTTATTTAAGGTAATCAATCAATATGTATGACAAAAGAATATTACGAGTCGATACATGAGACTGATTTGATTGGTATTGGTAGATATCCTTGACATAACAAAATATTAAAAAATAATTATGACTTACAAGCAATGCCAACCAAAACATTACATATTGGTGATACAACAAAATTCCAAAAAGTCAGGCTTGAATCAATTTGGGCCCAGATGACCTCGTCCGCCACATTCTGTACACATTATATTTCCAGTTCCCCCACAACCTGCATCAGCAAAATTATCGAATCAGAAACATAGTCAGCAAAAAGAAAAATGCTCAGCATCATAAAAGAATGCGGCAAATATTATTCAAACATAAGCAAGGTGCACGAGATTCAGCAGCACATACATATCTAAGTAGAAGATTAATTGAACAGGAAAGACTAAAGAGAGTATACCTAGGCAACGAACTTTAACGATTATACCCTGGCTTTCCATTATGGAGTCAACATATAGACCAGAACCAGCACAAGTGGCGCAAAGCACTGCACCTTTAGCATGGCAATCATTGCATCGGGAGTTGTTACCGATAGCTTTCTCAGCCAAAGATAACCCAACAGGCTTTTCAATTATTTCTTCCGGGATAGCCTTATCATAACAAAACAGAGATTCGAGATTACTTCTGCGTCTGTTCTCATCTGCTTTTAAACTTGACACGGACTGAAACATAAGGACATAGTTAGCTGTGAAAAAAGAGCATAACAAGGTCAAAATAGATGCACTAATAGGAAAATACAAGGTCCAAAATTACTAAAGAGCAAGGATCAGACCAGATCCGACCCGACTAGACCAGAATTACAAGTTGATGGATAAATTGCCAAATGACAAAATAGGTTCACAACTCGGGACACAGAGACAGCATAACAAAGTTCAAAGTTGATGCACAAATTGACTAGTTTTCCCATGTTGGAGCTAGATTTTGATTGGTAGAGTTAGGTTCAGCTCATCAGAGTTGGGTTCACTCACCTATAGAGTTGGCCTATTGAGTTCATTGCAAACTCGCAGTGATAGATTGATTCATGTCTTTTAGCTCATGAATTTGTTTATGGCTCAACACATTATCATTTATCTCACACTTTGGGATGATCGATGCATCAGCAGAGTTGAGTTTTGCAACTGTTGAGGTTAGTTCTTTGTGCACAGCGAAGCCTTATCATCCAGCTATTTCATTTTAGGTCTTTTTTTTTAAATAACACACAAAACTATCATTTTGCAGTTATATCTGTAGTTTCAAATCTACGCTAAGCTAGGCTCAGCTTTTACAAGGAAAAAATATTATGCAGTAACAGCAGATGTTGAACACGCTCAGCAGACCGAACTTTCCTTATTAAGATCCATCTGCTATCTTTGATTGCTCAGGTTACAAGAAAAACTTACATATGATAATGAGAAACTCAATCCATATTTCAGATACAGAAAATTGTCACGAAAGTTATCTGATCATAATTCATTGAACACTCTTTGTGCCTCTTTCTCAAAGTAGAAACATATAACTATATGACTAGTAAATATGTAAGCTGAAAACGTAAACCAAGGACAAACCTTTCTCAATAACCAAAAGTACCTGTGGACCTCAAATCAGTATCTTCTACCGCCTGTCGTATGGTTCAACAGCCGTAAGGACTATTATTTCTTTCTAAATCTAACAGTCTCTACAACCGCTGCAACCACATAACAGGTGCAGGGGATTCAATTTCTTGGACTTCCATGTCAAATACCAAACTTACTAATATAGTCAATAAATAAATAAAAAACTGGAAAATGAAGAGAAAATTATCTTAAATTTTTTAAAATATCAACTACATCAAATCAAATATGTAGTAAATGATAACCATTAATCAATATATTAAGTAATACACATAATGTATACTTATAGTATCATTCAGGCCAGTTATAACCAAACATTAAGGTCTTCAAATTTGTTCAATCCTAAAAACATCCTTAACTAATTAAAGAAAAAACATTTATGTTGGGAAACTATAAATCCAACACTACAATAGTTGTTTGTTTCTAAACAATTCTATATAGAGAGAAAGTAAGAGATAACTGACCCCACGAGAAGAACAGCTAGAAGCTGAACCATTGTTAGAGGAAAGAACGTGAAGTTTGAAATTGGACCCAAAAGTGATGGTCTTATTGAGACTCAAAATATTCAACGCTGAAGCGTTTGGGCAAAGAGCGAATTTTGATGTTGCCATTTGAAGAGTAGATGAACCCATTGGTGTTTGATGAACATGTACTGCTTCAATTTTCGGTTTCATTCATCCATACAACCTCGTACACATCGATTGTTTCAGTAACCGGGTTCTCGTAGTTCACGACGAGGATCCATGGAGATCCGGATTCTGAACCCAATTGGGAATTCGGGTGCAGTTTATGGACTTATGAAAGCCCATTTGTTTGGTTTAAAGTGGGCTTATGAACCCACTCAACGAGAAAGTGTGAAGGTAGCTTGCTACCCGCACCAACATATTTTAAATTCTACACCCCTTCCATGTTCCATGTGCTTTTTATGAAATATACTCTTATCAACATTTTGATCCACACACTTCCCATTTTCATCACACACACACACACCCTCTTTCGAACCGAAATTAGAGCTAACACCCCCATCGAAAGTGTGTTGCAGCTCAAGATCCTAAAAATGTTGAGGAGGTGTACATGGACTTAACATCTAGGTGGATAAGAACTAAACTAATTTTTCTATTAACTTAAAAATTCAAATCAAATCAATTAATTAATTCAGTGTTTTCATGTTTAGATTTAAATCCGACTAAATCAGTCAAAACTCATCTCTTAAAAAAAATAAAGTAGAACTGTTAAAAAAACTTATTTTTTTATATTTTAAAATTTTAAAATTAATAACTCTACTAAATCGAACCAAACTAACATATTTTGCATCTATTTGATTTTGTTTGAATTTCATGAGAATAGATTACTAAAACTAAATTTACTATTTTTATTGATTTAGAATCGATTATTTAGACTCTATTTACATCCAATTACTTGCATTTGGGATACCATACGTGTAAAAATAATTTGTACCGACATGTTATTAGTTGTCAACTAATATGTTGATGATGTCGCCATTAGCTTATGGAACAAAGAGATATGATACTAAAAGTTATTTAGTTCCAAGATTGCGACGAGCTGAAAGTAATCTATAACTTAATTATTAAATCTATCTACCGGTCAATTGTGCTTTCTTCACTCTTCCTTTGATGGATAAAGACATTGTAGTTGGAGTCTTGCATGACTATGTGGCCCACCCGCTTGGAGTATACAACAAACGATATTGTGACCTCCCAATAACAACCACCACTGACCCACTCATGCTCTTTCCCAACATTTCAAACGAAATTCACATATATCGTTTATGATGGAAAAGGCTTGAAAAATATAAATTCAAGTTAATTTTATAGTAATTCCACAAAGTCGTATCATTACTTACTAAACTCAGTATAATATTTAGAAGTAACTTGGAAGCACATAAATATAACCTTTGATATGTGTGGTTGGTATATATGTCCCCTTAGTGCGTCTGCAAAAAAAGAAATACGTCCCCTTAGTGGAATATCATCTAGTCTTCTTTTATGTTCATGTCGATATATTAATCTCATATATGTTTACTACCTCAAATATGAAGATTTGTCAAAACTGATTCGATAATATAAAAAATTAAGTTTTTTTTATAATTTTTTATTTTTTATTTTTCTTCAAAATTTGTATTAAATTTAACTGTTAATAAGAGATAAAAAAAACTCTCTTGAATTAAATAACAAAGAAAATTTGTGAAAAAATAAATAAAAATATCAAAAAAGAAATTTATTATTTTTGAAAAAATATTATCTCTAACTAGCATTTCCCTCTTACACACAGATAACCCGTATATCAATAGATAGATTGAATCTTATTTATTACGTTTTTCTTGTTGTTATATGCATAGAAAGCATTGTGTGAGTACAAAATTTAAGCACTCACACACAAAAAAAATAGAAAAAATAATTAAATAATATCGAATTAATTTAATTTTTGGATTCTTTTCCGTTAAGCATGGTCTTGAAATTTAGTTCTTAAAAAGATACAATGAGAAAAAATTTGAACTCATATATAAAAAAATATTTATCATTTATTTATAAATAAATATAAATATAATTATCACATTTATAAATAAATATAAATATAAATTTGAACTAAAATTGTAAATAAATATAATTTAATCACACAAGCAAAAAATATACTTATCATTTATTTATTTTAAAAAATAATATTATTATACTTTTTTTTTGTCTATCTTTAATTTTTTTGAGTGGACTTTCTCCTCATGGTTGGAATTGGGGAGGAAGAAGAGGTAGCTGTCAGAAAATGGTAGTCGTGAAGGATAGGCCAAAAGGAGAGAAAAGGTAATGATGAGTATTATGAAAGGTGTAAGTGAACATAATTGACGTATACGTGTCGGATAGAATGGAGGAGGAAAGGAATGTGTGGATTTTTAAAAATGAGGCGGTGGTTGGTGGATTTTTTTTCTTTAATATTTCTCTAACTTTTTTTAAAATAATTTAATTTTAAAAAAGTATTAAAATACAATATTTTTCATTAGGTGGCATATCAAAATACAACCATATTAAAATACAACTATTTTTTATTAACAGTGGATCGTATCTTAAGAATTTAAGATGCAACTTTCTATTTAATTTTATTTTTTTATATTAAAATAATATAAAATAAAAATTAATAAATAAATCATTAAAATATTAATTATTACTTAATAATAATATTAAAATTATCAAAATAAATATAAAAATACAAACAATTATATGAAATATAATTTTTTGTAACATTTAAATAATATTTTAGACTATATTCGAATAATTGACCTAATTTAAATAATATTAAATTGAATCAGAGTAAGACGTCATTTTTCGTCATAGACATTCTCATGTTTGTTTGTTCGTTTTTTAATAGAATGTTAAATATTCAAATTAATTATAAATTTTTTATTATATTATCTTTGTTTAGTTTTTTTTTCTTCTTAATTGTACTATATCATGTAATAAATTAATTTTATACGAATAGTACATAGTATTTGTATTAGAACTGAAGTTAATATTAAAAATAAAATGTACACCATATAAGAACTATGCAGTTATAATATGATTATAATGTATAATATAATTCAAATGTTATTAACAATTATGCTCAATTTATATAATATTTTTTGTATTTTTTTTAATTAATTTTATACTATTAATAGATAATTAATATTTTAATTTTTTTTATATTAATTATAATTTTCAATTATTTAATATAAAAAAAAATACAAGTAGAAGGTGGCATTCCTCTTTAATTGAACAGTAGTACTTACCGTATATATAATATATGTAGTTTAAAAAGACCTTTAAAGTAAAACAACTGTTAAAATCCTTAATTTTAATTAAACGAATTTAATTCTATAAGTTTTTTTTTTGTATTACAAATTTATTTATTTTATTCTGTATAAAAGACGATAAATAGGACCATATGGTTGGAATTTGAGATAAAATGTTTAAGATAACATTTCCATTGAATTTATTAATAATGTACTTAAGTCTTGAACGGTAAGAACCGATAGAATAAAATTAAAGAGTGATGGAGAGTGATTGTTGGATTATTGAAAGTGTGAAACGAAAAGATGAACGGTGGTGAGGCAATCTTATGTTGGTAGTGTATTGTTTTCGGTTGACAATATATGCACGTCGAGTGGAAGCCGCTTTCGGTGTTGTTCGCAGATTCTGAGCGCGTCTTCTTCTTTTGCTAACGCGTTTTTTAAGAGTTAGATGTCTCTATTTCTCACCTTCTCTTTTTTATAGCACACTTTTTGGAAATACTTTTATATTATAATAATTCAGAGGATAAAATAGACAGAAAATAAACTTAAGTTTTTTGGTAGAGCAAGTCAAAATCTCTGGTGTATGTACTTTCTCGTTTTAAGAGAATTCAAAGGAAGAGAGATGGTAGGAGATAACTATACAAGGTAAAAATATTTTATAATTTTTCTTTTTTTAAAAAAAATCAAATACAAAATCGTTAATAATATCTCTTTTTCATCTTCTAAATTGAATATATTTTTATTTATCACTTTTCTCTCATATATTGAATTAAAAACACTCTTAAAAACTAAATTTAAGGTAAAAAACTCCACAATATGAAATTGAAATATCAATAATTATTTTTATTGAAAGTTAAATCTTATATGTAAATTTCATACAATTTGTTATAGATTGTAAAATAAAAATTTACATTTTTAATTATTTGATATTAAAATCTACATAAGCACAAAATTTTAAATATATGAATTCAAATTTACATAGATGCGTAGAATCTAAATTCGTTTTTATGTGTAACACCAAGCCAAAATAAAAGTCATTAAAGTTTGTGAATTTGATGTATTTAATAAAAGATAATTTTTTACGTATATGAGTCAATTTGATATATACATATATATTTGATATTTTAATTAATAATTAAATGATTTTTTTAAAATGATTTTCTATTACTTATATAATTAAAATAATTAAATATTATTTATAAAACTTAAGAATTTAAGATGCAACTTTCTATTTAATTTTATTTTTTTATATTAAAATAATATAAAATAAAAATTAATAAATAAATCATTAAAATATTAATTATTACTTAATAATAATATTAAAATTATCAAAATAAATATAAAAATACAAACAATTATATGAAATATAATTTTTTGTAACATTTAAATAATATTTTAGACTATATTCGAATAATTGACCTAATTTAAATAATATTAAATTGAATCAGAGTAAGACGTCATTTTTCGTCATAGACATTCTCATGTTTGTTTGTTCGTTTTTTAATAGAATGTTAAATATTCAAATTAATTATAAATTTTTTATTATATTATCTTTGTTTAGTTTTTTTTTCTTCTTAATTGTACTATATCATGTAATAAATTAATTTTATACGAATAGTACATAGTATTTGTATTAGAACTGAAGTTAATATTAAAAATAAAATGTACACCATATAAGAACTATGCAGTTATAATATGATTATAATGTATAATATAATTCAAATGTTATTAACAATTATGCTCAATTTATATAATATTTTTTGTATTTTTTTTAATTAATTTTATACTATTAATAGATAATTAATATTTTAATTTTTTTTATATTAATTATAATTTTCAATTATTTAATATAAAAAAAAATACAAGTAGAAGGTGGCATTCCTCTTTAATTGAACAGTAGTACTTACCGTATATATAATATATGTAGTTTAAAAAGACCTTTAAAGTAAAACAACTGTTAAAATCCTTAATTTTAATTAAACGAATTTAATTCTATAAGTTTTTTTTTTGTATTACAAATTTATTTATTTTATTCTGTATAAAAGACGATAAATAGGACCATATGGTTGGAATTTGAGATAAAATGTTTAAGATAACATTTCCATTGAATTTATTAATAATGTACTTAAGTCTTGAACGGTAAGAACCGATAGAATAAAATTAAAGAGTGATGGAGAGTGATTGTTGGATTATTGAAAGTGTGAAACGAAAAGATGAACGGTGGTGAGGCAATCTTATGTTGGTAGTGTATTGTTTTCGGTTGACAATATATGCACGTCGAGTGGAAGCCGCTTTCGGTGTTGTTCGCAGATTCTGAGCGCGTCTTCTTCTTTTGCTAACGCGTTTTTTAAGAGTTAGATGTCTCTATTTCTCACCTTCTCTTTTTTATAGCACACTTTTTGGAAATACTTTTATATTATAATAATTCAGAGGATAAAATAGACAGAAAATAAACTTAAGTTTTTTGGTAGAGCAAGTCAAAATCTCTGGTGTATGTACTTTCTCGTTTTAAGAGAATTCAAAGGAAGAGAGATGGTAGGAGATAACTATACAAGGTAAAAATATTTTATAATTTTTCTTTTTTTAAAAAAAATCAAATACAAAATCGTTAATAATATCTCTTTTTCATCTTCTAAATTGAATATATTTTTATTTATCACTTTTCTCTCATATATTGAATTAAAAACACTCTTAAAAACTAAATTTAAGGTAAAAAACTCCACAATATGAAATTGAAATATCAATAATTATTTTTATTGAAAGTTAAATCTTATATGTAAATTTCATACAATTTGTTATAGATTGTAAAATAAAAATTTACATTTTTAATTATTTGATATTAAAATCTACATAAGCACAAAATTTTAAATATATGAATTCAAATTTACATAGATGCGTAGAATCTAAATTCGTTTTTATGTGTAACACCAAGCCAAAATAAAAGTCATTAAAGTTTGTGAATTTGATGTATTTAATAAAAGATAATTTTTTACGTATATGAGTCAATTTGATATATACATATATATTTGATATTTTAATTAATAATTAAATGATTTTTTTAAAATGATTTTCTATTACTTATATAATTAAAATAATTAAATATTATTTATAAAAATGTCAAAAAATAAATTTTAATTTTTTCCAATAATAATAAATATTGAATATTTTTTATGATAAAAAAATATAATTTTTTATACAATATTTATAAATAATATATTTTCTTATGAAATAATTTTTTTAAATACAAAAATTTATAAATAACTAGTTGATTGATTTAAAAAATCATGACTATTTTATTGATTTAAAAAATAAATTATACCAAAACATTTAAATTTGTAAAAATATGTAGACTCTCTGAAAAAAAAATTATAGATAAAATACATAACTGAAAATCAATACAGATAATAATTATAAAATAAAATACCGCTGTTTTTTAACATAACAAAAATAAATACTACCTTACTTTGTAAACTAAACATTCTAATATCTAATATAGTAATAGTCAACTATCTTTACTAAGATTTTGTAAAAAAAATATATTTAATAAGATGATAACATATTTGAATAATAATTAAAAAAATTACATTGGACAAATAAAATAGAAAATAAATTTTTATAATGAGCTTTGCTTGTCATTTTGTGTGTATGGATCAATGCAGTCCAACAAAAAAACTTTTTTCCACGAAATAAAAAAATACTTTCATATTGTATCATATTTGAAGTTTATTTCTTTTTATTGTTATTTAACTTTTGGAAAATAACAAATAGCTTTCTCAATTTTTTAAACAAAATAAGAGAAGACAATTGAATAGATACTAATGAAGAATTCTACTAATTAGTTTATTTTTCTTGATAAAATCAAAAACATAATTGTATTATTCAAACTACTATTTCTCTTCATTTAATTTTCTAACAAATTCCAACTATGAAAACTTGTTCTATAAGAGTATTAATTGAATATTTTTTTTTGGTAATATGTTAATCGAATATTCTTTTTGTCCTATATTATATAAGTCATTTTTAAAAAAGTCTAATATTATATGTTATTTTATAATATTAATTAATTTATTTATTATACTCACACTCATTATTAGTATCTTATTTTCATTTATATTGAAATAAATATGAAAAGGAAAATGCAAGTTTAGTAAAATATTTCACACCTTTATGTGACAAATCAAGCAATATTCTTGCAATGATATAATTAATTAATATTTACTTATATTTAAATCAATAAATATTTTTATTTTTATTTTTATTTATATATTGAACAATTATTATATTTTAATATCATGAGAAATAAAAATTAACATTGACTAAAAGGAGTTTGAAAATATTACTAATTCAAATGAATTACGTCGATATTATTAAATTGAATATTTTATTTTAAATTTATATAAAAAAATTATAATTGTGTATGAATTTTAAATAATAAAAAGAACAAAATTACTAAGTTAAATGAGTATACAATGTAATATAGTGATTTCCTTTTATCTGAAATTTATTATGAAAAATACAAAAAAGAAAAAGAAAAACATGTTGCTCATGGAGAAAGGAGAAGAATCCACCACCACCCATCCATATATGAATACTTTATGAAAGGTCGAGACTCTATAGGGACGGTTTGTTTCCTCTCTCTTTCACTACTACTCCTCTCTTGAATGCAACTTCTCTTCTATTCTACCGACACGTGTGTGTGTGTGTGTGTTTCTGTCTCCGTGTTCACTCTTCCTCTAACTCAATTTCACTCATCTTATTTGGTTGCTGTTTCATTCTTCTCAATCACTTCTCATTTTTTTCCACTAATCTCCTAATTGCTTTGCCTGATTCTCTCTTTCTCTCTCTCACAATCTTTTCTTTGTTTTCATCACAAATCTCATCAAAAATATATATTATAGTTTTAACTTTTTAGCAGTAAAATTGAGTTTTAAGGGTTAGTTCTTTCTAATTTGGTTTTCTTAATGGCCAAGTTTCAATCTTTTCCATGATTATCAAACTGGGTTTTCTTTTTTAATCATCTCTCATAAACATGGCTATAACCAATAATATGTCACTGTCACTATCCAAACGAATGTTTTTTACCTTGTTCTTCAACACCTCGTTCCTCTTGTTGTTTTGTGTTTTTCTCGTTAATCACTTTCAATCCTCTGAACGTGTTTTTCTGAAAAGCAAAAACAACAACAATAACCACTTTTCCATTGGTGGTGTTAGTGATGATGAGGATTGTAAGAGTTTTCATAGCTTGAGTGACTATAAAGCCAAATGCTTTTACCTTAAATCAAACAACCCATGTGTCTCTCAAGGCTATGTTGATTACCTTTACCTTTTCTATTGCAAATTTGGGAGATTCCCTTTTTTGGGTCATACCCTTTTGTTTCTATGGCTATTGGTTCTCTTCTATCTTCTAGCTAATACAGCTTCTGAATACTTTTGTCCTTCTCTTGATAAACTTTCCAAAATCTTGAGGCTTTCACCAACTATTGCTGGTGTCACTCTTCTCTCTCTTGGTAATGGTGCTAGTGATGTTTTTGCAACACTTGTTTCTTTCAAAGGTAGTGGGACACAGGACATTGGTTTCAACACTGTTCTTGGCGGTGCTTCCTTTGTGTCATGTGTTGTGGTTGGAATTATAAGCATTTCAGTTAGACATAGAGGTATTAAGGTTAAAAAATCTGCCTTGTTAAGAGATGTTTGTTTCCTTTTACTGGTTCTTGTTTGCTTGTTAACTGTCTTCTTAAATGGTGAGATCAATGTTGTTGAGGCAATTGGTTTTTGTTTGATGTATGTGGTTTATGTGATTGTTGTTTATGTCTCATCTAGCAAAAGGAAAAAGGGTGTTTTTGAAGATGATGATGATGATGATTCAATTTCAAGTCATGCCAATGGCAATGGCAATGATTTAGGTGTCCCTTTACTTGGTTGGATGGAAAAGGGAAAAGTTCATTCTACTCCAAATGAAGCTCATCATGAATGTGAGTTTAAAATTGAGAACAATTGTTGCTCTGAAAAAAAATCCTCAATATGTAGAATGTTACTTCGTGTTTTGGATATGCCTCTTTACTTGCCTAGGAGATTAACAATTCCTGTTGTTTGTGAAGAAAGATGGTCTAAGTTATATGCAGTTTCATCAGCTATGTTAGCACCACTTTTATTATCTATCCTTTGGATTCCAATCAATGAAAACAGTTTCTCAAACTCATCAACCCTTATAGTTTATGGAATTGGAACATTGGTTGGAATCATATTAGGACTAATTGCATTTTTCACAACTAATGCATCAAGTCCACCAAAAAAAGGCTTGTTACCATGGCTAGCTGCAGGGTTTGTGATGAGTGTGACATGGAGTTATATTTCAGCTCAAGAATTAGTAGGCTTGTTAATTTCACTTGGTTTCATATGTGGAGTTAATCCTTCAATTTTGGGGCTAACAGTACTTGCATGGGGGAATTCACTTGGTGATTTAGTGACAAATTTGACAATGGCTTTAAATGGTGGACCAGAAGGTACTCAAATAGCCATATCAGGTTGTTATGCTGGTCCTATCTTTAATACAGTTGTTGGATTGGGGTTATCTCTTGTGACAACTACTTGGTGTGAGTACCCTTCATCTATTGTGATCACTAGAGATCCTTATTTGTGGGAGACTTTGGCACTTTTGGTGGTTGGATTGATTTGGTCACTTGTTGTTTTAATTAGAAGAGATATGAAGCTTGATGCTATCTTAGGAGGTGGACTTTTAGCTATTTACTTCATTTCTCTTGTTCTTAGGCTGATTCAAACACTTGGTTCTCTCCAATTTAAGGATATGATAGTCTGAATTCTATTAGCAACTGACATTACTTAATGTATATATTATATTATAGGAATCATGATTATGTAAACTATATGATAGGTAGGCAATATTTGTTAGGGACTAGGGGTAGTATACAAGTATAACTTCCACTTCAATCTGTACCTAGCGTTCCTTTGCTAATACCATTACTGCACTTTACTTATGCATCAAGATGGTGTTAGTTAATTAATGTTGCTAATACCAAAAATAAAGTAAAAAATATTTGTGTTGCTTTATTGATATGGAGATGGTGTTAATTAGTGAAATCCTTCTATTGGAAAAACATAGTATTATTAGTGTTCTTACTTTGCTCAATTGAATTTAAAATGTACATACTTGTGAATGCATTGAGGTCAGTTAAGTGTGGATTAGCTAGCTTCTCAGTAAGGTTTGTATCATTCTCAATTCGTATATTCATGAAAAGGTTATAAGCATATATGTGATTTATGGAGAAATTAAACAAAGGAGTGTTAAAATTAATCAGGATATAATAAATCCTTTGAACTTATACATGAAGTTAAAAGATTGGTAACCAGTATAGTTTTTTTTTTCTTTCTAAATTTTATAAATGCTTATATTCATTTATTTTAAGCAGAAAAAGAAACACAACAGAAAGAAAAGGGAAAAGAAACGAGAGAAAAAAAATGGTAAAACAAAATCAAAATTCATCCTAAGATTACCTCTATCTTGGAGAAATGGATTATCCCTTGTAAAGAGAAGACAGAGAGAAAAAAATTGATGACAAAGAAAAAGTAAGAGAAAGAAGAAAAATTAATGAGATAAATGTTTTGGTAGAGAGGATTTATGAGAAAAAATACATTTTTCCATAGTTTATATCTTTGTAATTGAGATGTAACTGTAATAAATTCAACTGTGTGTAAAATTATAAAGACTTATATTATTCATTCAAATTGATTATTATTTTATTGACAAATTTTATTATATAAGTAGAGTTAGGTTAGTTTTTGGAATTTGAATTCAAAATATCCTATATAAATCTCTTTCGATATTATTTGATTCATTAACTAAACTACCTACAGAGGACTTTAAATTGAATAATTAATTAGACATGACATCAGAGAAGGGAAGAGTTGTAAATCAATACATGTTACATTTCTTATCGAATTTGAAATTTAAATTTTATTTTCATCGGAGTTCAGATTTATCTGGATGTACTCACATCCATTTATATATATAAAATAATAAATTTAAAAATCATATTCATTATAATTAATATAATAAAATTATTATTATAGAATAATAAAGTTAAAAAATATTAAAATTACATTTTTTTTATAGAAAAAAGTTATAATTTTTAATCTTAAAAAAAATTAAATGTATTGAATATATATATATATATAAAATTTTAAAATAATAATAATAATATTAATCGAATGAGTTCGGATGTGGAGATATATAAATACTCTAAATCTATCTCTGTTTGATTTTGGAGAAAATATACACTCACGTTCAATTAAAATAAACTTTTTTTCACCAAAATCGAAACGGATTTAAATGAATAACGCAATTGTGATACTATCTCTATCATGATCCATTTCCGCTTTTTACAAGTTGAATAGTAGATGAATACCGACCAATGTACATATCCATACAAAAATATTGATTTGAGGTGTTATTCTACACCGAATCAATGGTTAACACTAGATGTTCAATAATTTATATTAAATATATTTGTCTCATAGTTATTCCTTTTCGATAAGAAATGGTGTCATGGTTTGAGAGATACGAATTCATAGAGACCGTGGGATAGTAGAACTGTACAAATATAGAACGGAACATTCTTGACAAATTGAAGAGGCCTTGTCCACTCCGTTGGACAATTGGATTTGATTTCTTTCAAGTAAGTGATAGGTGTAATTAAGATAGTGTTATTGATTGCTTTTTTTCAATCAACAAATGTTAGCGATTAATTTGTTTAAGAGGATAAAGACGATGTTAGTATGAATCAAATTGCGGACTTTTTTCTTAACACATATCTTTAGTGTCAACTCATACCACTCAGCACTCTTTTGAGACTAAAAATTAATTAATTCAATTATAACTAATTGTATGTTATATATATGAGAAATAATAAAATTAGAGTTTAATTTTATAGACTTAATTGTAGTTTTGGTCCTTCTATTTTAGCTGAATTATAAAAATAGTTCTTCCATTTTATTTCTCCTCAGTTTTGATTCCCAATTAGAGTTTTGGTCCAAAACCTGATGAAATGTTTTTTTTTTTTTGCGCTCATTTAAGTCACACACTATGCCTAAAAATCTCGTGGTGCAATAATTATACATGAGATTTATGATCATAAATGGTGTCGTGTGACTTAAAAAAACGACACTTCATCAAATTTTAGATCAAAAATCTGTTTGAGGGACCAAAATTAGGGAGAAATAAAATAGAGAGATATTTTCGTGATTCAGCTAAAATAGGGGGACCAAAACTGCGATTAAATCAATTTTATATTATTTCTTTTATTTTTATCGATTTACAAAATTAATATTTTTATTTTAAAAGTTGATTGTTTTGATAATTCGTTCTAAATTTTTATCTAAACAATATTTTAAAAAACATAATATATGATACAATGATGTAAAATGTTAATACTCATGAAATCACAATAAAACTCTCAAAAAATTTAACTTTCAATTTCATAAATTTTTTATTTTTGTAATTTGATTGATGACATATGAATAAATAATGTACGTAAATGGTTATATATCATAAAATCATATGACATATCATTTAAAATATGTAAAATATTCTTTTTATAGTTCAAAAATCTGACAGAACAACCAAAACTATCGACTTTTAAAATAGATGATCAACTTCGTGAATTGATGAAAATAAAGGGACCAAAGCTGTAATTAAACCAAAACTTATTTTTTAAGAAAATGCCGCTTATTATCCTTAGGACCAATTTAACACTTATTGAGGATTAAATCAAGGTCTTAGTGAAAATTGAAATATAAGTCTTTTTAATACTAACAATAACATTTAACTATAATTGTATTTAAATTCTTTCTTATTTTTAAAAATGAAGTATTATAATTAAATATATTAATTATTGTATTTTTTTATAATTGAAAATCTTTTACTTATTGTATTATATTAATATTTTTATTTTTTAAGCCTAAATATATATGAAAAAATAATTAGTTTTTGAAAGTCTATATCACCCTTACTTTACTAGCTTAGACCTTGGGTGAGTTGATATTCTTCTAATATTTTGTTAGAGATTGAACTAGGGTTGTTTTTGACAAACAAACAAACAAAAAATCAATATATTATGGTTGTAATAAAGTAATTGTATTTACAAAAAGTTATACTTTGATCTTTTTTTATAAAAAACAACTAAATTATTTATATTATAAACCAAATACATGAACTGTATAAATCAAATACATTAATGATAAAATTATAAATTAGATATTGGTCTTTAAGTCTTAACTCAAGTGACAAAAATATCAATATTTTTAGGTTGAACGTCTTGTTTCATTTTGAAACTCAAGACCTCACAGTTGTGTGAGTTAATTATGGTAGTATTTACCATATCTTCTAAGATAAAAAAATGAATAATGTGCTAACAACACATTCTTTAACACACAATTTTCAACATAACCACTTACAGACATTAGCAAAATCTACATTCAATAAAACCAATTATGTTTCTAATGAAAACATCATAAATCTTTGAAGGAAAATTATCCCACCAATGATTGTTAACAATGTGAAGACTCAAAATAACAATCTTGTCTGCACATTTATTTCATTCTCTAAAAATATTAGATATAGTAAAACTCATATTCTTAACCATCTCAATACAATTTACCATTTATTTCTAATAGACTAAGGGAGGGGCAAGATTACTTCTTTGATGGTAGGTGTTTTAATAGGATGAGCTCCAACTTGAAAGTACTTGAGAATTTGAAATTCTTGGATAGAGTTGGAGATTGTACTAGAAGTGTGATTTTCAGATAAATATACATTGATAGTAATTATGTTAATGACGGTGTGAAAAACAAGATTTTTTGTTTTCAAATTGAGCTTGATTTCTGCAATGTCAAATAGTATCAATAGTAAAAATTATACTGGCCAAAATAACATCTCTACAAGCCACATATGACAAGAAGATTTTGAACTGAACTGCCGTTAATTTGAGATTGAAAAATTGAGGGTAACTAAAACCAGAGCTTAGTAGCAAAATAGTAGGGTAAAAACGATATGAGTGTTAATCTATATTTTATATTTATAGAGTTCACATCTTGATCCTATTTGACAACCTAGATAGATAAATCTATCATCTGTAGATATCTTATTATGCAGTAATCTCCAAAATCTAAGATACTTGAAAGGAGGAACACTATTATGCCAAATAGTTTTGGCCCAAAGGATTTATGGCCTTATAGGATTAAAGAATAGAAGAACTTCTTTAAAGTTTAAAACTCTAGAATTGTTTAATCTCCAAATCAGATGATCCTCACATTCAAATTTATGAATAATAGTGACATGAAGATGAGATTGTTTGTTCTCATTAATGTTAAGAATATAAATCAAAGAGTCGTCAAACTAAGTGTCAATCTAGAAGTTAATATTTTCACCTTGCCAAGTTGAAATTTGTTGTTCTTGTATATATTAGTTAGCTTAGTTTTGAGTGCGGTCCATAATGAGGAGTCAATATGGTATCTAATATGCTCATGCCTCGAAAGACCCAACTTCTAAGAAGAATATTCCAATGTTGACCAGAAGTAACTAAGTCCCAAATGAGTTTAATATTAGTAGCACTATTAATGTATTGCAAAGACATAATTCCAAAATCCCCTTCACTAAGCGAATGACAAATTTTATGTCAGACAACAATAAATTTCTATGCTCAATATTGCAAAAGCAGGTGAAATTCCTAATCCATTTATTTACATCCTTGAGAAGATAAGTTGTCCAAGAATATACATGGAAGCTATAAATCAACATACTATGAATCACACTTTTCACCAATTAAATTCTACCTTCCATAGAAAGGAGAAATGTTTTTCAAGCTGCAAGTTTAGCCTTGATTTAATCAACAATTGATTGTAATTAAGCAACTTTAGGTCTTTCCTTGAAAATAGGAATTCCAAGATAAGTGAAAGGGAGAAAACCAATAGAAAACTCAAGCAAAGTAGCTAAGATATCTTGTCGTCATATAGAAATAGATCCAGTATAAATAGTAGATTTATTAGGATTAATCTGTTCACCAGATATATTGGCATATCTTTCAAAAATACTTTGTAGAATGTTAATATTATTGGACTTGTAATAAACCATATGAAGGAGTGTGAGTGCTCTATATATGATTCATCCATCTACATAATAGGAGTTATGCCTTGACCCACTCGATAGAATGAGACTTTGGAAATGCATGTCTTGCTAGAATGGGTAAATATGGGATATTGGAATCATTGGTTTTACACATCTACTCTGAGATTGAGAAATACAAAATTGAACATTGCAAGTATGAAACATATTGTGACTTAATTAGACATTTGGACGAAGGGACAACTAATGCACAATAAATAGTGTTCGCATTTAGGTTTAAATTATATCATCGATTTTCTCATGATTTGGGTAGCAATGATGCATTGCTAGATGCCAATCATTGTTTATAATATTTTATATTATATAAACTATATATAATATTTAATATTATTATCATTTGAATGAGAACCTATAAAGGGTCACACGCATAAGTGGAAAAAATTATTAAATTAAATAAGATTTGATTTAATTAGATGTTATAAATGTATTAAATATGATTTAATATATTAATATATTGATAATTTATTTAATTAAATTTGATTTGATTAAATAAATCAGGGTTGACAATTAATTAAATTAAATGTTATTTAATTTAATTAATAATATGTATTTAATTAAAATAATTTAATTAAATATAATCATTTAAAACTTATTTTGGGTTGGTCCAAAATAGGAGTCTTACGGTTTTCGTGGCTCATTCTGTATAAATAAATAAAAAATAGTACTCATGTAATTTTGATTTGCCACAACCCTCGTAGCATGAGGTTTCTTTTTGTGCTCACTTGGACTATGTAGCGACCTCAATAGTTTTTGCATTGGTAATCAAAATTAGATAAAACTCCAAGAGAGATGTTCAGTGTTGGTGGTCTATCTCCTCGACACTTTATAAGATAAATACATGAATTATTCTAGTGAAATTTTGTGCTTACATGATCTTTAGCTTTGAAATTGATTTTAAAAGACTTTTTGTTTCTAAAAGTTTATTTCATAATTCCCCAACACTTTTTTTTTTTACTGTTTTTTACTGGAGTCTTTATGAGCTAAATCTTAACAATAAGGGATTTCATTGAAAAATGAACTATAGAAATGACTATATAAAAAAACTAGATTAAAGTTATCATTTGAGCAGTGAGTAGGGACTCTTTGAAGTGAGAAAATAAATTTTAACAGGGTAGATAGAGGATGACAAGAGAAGGAGAAAAAACAACAAGAAGAACAACAAAACAAAAATGAGAATTTAAAAATTATACGTTCCGATATGATGATTTTGTCAAAGTCTTTTTATATTAATGTGTGATATGAATTTGTAAATAAATTAGTAAAAGAGTCATCTTGCGTGATAAATAGGTTTTGCAATCTTTTGTTCGATTTTAGTGCAAATCCTCTTATTTGTCCCCTTTTCAAGTTATAATGAAGTCTTATATGAATACCCAATAAATGGTTAGTTGTCAATTTGCGCATGATGTATGTCCACTAAGCTCTCCATGTTTTCCATTACCAATTTCATCATATTATCTTTATTTGTAAATAAAAGATCCAAAATAGGACACGACAGACTATTAATTCTCAATCTTGATATTGTAAGAATTAATTGCAAATCACACTCTCAACACAATGATAAAATACGAGTCATAAGTTTGATCAAACAATGGTCACATTTGACATCCCATTATCCACATGAAAAATAAAATGTATAATCATCACACATTTCTCTATCGTGCTTTTTATATGTAGCTAAGCAATTATTCATTAATTAGTGAGGAAAGAAAATGCCGTCTTGAAACATTTATTTGATTCTCCCAAATAAAAAATAATCAATTAATTAACACAGTAGAAATGGACCACACGATGATTTGGATGTATGAATATGAAACACATTGGACATATTTGAAATGATTCGTCCTCCCACTTGATAGGAACTCTTTGGATTATACCTAGAATGAGTATGGGGGCATGCAGCTCTTCCATTAAGTTTGTCAATTATTGATCCAAGTTGATGTAGAATATAGGTCACGAGTTTTAATGTAGTATCAGTACTTTCGTTTTATCACCAAAATAAAAAGGATTAGTTAAAGATTTAATTAGTATGTTGATTTGATTCATAAACTAACAAAATGATCAAATGCATGTTATATGGCACTATGCTCTAATAACCAAAATTTACTATTACCACTCAAATATTTCGAGTTTGGGTATTTTAATTCATGAGCTAGCTCCTTATAAATAATATTGTTTATCACTTTTCAAAAAAATAATTTTAAAGTTAATTTGTTTGTTTTGGGAACAATTGATTTTGCTGCTTGGAATCAATACTTAATTTTGTTGGTTCCAGATTATTTTAGCACTTAATTTTGATTAACTTTATATAATAAATGTGAATACTCAATTTTTTAAATGTGTCAAGGTAAAAATCAACCAACAGCCTCCATTTTTTTTTAAATTAAAAAAGCAATTTTTACATGTATTTAATTTTTTTTCCGTGCTTTTTTTTTCTCTGTGATTTTGTTGTTTTAGTGCAGTGTTGTTTTAAATTCTCGTCTAATTGCAGTGTTCGTTGATTCAAAAACAGACCAATTTCGATTGAGTGCAAGTTTAATCAATAATTTTAATGTCGTCAATATTCCAGTTCAAAAGACATAGTATTTGAGACACTTTAAATTTATATATTTATAGGATGTCACATTTATAAACATTATGTCTTTTTTCAAATTCATGTTTTTTCATTTTAATAATTTTAAATTATATTAATTAATCTTAATTGATGTAATTTATACCTATTTCATTGAATGAATATCATTTTTTAATTATAAAAAAAAAAGTGTGGGTAAAAAACATTTGACAAGTCTAGTACATTTTTCTATGGAAGGGGCTAAGGCCCAAAACAAAGAAAGGAAAAGAAAAAAACTAAAAAGTCAGTCGGAAATGCAACACTACTTCTATCATTTAGAGAATGAAGCAAAATCAAGAATTCCATCGAAAATTCTATGTGATAAAAGATATCTGTAAGGCATATATACTTGGAACACTTATAAAAGTATGATTGATAAGACCACCAATTTGAGACACCAAACAGTCCATCCAAAATAAATTTCACATTATTCATGGCTTATTATCTAAAATTTGAATTAAAAAATTATGTTTTATTATTTCACACTATATTTATAGTGTTATTTAAAAAAATTGTTTTATTATTATATATATTATTTATTTCATTGTAACTTATGTATTTATTGTGCTAGTACATAAGTTATACAATGTTTGAATAAAAAATAAATTATTTTAGATTTAAAAAAAATAAGCTTATTATATTTTATAAATTGCCAACGTAATCGATACGAATCAAATCAGCTTTTGTAAGGATGAATTACAAAATCAAATCAATTCGGTTATTTTTTTTTATTGATTCATATTTTTTTTTTTCATAAAAATCAAACTAAACTGAATATTATTTATACAAGTATATATACTTGTGCATGCAATGTATAAGATATTTTGTAATTTTTTCTCCTGAAAGTAATTGAACCTCCATACGATTGATATTGATTTGGATTAAACAAGCAAATAATTTGCACAAAATGTTAAAAATAGCAACTTAATTATACATACTAGCTAGTACCAAAATTCAGGTAATTTCCAGCTCTAAGTTTACCGAATATATTTTGTTGTTAATGCGTGCGTTTGAAAATTAACATCAATGGTATGATAGCGATGCTGATTATGATCTTATTTAAGTTTTTGTCTTATAAATTCCAAATAAGACACAAACATGATCCCTTACATTGCTAAGTAAAAGACATTTTATGATAACTAATTATTTGATTGATAGATGGTAATGATTGTGACAACATACGTAACTCCCTTATCTAAACCTTCAATCAAAAACCATCACTATTAGACATGTTTCTTTAGTTAGTAGGCTATTAAAATTGTGCGATTTGATTGGCACGTACTCAAAAACACACATGATTGGGGAGAAGATTCATTAGTTAGGCTAATGTGTGAGTGAAACATCTCCCAATAATCATTTTATTTAGTCATTTAACATAATTTTTTTAAAATTGTATAAATGAAATAAAGAATAAAATTTTATTAAATTAAATTAAATTACTTAATTGTCAACTTTTAATGTGTTTATCATTTTCCTAAATTATATAAAATAAAAGATATTGAATTGAAAATTATGTATATAATATTAATTAATTAGTTAGAAAATACAATTAAAAATATATAATCAATATCACATTAAAATTGTCTTAAAATAATTTTCAAAAAACTAGTTTGCAAAGACAAATCCATAAATCCATCAAATGGGAGTCCACAAAATTTATTAATAATATTATGACACCGACACGTAAATAATAATAACAAATTTTGTACAAATAATAGTAATTTGAGCTATTAGAAATTTTTGTTTGAGGGGTTGCAAGTCATCCTTACTACATATAAATCCGACCCTGCTAGTTTGTCACCCTAGCTTTGAAAAATGTCAATTATTTTAAACAATTTTTTTGACAAATAGATCAATTGATTTGGGATGGAAGAAATATCAATTTTCAAGTTATGTTTGTTAAATGCTTTTCAAATATTCAATCCCTCTTATCCTAAGTGTCACATTTGTAAAAAAAAAAAATCTCAAAATAAATGATATTTTAAAATGTAATATTAATTATTATTTTTCAATTGTATCTTCTAATGAATACTATACGCGCATGTCAGTCACAAGTCATTATATTCAAATTTGCATTTACGATAATGGTTAATAAACTAAGTTAAATAATGATAATTGGATAAAATTATCATTCATTTTTTTCTTCATTTAATTTTTTTTCTTAATTTGTGTGAAATAAGAAAATGAGACAATTGTTAAACGACAAAGGAAAACACACTTCAGTGTCCACTTCCGAACTAAAGTTAGACCGAGATGTTCAACATCACAAGTCAACCCTACATGTTCAAACTGATTCACGTGTTGGACTACATGTAAGACATCAACAATTATCCTTCTACAAGTTTATCTACAGAAAACTTGTTATGACGAAAGAGTAATGTTCACAGTTCATTGCTCTATGTAATTTTTTTTAGAGTTGTTAATATAGGTAAATTCTATTATGGATCACGCTCCACCAAGGACCGATACTTGGAATTTTTTTTTTTTATATT
>NC_021162.2:65141133-65149980 GCF_000331145.2 Cicer arietinum | reverse complement strand
ATATATATATATATATATATATATATATATATATATATATATATATATATATATATATATATATAATATTCATGTTTAAAAGAGTAACTTAAATAATACCATTCTAGTATAAATAAGAAAAAATAAATATATATATTGTATTGAATCACACATCAATTAGTTTTTGATCTTATACATAAAAATGAGAAGGATCGTAAACTATTAGTTCTAACAAATAATTCTCTTTAAAACTCATCGTTAACATATATTATGATTTGCGTGCAACTTCTATAAAGAATGGATGTATTTCACGATTTAGAACACATTTATGAATTTATTTATCTCAAATGGTTAATTTTCACGTGTAAATAAAAATCAAATTCATGAAATATATATATATATATATATATATATATTGTAGGTCCACTTTTGCTTTACATTGGTTAATTTTTTTCGATCTTGTAAGTTAAAAGGACATAAACTATGACAAGACACCTTACCAACACACATATATGATCCTTATGGTCCTTGCTATGGTAGAGGGTAGGCTTCCACTACCTTTCCAAACGGCGTACCATACATGGATTACGAATTAACAGCTCGTATATAAATATTAAAAGTATAAGATGTTATTTTAATTTTTGATTGAGTAAAAAAGCCTCAATTAGTCTTTGATAATCAAAATAGTCTTAAAAATATACAATTTATTATCATAAATTTTTTTGAAAAATATAATTTACGGTTAAAATAATCAATGATTATTATAACGTTAAAGATTAAATTGATTAACATTTTGATTATTCAAAAACTAATTTAAATTTTTTTGAATTTAAGAATAAAATGACAACTTCTTATAATTTTAAAAACAAAAATGGTGGTTAAGAATGTGACAAAACTATGAAGGATGGATAAGAGGTTTCTGGCCCAAGGTTTGCAGGATCCTATGCCTCATATTGATTAAACTAGTTTTGGGTAGTCCTAACTCAAATCTAACCAATCAATGATTGGAAAAATCATTTATTTAGAAGGTTGTAATATATCCAACTATTTATTAGAGTTAAATATATTTTTACGGTCTATTTAGTGCGCATAATAGGAAAGAAATAAAATACGATATAAAGATATGATAAAATAATTAACGGAATAAATATTATCATATTTTATATTTGATACACGCATAGTAAAAACACAGCAATATTATTTTATCATATAAGTGTTTGGAATACTCATTATTAATTATTTTAGTATTGCCCAAACCGTAAAAAAAATATGACATGGACATCACTTTTAAGTTCTTCATAATATATCCAAACTGTTTCCATATTCTTAAGAAAACTTCTCTATATGGCACCCTTAATTTCCAAGTTCAAACATCAATCAAGAAAACTCACACTTCTCCTCAACATATCTTTCATCTTCCTCCTTTTTCTCCTTCTACAATCCTATCTCAACTCTTCCAACTCAAATTTTAATGATGGCCATGTCAATAATGTTACCTTCACAGCAACCATCTTCAACCATGCCATGTTGCTCAATGACATTAGTGTTGATGGCTGCAATGACCTCCACAACTATTCAGATTATACCTCTAAGTGTTCATATGTCAAAACCACCCTTAGTTGTAGGTCAAAAGGGTACATAAACTATCTTCAAATATTTTATTGCAATCTAGGAAAGTTTCCATTTTTAGGACATTCACTTCTTGCCTTATGGCTTTTGGTTTTGTTCTATCTTTTGGGTGACACAGCTTCCAATTATTTTTGCAATTCCTTAAAGGGTCTTTCCAACATCTTGAATCTCTCTCCTACCATTGCTGGAGTAACCCTTCTTTCACTTGGAAATGGTGCTCCTGATTTTTTTGCGAGTGTTGTTTCTTTCAATGGATCAATTAGCAATAATGATGGTGAAGTTGGCTTAAACACTATTCTTGGAGGTGCTTTTTTTGTGTCTAGTTCTGTTTTGGGGATTATAAGCATCTTAGTTAGTTCAAATCAAGTTGAAGTTGATAAGGCTAGCTTCATTAGAGATGTCATTTTCTTCCTTTTCTCTTTGCTAGTCCTCCTTATCATCATTTCCATTGGTGAAATTACCTTGTTTGGTTCAATTTGCTATGTTTCTATCTACTTTCTCTATGTTTGTGCTGTCTCAACTACACATCTTTTCTATGAAGGGGATAACAATAAGACTAAGAAAGAAA
Source organism: Cicer arietinum (assembly GCF_000331145.2). Lineage (NCBI taxonomy): Eukaryota > Viridiplantae > Streptophyta > Magnoliopsida > Fabales > Fabaceae > Cicer > Cicer arietinum. The sequence goes on along the minus strand of NC_021162.2, from coordinate 65,147,804 downwards.
AGGAATTCACTTTATTGTGTTCAGATGAGTTGTTACTGATAGAATCTGGCATACCATTGCTTGGTTATGTTGATAATGAGAATGAGAATGAGAAAGAGAAAAGGAAGTCTAACTTGGCAAAAAAAGTGATACTTGAAGATAAGGAAGAAAAAACAGAAAGTTTTGGTAACGATTCAATTTGTTGTATTTACTTTGGAAAGTTACTTCATTTACTAGAGTTACCACTTTTTTTACCAAGAAGGGTTACTATACCAATTGTGAGTGATGAAAAATGGTCTAAACCATATGGAGTTATATCTGTCACATTAGCACCAATTTTATTGGCAATTATTTGTAATGTCCAAAAGGAAAACATGTGTTCAAGGAATAGTGTAGTTATGTATTTGATAGCTACTTTGATTGGCATAGTTTTGGGAAATATTGCATGTGTGAGCACTAATAGGTGGACCCCACCTAAGAAATCATTGTTTCTATGGCTTGTAGGTGGTTTTATTATGAGCATAACATGGACTTACATAATTGCTCAAGAGCTTGTTTCCATATTGGTTTCAATTGGGAATATAATTGGGATTAGTCCTTCAATCCTTGGATTAACTGTTTTAGCTTGGGGTAATTCTCTTGGTGATTTGATAGCTAATGGTGCTATGGCTTTAAATGGTGGATCAGATGGTGCACAAATGGCTATATCTGGTTGTTATGCTGGTCCTATGTTTAATACTTTGATGGGTTTAGGATTCCCTCTTGTTCTATCATCATGGTCTCATTATCCTCAACCTTATGTCATTCCTAAGGATCACTCACTTTATGAAACAATTTTGTTTTTGATTGGAGGGTTGCTTTGGGCACTTGTGATATTGCCAAAGAAGGATATGAGGTTGGATAAATTATTGGGGGCAGGACTCTTGAGTATATATTTATGTTTTTTGTTTATAAGGATTTCCATGGCTATTGGTAGTATTGAATTCTAGATGTAGTTTCTAAGGAGAAAAGGGTCCATTGTGGTCCATCTCAAGAAACTTTGTTAATCATACATTTCACAACAAGCAAGTCCAATTTGTAAAGTCAATTATATCTCCTATTATTACTTGTAATTGAATCATCTGATCTAACTTTGCAATTATAAGTAGGTAGTTAGGTACTTAATACTCTAATTTTAAATGCTTGTAGAAAAATTAAATGAATCATTTTTTACTATCTTTGCTGCCATTAGAGGGTTGTTTGTCTCTCATAATCATTATTCATATCATATTTTAATCCAATGAGAGACTCTCTAACATTGGGTGCAAAATTTTAACATTGTTCCAAGGGTTAGGAACTCATTCTATCAATTTGAGTTCCAATCAGAATAAATTTATGAAAAACACAACTAATGTGTTGTAATATGGAATACGAAGCAACAAGGACATCCATAATATCTTCAACTTAGTATAGCCCTAACAACAAAAACAAAGAACACATCCATGTAGAAAAAAAATGCTTTTAATGAATCATACCAGAAAACCAATGACCATATGATTTAAATATGATGCAAGTAACAAGAAATTAATACATGAGCTTTTTCCATGAAGAACTGAAACAGATTGGATTCTCCTTTTACACTTTACATTTCACTAAACGGTTAGCAAGAGTATAACTCATCAAGCAATGAAACGAGTCACCTCAAAGTGTTCATCTCACACTAGTCAGTTACTAGCTTAAATTAAAAGCTCTAAAATAAGCATCATATCTTGTCTACTAATTAGGTGTATATATACCTCCATAATTGGGGTGAAAAGTTCTGTATCTATGCCATTATGTAGTCACCCAAACTTCAAGGTTTAGAATGAATCTCCAACTCCATTCAAGCTACCAATTAGTCCACTGAAATTAGCATGGATTTTCATTTCGTGTCCTCTAGGAGTATTTCTGGAGATTTCGCAGCATCCCATCATCTGAAAACCAAATCTTTACCGCATATATATTCACAAAAATGCATTATAAAAGAAACTCAATAAGAATATCAGGACAAAAAAATAAATACCTCCTTCTAACACATATGCCAGTTTACCGAGTGCTTCGATTATAGCTCTTTCTTGCTCCTAGACCAAATTATACATTCATATAATACAGTTCGATAGAATTGTCTGAAGACAAATATACTACTAGATAAAGTTGAAATAGCAACCGAAATTTAGAGATAGAAAAGGGGAAATCCATCTCTAATTCCGTTGCTAAGTATTAGAGACGTCAAATTTCGTGACTAATTTTATTTTTTACGTTTCTAATTTTTGTCGTTATTTAAACTTTTTCTAGTAGTTAATTCAATGCATCTCAAAAGGAAGGAATTACATGAAGAGTCTGTTTTGCTTTCTCAATATCAACCGGACCAGGCTTCTCTCTACTGAAAAGCATCTTCTCAACCTGCCAAATGTAAGGAATTAACACGATGGAATGAGAACTAATGAACACATGAAATACAATATGTGTTTAATTAATTGCAAAGATCATAATGAATTTGATATAATGTGTGAAAAATAGCATGTAGTATTTAGATTGTGTCGTACAGTAGTTTCCAGTATATTAGATTACTTCTTAGTATTAATTTGTAAATTTAACCAATATATGGAACAATAAAAAAGAAACCAATTGAGATCATCTTAACTACATCTCCTTCTCCTTTAGGTCCTCCCAACAACCACATTCAGCTACTCCATAATCATCCAACATTCAAAAACATACTCCATGATACTGACGACGTTATCAAGCACCAAGATACAGTGAGTTTAATATGATAGATAATGATCATCAACATTTAAACACAGTAACATCTACAAACTACTAGGTGCATGTCTTGGCGTTATCACTTCATATCTACAAGATCCATAAATTGCCAATTTTATTTAACTGATCATTTAATTTCAGTGAAAATGCGAGTAACATAAAACCAATAAAAACATATATGAAATAAGAACTTTCTTACGTCATGGATAACCCTATCCGTTGCACGGATCTCAATTAAATCAGATCTTTTGTTTAACATGAGAGACTCAGATGGGTGAAAGTTCTGCTTAAACTGACATTTTCCTTTTGGTACTCTGCCTCTTCCAACAGACTGTGACTGAACATCATAATTGAACATTTCCTTGGATTGCTCTGTATTCGCATGGACGAATTCCGCAGTCAACAGGTTGTCGTTAAATCTTGGCTGGCACAGACAAATGGAAATTAATAAACCAGATTCAACTAGTACTATTATCTAATTAAAAATACTGATAGATACCAAATGAAAGCAGGTTGTGAACTGTCCATAACCGAAGATGGAAGAAAGGCTGGTACAAATCTTAAGAAATGTCCATCTAAGAAAAAACAATGTTATCCTAATAAGGTAAAGTAAACAGCACATTTGTTTCCTTTTTAACAGTCCACATTCACTTGTGTTTGGAAAAACAATCATGTGAAAACTGGTAATCTAATCAAAGTGTTTCCTCTTTTAAATGTACTTTCTTTAATAAACAAGGGCTGATAATATTATCCCCGAAGTTCGATAAAGAAAAAGCAGCAGAATGTAAGAGCAGAAGTGAAACTGATTTCGATCCTTATGCTTCCTACGAACCTACAATACTATTAATTAATTAATTCTATTAAGTACCACAGATCAAATAAAAGAGTTGACTGTAGAAGAAGTTCGGATTTTCAAAGGGATTAATCAAGAAGAAAATAGCTCTACTAAAAAAAAATCGTAAGGAATAGAGCCAAAGGACCAAATCCTATAAATGAAGAGTCAAATTTATTATGTATGAATTGGTTGGTCTTAGAAAAGCAAAATAACTTTGGATATTGCTAGACAAAATTATTTTCCATGAGGCATATTACCCAAAAAGTGTCTATATAAAAACTCAAGCTACTAATTTTTCCTGCAATGCGTTTCTGGATGCCAGGAACCTAAACCAAACAGGCTCTAAATGCAGCTAGATTGCAAGATAAACAATTTTCACAGTTGTATTGGGGCCGATTTTGCTCACAGGCATTGCAGAAGGAATATGAATGGAACTTAGAGAAGCTTGGCTGCGCGTTATGTTCATCTGAGGATAAATTGCAGCTGAGGATGGAGTTTTCAATCTTATAATTGAATTTCCGATTGAAGCAGAAGGACACCCAGGAGTATTAGCTTTAATATAATCCTGAGGATGAGATGCCATTTTCCTTTGTTCCCTGCAACATAAAATGTTAAAAAATAGTGAAGCTTCTGCGTTTCACAATACCATATATCATAATAATCCAACCAACTGTGCATAAGAATAGTACACAACATTTGCAAACACCTTATCCGTCTAATTGACTCATCAGAGTTTATTTTAATCAGAATTTCTCCATGTTCAGAATCTGCGATATTTAGTTCCTTTCGTAGTTCAGTCAAGAGCTCCTCTTTTCCCTATAGCCACAAAAAAAATTTAATGAATAAAAAGAGAGGATTTGCAAGACCATAATATTCAATGAGACAAACTCAATCGCAGAGAACAGGTGAAGAATAAATATTTACCCAAGTAAGAAGATCTGATTGAGCAATAAAAGCCTTCAATAATGAGCTGTAAGCCTCAATTTCAAGACAGTGAATGTGATGATCCAAGTTCACTGCATCCCTCGTCCCATGAGGATCTGTAATCAATGAACTCAAGAGGTTAGTCATCAATCCACATTTACATCATCTGTAGGATCTTTTGATATTTCCTCACATGATATACTAAACCTTTATTACTTGCATTGAGAAAATATAAAGAAACAACAATAGTTTCTCAAAGAAAAGAAGCAAAGTTATTGGAACATGGAAAGGTCATAATTTCTCATTTTCTCTGACATAACATGTGGAGCCAAGAGCCATTTACATAAAAAAAACACAATCAATGACATAAAATTAATGGTATTTAAGGTCAATAATATTAACATTTATTAAATTAGGTAAAGTATAAATGCTACTGAATCCTAAGCATAAGGATATAGCGTATCAGCATATCATATACACAGAAAATTAATGCATCATATAACAAAATGAATAGGAGGGGAAATATATACCATAATATCATGGAAAAAGAATAGTCTGAGGATACCAAATGCCCACACACACAAAGGTATGTAATTCAAGCAACTCTATTCATAGTATGAGACATACATGGAGAGAACTAAATGAGCATTCACATATTAAAATACAAAATGGTTACTTGAGTCTGAAGACTGTCAACACTTATTTTTTGTTAATATACGGTCCAATCTCTAAATCAAATTTAACAAACAGGTAAATAGATAGATAACATATTGAGTTGCATTGATGTGGTATTAGTACACCAATATATATGATACTTAAAAAACGACCACATAAAAAAAACTAAATAATGGACTTAGCAGGATAAACTGAATAGAAATGTAAGCATATATAATAAAGTAATTAAAATCATTAAAAAAAAAAAGTTTAAAGAAAACACAAATTTTGGAGTGAAGTAGCAGTTGGTATCATTTAATAGCAAACCAAACCACATAGTAACAAAACTTGGTGCTTAACAGTTAACACAAACTCACTTGTATTCAAAGTGAGAACTAAGCATTGACTACAAACTCATTTGCATTCAGCAAGTATCCTTTTACCGAAAGCAACCATGTTTAAGACCGACCAAACAACCAGAATAAGACTCCCCCTAAAGTAATTTACTTTTCACAAGGAATCAAATTAGGCGTATTTACCTCCAAGTAATGCACATTTTCCAAAGTAATTTATCTCTAGCTAAGGAGTATTCATGTGCATATTCTCTCCACATGTGAACCTAGTATACTTCCACTAGGAGCCTGTTTGAATTGACTTATTTAAGTTTGTATCTACTGACATGAACAATTGTGAGAGAGAGCTTATGGAAACAACTTATGCTATGTTCATAAACTGTTTTCAGCTTACTTCCATAAGTTCACCGGATTAGCTTATTATAAAATAGCTTACGTGAAAACAATTTGACTTTATTTTATCTTTCGTTGTAGAAACAGATAAACTCTTAATAAAACTATTTATCTAAACAGTGACTCGGTCAACCTAATTTGGTCTCATGCATCAATACATAAAAATAAAAAAAATCAGGAAAAATCATTGTCAAGGGGCCAGTGGGGCATATAACATAATAAAGCAGCTATGATCTTGCTATGAATTGTTAAACAGGTCTCCTTTTTTCAATAAATAACAGCACCAAACAGCCACAGATCCTTTAATATAAATAAATAAAAAGAGTTTGTTTCCCCTTTCCACAGCCAAATAGAAGACCAGAAAAATATTCAAAAACAAAATTGAAAGGATTGACAAAAAGGGTGAAATACATGTCACCAAAAACCTAGGCAGCACACAAGTACTGTCGGCCACTGTTACTATTATTATTATTGTTAAATAAATAAAAAATCTCATCCATAAGATCAAAACCTTTACTTGAAAACAAAACTATCTACTTGTTTAATCATCGTCATCAGTTCACTTTCATAAAATATTAAGAAAATAAGTGGCCAACGTCACAATGCAAATTGCTGAAAACAAAGCTCTTTTGGGTTTTGAAATTTGCATTTCACTTTTTTGGGGTCCCACGCTCGATTATTAATTTATTTTTTCTTGGAGACCAAACATGTAGTAATGTAAGAAAATAAAAATGGATGAGAGTAACAAAAAA
>NC_021162.2:65138172-65140952 GCF_000331145.2 Cicer arietinum | reverse complement strand
AAAGAGAGAAAGAGAAGGTTATACCAATGATGGTGCGGAGGTTGGTGGTGTGAGTGTAGTCCATGATGAGTAAACCACCCTTTCCTGCTCTGCGAAAAATACTGATGATAATGCGCCCCGAATTTTTAGCAATGTTTTCTGTAACTTTTATTTATTTTTTTCTTTTTATGTTTTCATGGTTGTTGAAGGTGAGTTTATTTTTACTTTATTCTTTGTTTTTCATTTTTTATTTCACTACACTTTTTATAAGAAAAATAAATAAAAAAAACATTTTATAAAAAAAATAAAGATATCGAGTAAATGGGCTCTTTAAATTGTGAGATCGAGTAAATAGTCACTAAAAATTACGAATGGATGAATACCTTCCTACAATTGTTGCACATAAGTTAAAATGATCTTTCTCTTATTAACTTATATATGTAGATTATATGATATGCTAAGTTAAATGAACATGTGAGCTTTTCGGATGAATCTTACATTAATATTATTTCATCTAAAACAACTTCCTCTTACATCTTGTATGATGTGTTTTAAGACAAAATTACAACTTTTTGGGCGTCGTTCATGTGTTTTGGAGACATTGTTGTATTAGTGCAAACTTATTTAAGTATGTGTGTGTGCATAATTAAATCATGTATAATTCATTTTAAATACTACTTTTCGATCCTATACATAAGAAGAAGAAAAATTGTTGAAACAAAAGCAAGTAATTTAATGTTTTGAAATGTACAGTATAATCTTAAATATATTTCACCACCCACTTATTATGGAAAATAAAATTGATATCGGTATAAAAGAAACTTTAGCAATTATTCCGTCTACAAATTTGTGACATTTTATTAAAATTAAAATAGAATAAAATATAATCAAAATTATTCTTATATATAAAACTAGAGAGAGTATGAGATATAATAAAGGGGTGATACTAAAATTGTCATTATTTGAAGTCTAACACACTTCATATAACGTTGAAATAAGTATTATTTTAGAAACCTATTTTTAGTTTGGCCACCAAGATCATAACAATGCAAATTCAACTAGACATTGCCTCAATTCACATGCGACACTTTCGTCAATTTGATATAGACAATACCTTCTTCCGTGGTGACGTTAGTAAAAATGTATACATAAGATTTTCTCATCGTACAATACTATCTACTCATGACAATATTTACAAACTTACGAAATCATTGTGTGGTTTTAAGCAAACATGTAGGCAATGTATTAACACTACTTTCAATTCTCCTAATTGGTGATTATGTTCAAGTTATTTTAGATCACTAACTACTTTGTAAACACAAGGACTAATTTTTTAACTTTAGCAACACAAATTAGAACTTCAACAAATTAAGAAGGCTCTTCACAAATCATACGAGATTATACACATAGAAATTTTAAAGTACTTTATTGGGCTAAAAGTTGTTTACAATGATATATCTCTATGTCAAAATGGATGATCATGAGTAAGGTTAATGAAAATGGCATATCCCTCTTTCTACATTTGAAACTTCATAAGGAAGAACTAAAGGAGAAAATAAAAAGCAAAGAGACACGGTTGTATTATCAACATAGAGTGCAAATAGCAACCTATAAGGAAAAGCCCATTAAGTCTGTTGTAGTAGCGTCCCATGACCCAAATCCAGCAAAAAGCCCAAAACTCTGCGCGCGTACGAAGCAAATACCAGAAGCGGATAACGGCACTTCTCATTTCTTCCCTCTCATACTTCCATTTCCACATCCACCACTCACTCTCACCAACACCGCCATAACAATTTGCTCCAAAATCTTAAACCCTAACTGAGAATAAGAAGATGCTATCATGCACTAACAGCATCTTCCATGGCCCTGCCACCAAAAATCGCCATTCCCAACCTTCTAAGTTCCAACGTCCCAAACCTCTCCTCTTTCCTCCCCGTCCTCGCTTGGCCACTATCGGGAATTTCAAGTTCCATTCTCCGTTTTCTGGCAAGAAACTATTCAGTGTAAAAGCTTCTATTGATTCTTCGTCACAGGTTTTAGAGTCACTCGATATTGGTGGTCCGCACATTGGACTGCAACCGTATTCCGTGAAGATTCCCGTCGGTGACAGATATGTAAGTTTTATGAGCTTTTATCTTTTAGTTAATTATGTCTTTTTAATGGAACAATGCTTTGCCTGATTATGGGGATTTTCAAGGGATGGTGAGGTGGAAAACGTTATGAATTGCTCAATCAAATTTTGTGTGGGTAATATTAATGGATTGGGGTAGGAGGGTGTTTGTTTAAGAATAAGAGAGTATGGGGGCATTTTATTTTTTAAGTGCTAATGTTTCATTTAACTACTTAGTTTTTCAAAAGAGAAGTCAGCCATTGTTGTTTGAATGAAAAAGGTGGAGGAAGTAGCTAATCTCCAACATAGATACATACATTAATTAGATGTATGGTTATGTAATCATAATCAATAGGGGCAGTTGCGGTGCTGCACAACTTCCATTGGGGGGAGGGGCATTAAGAAATACTACAATATATATAAACATTTTCAATAATCTATCAGAGAATTTCTGTTGGTGTATTGGTAGTTTAAGCTTCAACTGTAATTTATGTTATTGGGTTCAGATCCAAGCGAAGCTATTTTTTACAAATATAAATTATCATAACTAACAAAAGAAATACAAAAAAACTGCTCTCAGGGACTCGAGCCTGATACCTTCGGTTGACCAAAATCACCGATACTACTGGCGGCACTTCGCAATACATGGTATTTAGTGAAACATCTAATATATTATATATATATATATATA
>NC_021162.2:65074062-65138112 GCF_000331145.2 Cicer arietinum | reverse complement strand
ATATATATATAAATATATTGAAAGGTTTGGGTCAGCTGGAGTTTTCTGTTCAGCTGCAAAATCTCCAGTCATCTACATATTTTATAGGCCACATTTGCACCTCTGAATTATGTAAGTTTGTGGGCTGGCATACTAAGCCTATGTTTGGATTCGTAATTCTGCATCCCCATGCAATTTTTGCTGTGATATTAAGAAGCTCCACTTTGTTGCTTCTAGGTAGAAGTGCCGCATCACCGCAATTCCTCTAAAATCCAAACACACGCTAATCTGCATACTATATAAATATTTTTTTAAATGTACAAGTTATAAAGACACTCATACATTCACTTAGATATAATCATGCATTATACTTATGCATATTTCTTTAGTGAATTCAAAATAATTCATTTAAACATTCAACACCAATATAAAGGCTTTATGTCTTAAATACATCATATCAAATGTATTAGATAAATTTATATTCTGCATAGTGCATGTATTAATCCATTTGTTATTACTATTTAAAAATATTAAAAATTGAAGAAATGTAATAAGAATTAAATACTTTGTGGGTTAGCAGGCAAGTATGTTAACTGAGGACCATAGCATGTTTAAACCGGGCACGTAGGCCCACATTTGCATGGGCCTACAATATGCTTTGTCCCAACTCACGTAAGTTACATGTGAAATTGATTAGTGTGCAGATCTGGACTCATACTCAGCACTAGTTGATATCTCTCTCTATTTCCTTTTAATTTTGTATAATGTACCCTATTACTCAAGTAGTTGGACTTCTAGTATGATATGGTAAAAAAACAAATCGTTGGATCTTGCAAATCATATATATGACACTGAATCATACCGGGCCATGCATGTAATGCACAAGATTGTGGTAAAGTTTGTTTCAATTTCTTTCCAAGATTACGCCTTTGATTTGGTTAGAGATTTTTTTGGTTCCAAATGGCAAATATTCATAATGTTGTATTTTACATTATTGTTGTAGCTGGGGTGTGATTGTTGCAAAAGTATGTTGATAGAGTAAAAGAGACACATTAAGTATTAACTAATAGGTTTTGTGGCATTCTACAGATTTTGGTTGAGACTGGCCATATGGGAAGGCAAGCAAGTGGCTCTGTTACAGTTACAGATGGAGAGACTGTAAGTTTCCATATTGCTTTTTTATTTTATTTTAATTTATCCATGATTGTGAATATTTCCATATGGGTCAAAATTGTGTTAAAAAAGGAAAACCACTTCCTTTGTCTGTGTAAGGCTTGGAAAATCCTCACTTCTTAAGATATCTAACTCAATATTATAAGATACATGACATTTATGAGGGGTGTGTGAGGGCTCTTGCAGAGGGTTGGTTGTTAAACATCAAGCCATTTATGTGCTTTCACCTAATAGCTTAAATTTTTAGATTGTTGATTCTCGACAAAACATAACATTGGCATTTTTAAATGCAGATTGTCTACACCACTGTTTGTTTCAATGATGTTCCTAGCGAGCCATCTGATTTTTTCCCCCTTTCTGTGAATTATCAAGAGCGTTTTTCAGCTGCTGGTCGCACTAGGTATGCCTTAAACACGTTTTCAATAATTCTTCTGTTTTGTTTCTGCTGATGTGCAATTATGTTTTGCAGTGGAGGTTTTTTCAAACGAGAAGGAAAGACAAAGGATCACGAGGTACGAGTTATTCTAACTTCTCTACTTCAATTGACAATTAATCTTGATACCGGACACTCACATAGACTGTAACAATCCGTAAACTTATATGGCAAGTTGCTTCCTCCTTGGTTGAGAGATTCAATCTTGCTTCTGATATAGCCAGCTAACTTTTGTAACTTGTTGGTCTTTTCATATCTGTGATAGAGATTTGAGAGTAGAAAGGAAGATAAGGTGCATTTTGTTGGGCTGAGAATGCCAATAATATTAGGCTGAGACAATTTCCAACTCATATTTTGTAGAACTGTTTTCTTTTAATTTTTTTATGGGAGGGTTTTCCTTGTTTGATCTGAATAGCTCTTTTTCGACAAAAGAAGAAATCTTAGTTATATAAATTTTTTGCTATCCGGAAAAGAGTTTTGTTCTTAATTCTTTTCGTTATTTTTGTATTGTCATCTATTGCTTGCAGGTTCTTATTTGTAGATTGATTGATAGGCCTCTGCGTCCTACTATGCCTAAGGGCTTCTACCATGAAACACAAATATTATCTTGGGTATGGTTGTTACGATTTCCTTTCATAATGAAATTTTATTTATCATTTGTCTTTCTACTTTAGTTGGTCTTTCTCTAAGTTTTTTATTTTCTACTTTAGTTGGTCTTTCTCTAAGTTTTTTATTTTGCTTATGTTGTAGTGGGTTGATGGCCCAATTTCGTTGTGTTGGGATTGAACTGATGTAGTAGTGTAGTGTTAACAATGTCCAATAATTATATGATGAAATATATAGAAATATGTAACAGATATTAAATTGGTTGTCAAACAAAATATTGGACCAAGAAAGTTATCTTTATTCAACTTTGCCTTAATATTTTTTATAATTTTAAAAATATCATAAGCATCATTTTCATATTAGAAACTTAAATGCTTCTCATTAGTTGTATGAGTCGTGAAATTTTTTGTAATTAGCTAAGAATTAGTTAACTAATTTTTTTAACTTATAAAAACATTTGCCCGTCGATTGAAAAAAATTATGGATACATTTTTTTTACGGTAAAATTATGGATATGTAATTATAGAGAAAACTGTTTTTTTCTTCCCCTTTCTTGTTGACCTTCATTAGATGTTAGTGAATCTCATAAGTTGCAGTTGGTAGGAAAGTAATTTATAGTTTCTACATGAATTGGTTGGTGCTGTGAATATCATCTCTGTCAAATAACAGCTTAACAATATTTATTTCATTTCTCTGCTGTACTAACTTAAAGGATTCACATCTTTTGCTTTATTCTTTCCTTATTCTATTATCGTGCTTTAAAATATCTGTATCGTGTGGAAAATCACATGATATTATCTGCTGGGAATTTTCTCTTCTAGGTTTTGAGCTATGATGGATTGCATAGCCCCGATTCTTTGGCTGTCACTGCAGCTGGTATAGCACTGTAAGTTGGTCATTTAGTTTTGCTGCCAACCCTGCACAATGCTATCTATTTTCTTTTAAATATTCACAAAAACTTCTTGTACTTTTGTTTACTAAAATATAAAATTAAAGAGAGTTGAGTAAACAGAGGAAATAAATACAAATAGAAAGGAGTTTAAGAAATCTTGTAAAAGATGTGAAAATAACACATACATACAGTGATCTCTGAGATATAAAAAATTAAAAATACAAAAAACATATCTAAGCTATGAAGCTTGGGTCCGTAGTACAGATACGGGTACGACACAGATATGCTGATATGAGAAGTTTTTTTAATTCAAGATACGATATGGCTTAGATACGGTAGCAAAATTTTATAGGAAAACTTAGATAGATACAAAATACTTGTAAAGAAAGAGACATTGATTGATTTTTGTTAATGCATAACTATGATGGTCACAATTTACAAAAAGATACTTATGATCATAACTATAATTATGGAGTTTTCATCTATATCAAAATATATTATAACATTATCGGTGACACTGAAGTTGTAACAAAAAAAAAGGGGAGATTGCGAAACGTCTCTTTGTTTATGGAGGAGAGAGTTTCTTTTCTTTCAACATAGACGTATCCGGTTATGTCACGCTATATCCATGATGAATCCCAAACATATCTAGTAACTAATATCTTTAAAAGTAATTAAAAAAAAATCGGATTCTTTTGAGATACACATCTGAGAATATCCTAGGAATATTGGTACCTGATACGTATTTGGCATAGATACTTCACCCATTTTGGAGTATTTGGGCTTCATAGCATCTAAGTTAAGTTGGAGGTTTCTTGGTTACATTCATGATGCTATGCATAACCATTATTCTTAATAATTTAATTTCCACAGTGCACTTTCAGAAGTGCCCATGACAAAAACAGTTGCTGGAGTTCGAATTGGCCTTGTTGGTGATAAGTATATTGTAAACCCTACTACTGAGGAGATGGAAAACTCTGAGTTGGACCTCATGCTGGCTGGCACAGACAGTGCAATATTGATGATCGAGGTAATAACATCACTTGCTTGTGATCAATAACATGTTAGAGATATGATAATAGAACAGAAACTGGCAATATTTGTTATTTGTAATTCCAAAGAAAATCATGCACGTATATCAGTTTAGGCCTTGGTACAGTGCTGTGGAAATGCTGAAAAGTGAAAACCCAAAAAACCCTGTTTTAATTACCAAGATTCAACCAGAGATTTGCATTTGTAATAGGACCTTATTTTCGACGTAACTTATTTTGTGCAGCCAAATATAAGAAGTTTAACATATTAAAGATCCGTATTTGAAACCCAGTGTTAATGTATTTCTATTATTTATCCACATCAAGTAAATGCTGACCCAGCTATCAAGTTTTGTTATCGAATTAGCACCTGCCAGCAGGGATAATAAATTCCAAAGTTGTCCTACACTTAAGACTAAGTATTTTGCAAAAGAAGAAATGTCACCGCATACTTCCAGCCTTGTTAAAGACAAGTTGCAGGAATATGCATTGATGTTGGTACATAAAATGCTGGTCAAATAATAATTTTCCAGAATCTAATATCTTTCCAGTCTTGTTTCTTGGAACTTTTATAGTTTTACTTTCATACTGAATAAAATGGTATAAAATTTTATTGCAGGGTTATGGCCATTTTCTTCCAGAAGAGAAGCTACTTAAAGCTGTAGAAGTTGGTCAGGTTGTTATGTTATGATAGTGTTGTGTAATATAGTTAGTAGAGATTTTTTTCTAAAATTACGGCTGATTTGATTTGATGTGAATCATGTGATTTTTCCTGTTTTCTCTCTTGTAATTCCTTAATTATGTTAGAAGTTTAATTTTATACTTGCTTTGGAATTAACTGAAATAGAAATAAAATTTTCAGACACTTTTTCAACTCGTTATTTGTAGACCAGCTACTATTTTTTTATTTCTTTTTTGAAAAAAAGACAAGCTTACTAATGTATGTGTTTTGGAAACATATTCAATTATTCCATGACATTATTTCAACCTGCCATTCTTTTTTATGCATCTAGGTAGGCTATTAAGACCTATAACTCCTTTTTTAATGATTATTACGCCGTTGGGCATTGGAATTGTTCATTAGAAAAAGGTGATGTGGATATTCATCGGTACATAAGTAAGCCATTTGTCTCCCTAAGGAATTTAGTTATAGGTGGGTTTGGTATACTTTATGTTGTTGATGTTCTTATTTTTGTGTTATTTGTTTTCTTTGATTGTTTATGAACAACTCTGCACCGATGCTTAATCTTGTGTATTGTCTGTTGTCAGGATGCAGTGCGTGCAATTTGTAATGAGGTAGATGTCTTGGTCAAGAAATGTGGGAAACCAAAGATGACTGATGCCATCAAGTTGCCTCCTCCCGAGCTTTATAAATATGTTGAGGTATACCCTTTGCTATCCTATATCATATATTTTATTGTTTATTTGATAAAAAACTTTTTAAAAGTGTTCTCAGTTCATGAATTTCACTATGTGAGATGTTATTCTCTCCCCCAAAGTTCTTGTATTACTTGCAATTTGTTTCCTTTGTTCGTACAACAGTACTTAACATGATGAATACTATTGACTTTATCAAGGACCTGGCTAAGAGAATCCTGCTAAAACATATTAAAATAGGGCCTAATGACGAGTTATAGGTCTTAATGTGGCACATGAGAGCTTCCTGTCTATATATTCCTCTTTCTCTACGTGTAATTTCAATGGAATAGTTCTACTAGTGGGAAATTTCTAATATAGCAGCACTGACTTCTTGATTACATTGTGGATTTGTACTGCTTGCACTGGAGTTTTTAGTTGAGTATATTGGAGCTCTATCACCCTTCATTTGTTCCTATATTTGACAATTGGTTGGACCAGTAGTCAATGGACCCCATGCAAGAGAAAATTTGTCTGAGGGAAAACACACTGTTCCTATTCCATATCTCTAGTCAAGTTTATGGCTTTCATGATGATGATGTTGTGGTGTATCTCACCTTTCATTTCCCCTTGAAAAAGCCCAAGAATTGTTCCTCTAAAATTTCAGAAACTTGCTATGATATGTAATTTGGCGTGAAGTTTTCTTGTTTTTATTTTATTTTTGTTTCCTTTCTCTAGTCATTGTGGCTCATTTGCTGATATTGATAGTTTGTTGCAAGTAATTTTTGTGAAAGAAATTGGCATTAACTTATTTGACTGTCCTGTTCAACAAAATGATTGAAGGCTTTCATTAAATGGTTTTGTTGAACATTTGTTAGGATTGAAACTGAAGTGAGTGGTAATATCAATATGCAGGAAATTGCTGGTGATGAGTTGGTAAAAGTTCTTCAAATTAGAAACAAAATACCAAGAAGGAAAGCCCTCTCATCATTAGAAGAAAAGGTTCTTAAGATACTTACAGAAAACGGGTTTGTCATAAATGACGCATCACCAAGGAGTAATGCTGAAACCATTGCAGAGATTCTTGAGGTTGAGGATGAAGATGAGGAAGTAATTGTTGATGGTGAAGTTGATGAAGGCGATGTTCATATAAAGCCCACTCCACGCAAACCAACACTTTTAGTAAGTTCCATTCATATAGTTCCATTGCTTTATTTTTTTATGTTTTCTTTTCTGTTACGAAGTGATACATAATATTGGCATTATAGGCTCAGTGCTCTCTATGCTCATTGTTATGTTACAAAGCAGAGAGAGAAGTTGTCTTGTCCGAAGGAGGTCATGCTCTGCTGGTATTCTCTTTACTGCAAGAGCTCTTGGAGTTGGAGCTACTTTTCCATTCAATGAAGTCATATAATCAGTAATTCAGATTGGTTTTCTAACAATATATTACCTTTTTCCCAGTAATTTTAACCTCTCTGACCCAAGAACTGTGACAAAGATGTTAATTAGTTTTTCTTTTCCTTTTGCATTGGTCAATTTTTTTTGGCAGTAGACATTATGTTCTTTCTAAATTTAGTTTCATGTATTCGAGCTATAGTATTTTCTCTCCCTCGATTCTTGGCATTACTTGATTGGTCATTGATGTACAGATTATGCCCTGCCCTCTTGAGTGCGTGTTGTTCTGAACTAGTTTTATTTTACCTTTTCACTTACATATATATTGTTTATTTCTTCTTACAGTTTTCTGAGGTAGATGTGAAGTTGGTATTTAAGGAAGTCACATCCAAGTTTTTGAGGAAACGTATAGTAGAGGTATGAACACTTTACATAAAATACTATTCTAACATAATTATATAAGCATCATTTATTTCTGTCCTAGAAAGTAAATGAAGTTGTTATGAACCGAAAAGGATGATATGATAGCTTTGGTCTACATATCTACTCAAGTCTTTGTGGAAGCACAAATGGAACATATTCCACTGAAAGAGTCTACAGGGTGTTACTGTTCTTAACCTACCAAGCAGAAAAATCTGTGTTTATCAATGTCTTTTCTATGCATGTGACAGGGTGGGAAAAGGAGTGATGGTAGAACACCAAATGAAATTCGTCCAATTAACTCAAGCTGTGGCCTGTTACCTAGAGCACATGGAAGTGCTCTTTTTACGAGGGGCGAGACACAGGTTTGTGGCGACTTTTCTTTGTATACGAATTTATGCTTTGATGTTATGTGGTACTGTCTTTATATGCTCATGCAGCTATGAAGCATGGATACTACAAACAAGGATAAGTATTTGTCCTATTTACACACTTTGTTTCACATTTAAAGATCCACCCATTCCTCGAGTTGTTCACCTCAGCAGATCTCAACCAACTAGGATATAATTTAGAGAAACTAGGTACTAGAAATGCACCTTGCATTAATCAAGGTATGCGAAACTTTATAAAGATGGTATTCTATAACTTGTATAGGCTGGCTGACAATTATTATCTGTTAAACCTCATTTCTTATTTGCAAATAGCACTACTAGATCCAATAGCCTATACACTTTTTCTTGGATACATCAAATATTTAATTACTTAACAGCAGAGTTCCAGCCTTGTGGGGTTCAAGGAAGGGTCGGTTCCATTGTGGATCTATTTCCCCCTTTTTGGCAATCTGGTGCACTATGAGTCTCCCATGATAACTAGAAACCATTTGTCGTTTTATGTTTAATGTAGAGTTTTTCTTTTGATACTTTGATAGTGATATTCATATCTGCATCTTAACTTGAGTTGCTAATCTGCGTTGTCTGTTTGGCAGTCACTAGCTGTTACTACACTTGGAGATAACAAGATGGCACAAAGAATAGACAATCTTATGGGTGTTGATGATTACAAGAGGTTCTACCTGCAGGTCTTGTTAGAACTTTGACTACTTTTATCTTATGTGTGTTTGCCATCTATACTGAGCAATGGTTAAAAATCACAACTGGATTGGTTGGCTTGACTTGTAAATGAGTCATTTGTCAAGTTCAGTTCATGGTTAGAGCTTTAGATGCTAAGAAACAAGATAAAACACACTGCAACTGCTAAGCCATGTGGTGCTGTTGGTGTTATTACATAAATTTATTTTTCTTTTCTTTTACGCTTAAATTTTTAAAAACTCTTTGTATATTATTCAAATGAATTATTATTTTACAATAAAAACATGTTGTTTAACATAATAACTTTTCCAGCATATAAAATATCTAGAAAATCTTACAGTTTTGAATTATAATTTTATTTATGAACTTCTATGCGTTTAATATCAACAATGTCTCATCTTTTTGTAGGAATTGTTTCCCATAATTTGGCAAAATTATTAAGGATTTTTTTCTTCATTTTTAACATGTTTTGGCATTGTTTCTTATTTGTGATATGAAACCAACTCATCAGCTCACAATTTTCCATAAATAAAATTTGAAAACTAAACCCTGTTGTTTTCTTCTATAATATTCCATGACTTGATTATTCATGAAAACTAAGATCATAATGAAGATCTTCCATGATCTGTATTTATGCTTGTATAGGAAGTTTTCATCTTGGTGATTGGTTAAATGCATAACTTTCTTTGTAGATCTTCCATTTTCCGCTTTACAGAATTTTCTCTCAATTTCTTTCTTTTTCTATCAATTCACAATCTTAACTACAAATTATCATTTATTTTTATAATTATTTGATACTTCATTAAATAACTTCAAATGAATGTGTAACAGACTTTTTAAAAATATAAGTAAATATCGACTGTCAGATTATGTATCTACAAATTTTTTATTTAGACAAAACTTTGTATGCTTGATCATTAATATAATATTACAATAATTAACGGTTGGATTGATGAAATTCAATGTTTATAATAAATTATTAAGCGGAGTAACTCAACCAAAAGTTACTCCTGGAGTAACTTGATCTCTCTTTTTATATAAATATAGATATTTATAGTTGCGCTTTTTTGTACATGAAGAAAATTGTTGGAACAAATAGTTTTATTGTAATTTTTTTTGTAAAATTATCTGAATGCAAATCGTTTGTACTAATTCAACAAAATTTGCAGTATTCGTTCCCTCCTTCATGTGTTGGAGAGGCTGGCCGGATTGGCGCACCGAGTAGAAGAGAAATTGGTCATGGGATGCTTGCTGAGAGATCGCTTGAAACAATTTTGCCTTCTGAAAATGACTTCCCTTACACTATTCGTGTTGAGAGTACTATTACAGAAAGCAATGGTTCTTCAAGGTGAGTTATATATATATAAATCAAATATTATTTCAGATTTTCTTTAATTATAAATTTGAATTAAATCTTATTTTAGATTTTATTCAAAAACATAAATTTTTTTTCATACTCTTTTAAAGTCAAATATATTATTTATATAAAATACTCTTGTTAATATCAAAATTCAAAATATAACATCTTCTTGGGTTTCAACCTAATCTTATATTAGTATTATAACTTCGCTAAATATCAATAATGATGGTATTATAACTTCACAATATCAATAATGCTTCTATATGTGATATAGAAACATAAATAGTCAAATATATATGTTCCAGAAAGAAGAATCTTGAATCCCTAGATATATAATAATCAAATATTAAATCTAAATCCTTATAATTATCCTTAATTTTGCAATCTAAAAATAAATTGAAAATTATTTTATTTACAAATCCCTATAACGATATATATATATATATATATATATATATATAAAGATCAAACATGAAGCCACATTCCTTAATTATATGTGATCGAGATTCTCCTATGAACAATGTATATATTAAATGAAATCTTATGTGTTGGGCTACAAACTTGTGTTGGCATTCATATAATAATAATGTACAATTGTTTAGATGCTATTAGGATTTTAGGAATTGTTTTTAATACACCTATTTAACGTGATTTTCTTTTGTTCTATAGCATGGCATCTGTTTGTGGAGGTTGCTTAGCATTGCAAGATGCCGGGGTTCCTATTAAGTGCTCAATTGCTGGAATTGCAATGGGTTTGGTTCTTGATACCAAGGAATTTGGTGGAGATGGAACTCCGCTTATTCTGTCCGACATAACTGGATCTGAAGATGCATCTGGAGATATGGATTTTAAGGTTTTTATTTACATAATTGAACTTGTGATACCTATTTGTTCATATTTTTATTTTGTTAAATAAGTGATTCTTACAGTTCAGTTGGATTTCTTTTAAATTTTCGTTTCTACTTCATATATATTTGTTAGAGATTAATAGTCAGCCTTTAGTGTAACCGAACTAGCTGTTATCATGTTCGGTAAACTTCATGAAACTTTCTGTGAATTGCGTAACAAATTTAGGGGGTATAGTCAGTTATGAAACTTCATGAAATTTAGGGTGTAAACTTCATGAAACTTTCTGTGAATTGCATCCACCCTGAGTTTGAGGGGTAAATGTAAGAGTAGTACTTAGGCCAGTTATGTTCAGCTGTTATATTTTGGTGCTGCAGATAATGCTTTTGCATGCCATTTCTTATATCAAAAATAGTTATAGTCAGCTGTTGCCCTAACTGACCTTTCTTTCATGTATAAATATAACAGACAGTTTCATTAGTTTTATTCAACTAAAAGTTCTCAGAAACTGAAAGTTTCACCGATTCTATACTGTTCCTTCATCTCCGTTTCACTTGTTTTTGGTTTCTGCTACTTTCTCGCCACTTTTTGATTTCGAACAATATTTGATCGATAAGATGATGATATTGATATGATAATGTTCTGACAATGATATATAATGCAGGTTGCTGGGAATGAAGATGGCATAACTGCATTTCAGATGGACATTAAGGTGAAATAGTATGGACATTTTAATGCTAATAGTAATGTTTTGAAATGCTTATTTCCTTTTTTCTCTAAAAACGTTTCTCCTTAATAATAAATAATAACTTACATTATTTGATAACTTATATTTATACAATATTGTTCTCTAGGGGATAATAATTTATTGCTATAACAGGTGGGTGGAATTACCTTGCCCATCATGAGAGAAGCACTCCTACAGGCAAGAGAGGGCAGAAAGCATATACTTGGTAAGTTAAAAGCTGAAACATATTAGGAGTGTATTTGGGTGAATGTTTAAAAAGATAATTTTGAATGACACTGATTTTGTTTAGTTAATTTGGGTACAATTGAAATCAAAGTGAGGTGATTTATAATTGAATATTTTTACTCTAAAAGCAAGCTTGAAGCTAAACCAAGTGTAAGTTTTTCAAATCAATAAAAAAGCTATTTTTTTAATCTTATTTAGCTAAACCGAGGTTGATAGACAGTTAATTTTTCCTGATAGTTACCAAACACCTTTATTTTCACTGAAGTCAAGTCTGACAGAAGGAGAAATCAATTCCAATACTCTACTGTGAAGCCAAACACACAAGAACCTTATGAGAAAGGGAGAGTTTTCAATATTTTCCCTTTGCTGTTTTGCAGTTTAAAATAGATACCACTTTGTGCACCATCCTTTTCAAGGCCTTTCAAATTTTCTTTTTGATTATAATTCACTTATGGTAAAATAAACATAATATGCATGTGATTTGGGATGCAAATTTTCAAGGCCTTGGTTGTTGTAGAAGTCCTAAATATGTTTGTATTTTCTTGTTGATTTCTTCTATTACCTAATCTAGGAGAAATGATGAATTGCTCGCCCCCTCCAGCAAAAAGGCTTTCAAAGTATGCTCCTCTGATTCACGTCATGAAGGTCTGTTAGTTACTTTGCTTCTTTTCCCACATTTGTTATCACCCAGTTGTGCATTTTATGTCCTCATCCCAAACTTTTGATCTTCAACATATGACATCTCGTTCTTATATCTAAAAAAACAGGTCAGACCGGATAAAATAAATCTCATAATTGGTTCTGGTGGGAAAAAAGTGAAGAGCATTATTGAGCAATCTGGAATAGAGGCTATTGATACTGAAGATAATGGCACTGTATGTCAACAATCGGATTATGTATATGCTTTTATGGGATTATTACAGTACTTTTCTGTTGATATACAATGATTAACTTTTCTGTGGCTATTGCAGGTGAAAATATATGCGAGAGATTTGGCTAGTTTAGAGAAATCTAAGGCTATCATTAGTAATTTGACAATGGTTCCAAGTGTTGGTGATGTATATAGGTAATTATCCCTTTGTTCTTCTGCTTATATTGGTCTGTTGCTTGAACTGATATGACTATTTTCAACGGCACAAGTTAGTGAACTTTTTTTATTTTTTAAAATTAAAATATGTGAAAAATGAGTATTCTTAAAGAGTGAAACAATCCATAAAAGATAGAGTGAGACATTTGCAAGGGACTCGTAGTGTTCAACTGCTGTACATTATAAAAAGGAGGATACCCTAAGGATTGAGAATTGTATATTCATCATATATACAATAATAACAAGGAGGATCTTTGTATATTGATTATTATTGTGTTTTTTTCTTCTCTATTTTATGCCATGAATCACATATTTTCCCGTTTCTTTTGTCTTAACGAACTTGTCCTTTATAAAAACAAGGCATTATTTATCTTTTGATGTCTGTTTTTTGTTGTTGCGAAACTACTCATCAAAAGACTATATATAATGGTTCTTCCGTGTTTACCTCAGGAACTGTGAAATCAAATCAATAGCTACGTATGGAGTTTTTGTAGAGATAGCTCCTGGACGGGAGGTACATACTTTCATCATGTAAAAAGTTTTAAAAATAGAATTATTTCCTTGTGTTATAAATTATTTAAATTTAGTATTTATTATTGCTGTGTTTATTATTACTCAAATGATCTGAAAATGTACGAATTTGCATCTTTTTTTTTCATTTCATTTGATAATACTTTAAAAAGTTTTGAAGATAAAAGGTATTGCTTATCTAGAATGAAAGAAATTCCAACCTTTTTAACTAATATTTGGACACTTTTTCTCATTTTATGTAGGGACTTTGCCATATTAGTGAACTGAGTTCAGGTTGGCTACCTAAGGCAGAAGATGTAAGCATTTTATTTTGATTCCTTTTTCAAAGAAACAAATTGTCTTTGGATGCAATTAATGTTGGGATATTATTTAACCTATATTTTCCTAGGTTTTCAAGGTGGGAGATCGGATTGATGTTAAACTTATTGAGGTATGTCTTTTTAATTTTTGTTAGCTTTAATTCATGCTCAACATAATCGGTGGTCATTAAATACCCAGCAGATTTATAGTAGTTCTTGGAATTTGGGTTCAGCTTAACTGTATCTTACAATTCTAACATTTTTTTTTTACTTTTTCATATGTTCAAACATAGTAGATACTTGTTAGCCTAATATTATATTTTTAGAATGTTAAATCTTATTTAGTTTGTAATATGTAATTATGCATTAGTAAAATCTGAATCAACCAATCTAGTTCAAACCTCACTTATTTGGACCGGATCAAATTTTTTTAAGAAAATAATCCAAACCAAACTGAATTGCATATGTTTGTAATCTTTGGATCAAATGATTTTTTAACACAACCAATGCAAACCTAACTGTGAACACCCCTTTGTTTGACTTTCACCTTTCCTTTTCTATTCTCTGAAGTAGGGACGAAATGGCCTTTGTAAGATACAGTTGGTTGCTTGCCTTAATATATGCCTTTGTGGAGTTTCTTTTTTTAGTATTTTTTTTAGATTCTTTCTTATCATTTGAACTATCTACTAAAGTTGGTAATATTGCATCTAGTCAAGTCAACCCCATGTTGGTCAGTTGGAATACATCTTTCGTATGCTTTGTTATTAACTGTGTAAAATTATATTAAAGAGGCAAGTTACGTTTAACACTAGCAACGTATGATGAAGCCATATATGATGAAATGATTCTTGTATTCTTGGTTTCTTAATATTTGATTTTACCAGATCTCATGGTAAGCATTCTTTCTAATTGATTTTAAGCATGTGCTGCAGATAAATGATAAGGGACAGCTGCGTCTTAGTCACCGAGCACTGCTTCCTGATGCAGATCCAGACAATTCAAATTCAAATGCTACAGCAGCTTTGCCAGACTCAGCTAATAATGGTTTGTCGGATGAAGCTACAAGCCTGACAAATGCTGGTTTAGTTGAAGGGAAAACTGAACAGACTAATGATAATTTTAACACTCCCAAAGGCACAGTCTCGTCTAAAAGGAATTCGGAGGACGATTCTGTACTTCCATCGAAAAAGTTTATCCGGAGATCGGTCAGCCCTTCCCAGGATAAGCCCGTGGCTAACAAAGACAAGATAAAGAAGACCGGCAATAGAGCAGTAAGTAGTGTCTCTGGCAAAGATGAAAGTAGTTTGGTTGGTGAACAGGCATAAAATTGTGAGCCAAAATATTTGCATGTAAAACTGAGAATGGTGATGCTTATGATAAAAATGGTTTCATATGCACACGAAGGAGGTTGCCTCGAATGGTATGAGCAGTCTATCAATTCATTGTATTGATATATACCTATCATGTTTTGGTGGCATGTGTTCTAATAATACTTAGTTATTCCGTTTCTCAGAAAAGATTTCCAATGAAGATTTTTCGGCACATCCCGGTGCCTGAACTGGGAGTATAGAAACTTACGGGACTCTATTTTTTAAGGCAGATAATCTTGCTTGTGAAGGAAAGGTGCCAGATTTTTACTATCTGGTGGTCCTTTTGTATAGTTTGTAATCTCACTTGTAATTTTACTGATATTTGTATGTGACAGTATCTCATGGGAATTTTTTCTGCTTCTCCCAATGATATCTTCGAACTTAAGCCTTGTACTCTGATCTTCAATTATTTAAATGATGCTTCCTTGTGATAACTCCTATTTTGGAAGTATCACGTGTAAATCTTAGCACAACAATACAAGTTATAACGGAGAATTGATATCAATATAATATATTAAAATAAAATTTTAAAATAATATGTTGATACTTCATATATTTTTATATGTTATGTAAACTTAATTTTATTACATCCTTTAATAGTGTAATGTGATGTTTTCAGAATTCATTTATTTTTTATTCTTTATTTTACTACTTCTTTGTTTATATCTCTATAATTAAAAAATCGACAATAAAAAATATGACTTCCATTATAAATTTATTTTAATTGTCATTTTCTTTTTTAATTTAGTGCATATAAATGCATTATAATATTTTTATTATTAAAATGTAGCAACCATAAATACCACAAAATATTTAAAAACATTATCATCATATATTAAAAATCAATAATTAAATATTTTGAGTTTGTTGATTATATATATTCTCTATAAAAGATAATTAAACTAAAATACTTTTGAAAGAAACACGTAGCATAAAACCTGTAAGTGAGAATTAGTTTTAGGAAGTTTAAATGAAAATAAAACATGAATCATAAAATATACGAAATAGTAGTTCATTCAACTAGTTAAAAAAGAATAAAAAAATAATAGTACTCAAGATAAAAAGTAAAACAAAAATAAAAATAATGATCATATGAAAAAACAATGCTGACAAATATATTTCAAATCAATACTTGCAAAATATATATTTTATTTTTTATAGGAAAAAGTATTCTATAATGATTAAATATTTAAAACAAAATAAAATGTATACGAACAATCACTCATCTTTGTTTAATAATATTTTTAGAGTGAAAATCACTCATTTTATTTTAAACTTTTTAGTTGTGTATAAAAACTATCACTCATATTTTTTTAATTATATATTTTATAGTAAAAATCACTCATTTTATTACAAAATTTTGTGATACAACTACTATTCCTATAAACTAAGAAACATACAAATATTGAAATTATTTTCCTGATCAGATTAGTACATTTATAGACTATAAATATCACTTTAAAACTTTTATAAAAATTTACGTTTAAAGAAAATTTTATAAAATTACACCCACACAACTCACATTTATCTTTTAGTCTAATAATAAATTGACACATACGATACTTTTTGATTTAATATATGACACTTATGGTTACTTTAGAAGCTTTAGTTTAGTGGTGACAAAAGTTGGTATTGGTGACTAAACTTGAATAAATCATTTGCAAACATCATATCTATGTGTCACCTCTAGAAAACTCAAAATTCTACTCATCCATCATTCTCAATTGAAATAATGAAATTAATTGTGCCCAACAAAGAATAAAATTTATTACTCTGTGCACTAAATATTTAACAAAAAATTCATCTTACTGAGGTGTTGGATGAGTATGATTTAATAATATATTTATTTATTTCTTAAAAATGGACTATAACTTTTTAGAAATGTCTAATATGGTCCCGTTTCAAAGATGTATATCGTTATTTTTAATAAATTTATATTTATTTTTCAATTTTTATTAGTTTAAAATTCAATTTTTTACTAAAAATGGTACGGGTCCATTTTGGACTATTTTTTGAGAGTTTTATATCAGACATTATAATTTTTTAACATTTAAATGACAGATTGATATGAAATAGTTGGACCTTGATAGAAAATTGTTAAGGGAAAAATTAGGAATTAGTTTTTGTAAAATGTGTATTTAGATTTGTAAATTTATGTGTATATGTATGTTAAATACTGACATTGTTAGGTTGAGCATAATGTCTCAAATTCTAACTCAAGACATCACAGTTGTGTGCGTTACATTAAATAATATTGTTATTATATGTTAGTAGTAAGGATATTTTAGTTTTTTTAATTCTCTAGTATGTTAACATATTGTAACACTAGCAAATATAATCTTTGTTTATGAAATCTAGCAAAGAGTTCATTCTTCTATCATCCTCTTCTTCGTCATCTATGTTTAAGTTAGATTATTATTGTTAACATGCTATCAAAGAGTTTTGGTTGTTCTTGGGATCTACTGTACAATGATCCACAATCTAGTAGGATTCGGGGTCGACTTCCTTGCTCCATTTTTGTTTTCGACCCGATTCTACTTCTTTGTTTTCAATGTGGTTGTTCTTCTATTTTGAGTGTACTTGTTCTTTTGTTTCAAGTGTGATTTCATTTGGTTCTTGATTGACTCTATTGTTGATAGATTATCCCTAATTTATTTTGTTCTTAGTGATTGTGTCCGTTATATTTTATGTCATTGTTTGTCTAGGTTGGTGCTAATGACGACTCTCCTTAAGCTATTAGTGTCCACCTTAATGGACAAAATTACTCCTATTAGAGTTACGTGATGACAACTTTTTTGATTGGAAAAGATATGTGGGGGTTATATTGACGAAACTTCTATTAAACCTACAGATAAAAAGGATGAAACTAAATATGCAAAAGATTTGAAAACGTGAAATGTTAGTAATTAAAAAATCATTACTTGGGGTTAACAACTCTGTTGAGCAGTCTAGAGTGAAGGCGACCAAACATGAGAAGGGGTTGAATTGTGTTTGGCTAATTTCAAAACTCTTTTCTTAATTCTAATTATGATTCTGATTTGGTGACTTAATTGTATGGACTGGTCAGACGCAACAATAAATAGACAAAGCAAAAGTAAAAATAACACATTATATTTTATCATGGTCCACCACCATCTTGGTAGATACGTCCAATCTACTCACAAAGAATGATTTATCTATTAATTCCAAACTTGAATTACAACAACACATGATCCTATAAATCAGTATTCTCAAAACAACATGAACCTATAGACTTTTTTAAGCAAACCACACATTGACCCTATAAGTAAAGTCTTCTTTACACAACTTAAAACCTACATATTGTTAGAGGCAAACTACTCACTTGACCCTACAAGTCAAGTCTTCTTAAAACAACCTGAGATCCACAAATTGATTGAAGCACACTAAAGCAACTACCGAGTTGCGTTACAATGAGTTGGAAACTGGTTTGGTTTTGCTTCTACTAAGCATATTTGATACAATCATTTTTCCACGCTACAACACTTTAAATATTTTGCTTTGAACGAGTGCTCTTCTAGAACTTAAAACATTAAACTTTGAATACTTAGAAAATTGAGCTCTTGAGGTTTTTTTTAATAACATTGGTTTTTAGGATTTATGAGTTTGTTATTCGTGTTATTCTTTCTCTTTTTCAGCATTGATCCACTATTTATAGATGAAGTTAGGGTTCATCAATTTATTGTTGAGTTTCTGAATCGTATCTCCAATTCATTTGGTCAACATAGATTTCTTCTAAATATAATTTTGATTCATACGATCTTCATAATTTAACTATTAGGCAATTTTATTTCTCAATCTCATCTGAGCAATTCTTCTAGAAAGATATTTTGCGTATTTGTTCAGATGACGTTTGCAAACTGATTTATTTGAGTCTTCCTTCATATGCTCGATTGAATTTGGGCGGGAAGAAATTTGGGCTTGTTAATATTATTGCACATGAGCATGACGTTGTAATGTATTTTCGATAACTAAAAAGCAAGTTTTTCGGATAATCTCATCGGCGTTTGTTTTAGATTTTTCCATGAAAATTTTTATTTTTTCAAACTAAAAATTAATTTTTATTACTTGAAAGGTGTTTGTTTTAGATATTTGAGAAATTATTTTGTTAAAAATAATCATTTTTTTTTGTTAAAAATAAAAAATAGTAGTTTCTCACATTTATCTTCTCCGAGAAAGAGAAAGATGGTACCAAATTAAAAAACACAAAATCTATTATTTATTATATATATATATATATATATATATATATATATATATATATATATTTAAAACAGATTCGCATGCCACCTCATAGTATTTCTCCCACATGTGCAAACCTATCCCACCTCATAAAAAAACTTACGTGTACAGAGTTATCTTGTGTTTTTATGTTTCAACTCATTTTTTTCTACTTAATTTCTAAATAATTTTTTTCCTCTTTTAAACCCTCTAATCCCTAATTTTTTTAATGACTTCCTCCAACAATTTCTTCTTCCCTCTTGTGTACGTCTCAGTTATTCGCCATCCTCGCAAAATCATCTTCTTCTTCGAAATTGACGACTCTACTCCAAAGATATACTGAAAGAGGTATAGGTTGGTTCGTTGCAACAAAAAAATTATTCTCTTTGTCCATTTCTGATTTTGCTGCCACAAATTCAATTATATTCTATGCAATCTTTGAAATCAATTTGGGACTATCCAGAAAATCCAAGTTGGGATGAGACCATCCGACAAACTTCGCTATCCATCGTACCCAGAGCAAAATGGTACATGGAAATTCCAGGAATTAGTGTTTTTGAATGCTATGACAAGGTATATTTATACATCAATATTTTTTCCCTCACCCTTCTAAACTATTTTCCTTCTTTAGTTGTTTTTAAGTATTACTTTGCTTTGTGTCTCTCATATTCTTAGTTTTACTTCAATGTAGTATATGTTGAATAGCTTACAAATTGCAGTTGAAAAAGTTTGACTCAAATAATTTTAAGCATGTTTAAAAGATGTCTGAAATTAAATTGGATTGAGTAAATTAGATTATTTTAAATATCAGAACACAAATCTGCATGTATTGTAGAAATTTTTCAAATGTTAAAGTTAATAACTTCGGTCATTTTAATCATCGATCTTTGTGGTAATTGTGAATTTTTTTATTTTAAATCGGATATATTATAATTTTAATTTACAAACATTCAAACTATTATTAATATTGGCAGATGAATCACAATCATTAATATTTTAGTTACAAAATATTAATTGTCAAACAATTATAAGTATACAAATAATTATAAATGAATTACTTTAATTTCATCTATTATATATATTAAATATTTATATTTGACTTTTTACTTTGAATATTGGTAAATATATATAATATATAAATATTTAGAAATTATGGACAAATTCATTTCTCTTTGAATTTTGGTCAGTTTTATTTTACTGAAACTAATTATATTTAATTTGTTGTTTTATAGTGTTAATTGATATGAAATTAAAGTAATTCATTTGCAATTATTTGTATTTGATGTATACTTGTAATTGTTTAACAATTAATAGTTTGTAACTGAATTGTTATAAATTTTAGATTTCGGTTTAGAAATCAAAATCTTAATGATTATGATGACTCAATTAATATTAATAATAATTTGAATGTTTGTAGATTAAAATTCTAATATATCCGATTTAAATTAAAAAATAAAATCACAATTACCACAAAGATAGATGAGTAAAATGATTGAGTGAGATAACAAACTATATTTGTATTTGATTTTCTACTTTGAATATTGTTAAATATATATAGTATATATAAATATTTATAAATTGTTGACAAAATCGTGTCTTTTTGAATCTTGATCAATTTTATTTTATTGAAATTAATTAAATTTAATTTGTTATTTTATAGTGTTAATTGACATGAAATTAAAGTAATTAATTTGTAATTATTTGTATTTGATATATACTTATAATTGTTTGACAATTAATATTTTATAATCGAATTGTTATAAATTTTGAATTTCAATTTTGAAACCAAAATATTAATCATTATGATTACTCTATTAATATTAATAATAGTTTGAATTTTTGTAAATTAAAATTTTAATATATCCAATTTAAAATAAAAAATTTCACAATTATCACAAAGATTGATAATTAAAGTAATCGAGTGAGAGAACAAAAAATATTTATATTTGATTTTCTACTTTGAATATTGATAAATATATAGTATATGAATATTTAGAAATTATGGACAAAGTCATGACTCTTTGAATTTTGGTTAGTTTTATTTTATTGAAATTAATTAAATTTAATTTGTTGTTTTACAGTGTTAATTGACATGAAATGAAAGTAATTTATTTACAATTTTTTTATGTTTGTTGTATAATTGTTTGACAATTAATATTTTATAACTGAATTGTTATAAACTTTGAATTTCGGTTTTTAAACCAAAATATTAATGATTATGATTAGTCTATTAATATTAATTTAATAGTTTGAACGTTTGTAAATTAAAATTCTAATATATCTTATTTAAAATAAAAAATTTCACAATTACCACACAGATCAATGATTAAAATGATTGAGTGAGAGAACAAAAAATATTTATATTTGATTTTCATTTTTGAATATTGGTAAATATATATAGCATATAAATATTTAGAAATGATGAACAAAGTAATGTCTGTTAATTTTGGTCAGCTTTATTTTACTAAAATTATTTAAATTAAATTTATTATTTTATAGTGTTAATTGATATGAAATTAAAGTAATTCATTTGCAATTATTTGTATTTGATATATGCTTATAATTGTTTGACGATGAATATTTTGTAATTGTTATAAATTTTGGATTTCGATTTTGAAACCAAAATGTTAATCATTATGATTACTCTATTAATGTTAATAACAGTTTGAATGTTTGTAAATTAAAATTCTAATATATCCGATTTAAAATAAAAAAATTCACAATTACCACAAAGATGGATGATTAAAATGATCGAGTGAGACAACAAAAAAGTAATAAAGTAAAATACAAAGTGAATGTGTTTCTAATTAATTCAGTTTAATCATTTAGTTTCAGCAATAAAGTAATATATTTTTTAACTCAGTTGTATATCAATTGAGTCTATCTCTTAATTTCAATTATCAAATACATTACTTCAATATTTGACATATCCATCAATCTCAATATTAATACGTTACTTTATTTATTCAAGTCATTCGTCTAAATTGATATTTATCTTCTATGAATTATATTGGTAAAATTATATATATATTATTGATATAAATACTAAATTAAGACATATAATTTTATATTAATTTTTTTTTAAATTCACTTAAATTAAATAAAAAAATATTCCCGTGCAACACCTGGGTTAACATCTAGTTTTCATAATGGCCTA
Organism: Cicer arietinum; assembly: GCF_000331145.2. Taxonomy (NCBI): domain Eukaryota; kingdom Viridiplantae; phylum Streptophyta; class Magnoliopsida; order Fabales; family Fabaceae; genus Cicer; species Cicer arietinum. The sequence continues at coordinate 65,115,877 of NC_021162.2, read as the reverse complement.
CAAAAACTAATGAATATGATATGTTACCAAAAAAGTGAAATGGAATATTCATCTTAGGCTTGTGAGAAGAGAAGCACCTTAACTCACAAATATAATATCCTACTGCAAACCAGAGAACAAGCAATGACTTACTTTTGCTAGGATAATCTTTACCAGAAAATGCGAAGTAAAATATTTGTTGTCAGTCAACACCTATACGTCCTTGTACAACAAACTGCCAACAACATGAAAAAGAGATAATGTTTGCTGTAAGATACAAAAGGTGAAATAAATTGGCTGGGCTGGCTGGTAGTAGGATATTCATATATAATTTTAATGGTTTAAAAGATGATGAAAAAAGTTAGTGCAGAAAATGAATGAAACTGGACAAGTGGCATTTAGGTGAGGAATAGCAGAACAATTACCTATTGAAAATACAAGTTGAAGCTAACTAAATCCATTTGTTGTCAACCAAAATGCCTTGGATGTGGGAAATTTTGGGCCAAATTAGCGGGTGTTTCATGCGGCACCGTTCTTCCAGCAGTGGACGTCCAAAGATTTCAAGCTTTGTGCAGTCCAAGGTGTGCAAACTTGGCATATTGCATAGCGTTAGAGAGGTAAGGGAGGGAGGCAGCAATGCAAAATCCTTCAAACTTAGAGATGGGCTGCTCATTAACTTCTCGCATCAAGCTAGGCAGCATACCACCTTCACAAAACGTCTCCATTTCTGGGCAATTACTTGTCGATGACTTTAAATTAACACATTAGTAGATATCCAATCTTCTCAAGTTGGGCGCAGACAATTCATCTCTTGCAAATGAAACTAATTTGGGGCAGTTGTAAATTAAAATATAGTTGAGATTTTGAAGAATCTTTGAAGCGGATATACATTCTAGATTTTCACACTTGTCGATGATGAGAGTACTGAGGTTGGGAAAGGTCTCCAGTGGGAGGGTTGTCAGAGAATCACAACTACGATCTATATACAACCATTTAAGTGACTCATGCTGCTTGTGCTTTGGAAAATCTAGATTTCTACAATTTTTGATTAACAAACTATTTAAGGATGCGGGTAAACAATCTCCAGGAAACGATAACGCAGACGAACAATTCTTGATCTTTACAATTTTCAGAGAAATCGGTAGGGTGATGGCAATGATTTCAAAGAAGGACTCTGTTGACTCTCTTCCATCAATTTGGATCTCTTCCAATGAAATGGGTAGCTCTCTCAATGCTACTTTATTGCTTTCATGTATCCCTAATTTGCGGGTGGCAGGAGCACTTGGGAGAGACGAAGCAAGTTGGTTGCATTGTAAAATCTGAATTGTTTCCAAAGCAGGAAGATGAGATGGCAAATCTCCCCGCAATAAGGGACAACCACGAATCACAAGAGAGTTGAGTACAGGAAAATAAGCATTTGAGTCATGTGGATGATGCCACACTTCCCAACATGGCATGTCATCAAACTCAAGACGTTCAAGGGAGGGAAAGCGAATCCCTGATAAGGAATTACCATATTCAGATCCGATAGTCTCCAACATACTCATTCCACTGATTCTCAATTGCTTGAGAGAGCGTAATTGTCCAAGTGGTGGAAGAATACAACAATTATGGCAACGAAATAGAGACAACTTAGTCAAATTTCGGTAGGAAGGATCTCCAACCCATTCTGGAAATCTCGTGCCTCTATATCCACATATAGACACCTTTTTTAGGTTCTTAACAGGTTGTAGCTTGTCTAGTATATCCATCTCACTTTGTGAATTTGTAAAATTGTCTTTTGCATTATGAGACCATTCAAAAGATAATTCTTCAAGGTACTTCTTATCCATCATTTTCGCTTGTGATGCTTCAAAGTTGTTGGTAACATTCTCTAATTTACTAATGGAAAGTGATCCGTGAAGATTTGACAGTGTTCCCAGTTCCTTGATCCCTTTCTCTTTATGCTTGCCCACAACAAAGCAACTCAAATGTTGCAAATGGTTTAATTTGCTCATTTCTTTAGGCATATCTTCTAACTTTGGAGTGCAGCGGATATCAAGATAGCGCAAATTCACAAGCTTTTGCATGCCATTGGGAAGTTTGGTTAGTTGATCACAGTTGTACAACTTGAAGGTTTGTAGATTATGCAGATTACACAATGACTCCGGTAGTGTCTTCATAGTTGTTGAAGAGAGATCCAAATAACGCAAATGAATTAATTCATCTATCGAGTCAGGCAATGCCTTAAGATATTCAAAACCTTGAAATGACAAAACTCTCAAGCACTTCAAATTTGACAAAATGATGCAGGATGCATTTTCATTGTTGAATGGAGTAGGTCTAAAATCGATTGTCAAAAAGGTCCTAAGATGTTTTGCTCGGTCGAAAATCTCAAAGTTATTTGTCACTGGATCACTTAAATTGTTAAATGATAAATGACGAGTCTTGTTACCAATCTTCGTTTCTTTCCCAAGTTCTTCTGTTCTAAAGTAGAATTCTGCCTCGATCAATGTTGCCAAATCATGCACCAGATCATGCATCACAAAAAGCCGGAAGATGTCTCCACTTCCAAAACGTTGAAAAAAAGATCTTGAAGCTAAGTCATTAAAATACTCATGCCCAACTTCTTCCAAAGTCTTTCCATTTTTTGGAGGCTGTAAAAGATCTTCTGCCATCCACAACAAGATCAAATCGTCTTCCTCAAATTTATAATCCTTAGGATATAAGCAGCAATAAACAAAGCAGCGTTTCAAATAGGGAGGGAGATAGTGATAACTAATTCTTAGTGCTGGAATGATCTTACTCTCTTTTTCATCAATTTCCCAAATATTACTATTGAGTATATTATTCCAATCCCTGATATCACGTTTCCGTCGCAACAAACCCCCAAGTGATTGTGCTGCTAAAGGCAATCCCTTACATTTTCTAACAATTTCTCTGCCAATTTTTTCGAGATCCATATTCTGAGTGGATTCTTCTGGAGAAAGGCAAGCATGGTTTGCAAACACAGACCAACAATCTTCATCAGACAATTGCTCAAGAGAGTAACCTTGAAAAGTTTGGACCATAGAAACAACCTTTTGAATACGGGTTGTTACAAGAATTTTACTTCCTTTAGCTCCGCATCGAAGAGGCTTTGTAAGAGAATTCCAACTGTCATAATCTTGGGTCCAAACATCATCCAGAACAATTAAGAACTTTTTTCCGGTCAACTTATCCTTCAAATCTTGCTGAAGAATATTCAAATTATTTGTGTTACAAGCACTTCTAACTTCCTCAGCAAGGGCCTTTGTAACCTTCAAAACATCAAAATCATCAGAAACACAAACCCATGCTTGAACATCGAATTTATGTTTTACAGTGTCATCATGGTTGTACACAGATTGGGCTAAAGTGGTTTTGCCCACACCACCCATGCCAACTATAGGGATCACAGAAATCTTATCACTATCATTATCATCACCATCATGTAACAGTAAGTTGAGTATGGCCTCTATGTCTTGATTTCTACCAAATATGTTAGATCCATGATCTAGAGAGGTTGATGGAGCTCTCCAAGAAGAGTGGTGGTGAGTTGCAATATGTTGAAGACCAAGAATATCTTTGAGTTTGAGAATGGATTCAAGCCTAGTAACTATATCTTCTAACTTACGAACCATATCCCTTTCTTCAAAGTTGAAAAAGCGAGACAAGTAGCTAGAAGCAGTAGTACTCACCTCTTTGTTCTTCTGAGTAGTAGCAGATTTGGTGGAAATGTGATCGAGAAGGTCATCAGCAATATAGAGAGCATCTTTGAGATCATCAAGCCAATTGTTAACAGCAGAGTCTTTGATCTGTTTCTGCTCAGCATCATTAAGAACAGCTTCAACAGCATAAAGAGTGTTCTTCAACTTTTGGATCAAATTGGCGTCAACCTTGTTTCCATAGATGAAGTTAACAAGCTGAGGAGAAGCAAGCCTATCGAGAAGAACTTGAAGGAAAGCAGAGAGAAAAGCTCCACCAACAGCAGCAACATCCATGATTTAGAAAGAGAAGAGAAGTGATTACAAATCAGAGAACATAGTTTGTAGCAGCACTCACAAAGCTCAAATCGGTTATTTACCAAACTGTGACTATATAAGCTGTACTCTATATTGTGTCACTCTTGCTTGGCCCGTGTGAAGACGTTCCAGACAAAGACAACGTTTGTTGTCTCAACTCTCAAGTACTAGGAAACAAGAATAGGATGCTTAATTTAATTCAACTTGAATCAAAATAAAAAAACTTAACTTCATTCAACAAGATGTTTCTTTAGTTTTGTTATAGAATATCTTTTAAATTGCTCTCTAAACTTAAAAAGTAATAATCTCTAGCTTAATCTTAAATTTTAGAAATAGAATTATGATTTAAGTAACAAGTTATGATTTAAGTATCATTATTTTCTCTAGCTTAATCTTAAATTTTAGAAATAGAATTAATAATCTCTAAAAGTAATTTAATAGATTTTAAATTTATTTGATTGCAATTACATAATTAAAAATGAAATAGAGAAAACGAAATGAAATGCAAAGTTGTTTTAGAAAAAAAATGGTGAAAAAATAATTAACCAAGTAGAAAAAGAGAACATATTTCCGCATTGAAGAAAATGATATTGATGTGACAAGAGAAGAAATTTCATTTGTAAAATACTTGCCGTGAAAAATTCTATAAATAACCAGAAGAGTTCCAATTAAAAGTTAAATAAATATAAAGTGTTGATTTTGCTAGTCTTTTTGTTTAAATGATAACATGAGGTGAAGAAAACTACTCGTAAGTCCCTGATCTTTTTTACATTATTCATATCTTGACATGATCTTTTTTTGCTTTGTTTATTTATTGCTTTTTGATGACTATTTAAAAGGTATATTAATCAATTTTAAAATGTGTCTAAGAAATTGATTATACTAATAAACTTTGAAGTCCCCAATTTGAAATATTTCAACTACCAAGTATTAACTAGTGTCTTTGTAACTATGAATAATCAACCAAGATGTTTATTATGTTTACGAGTTGAAAATTTGATTAATGGTATGTTACTTTGTGAATTATTTTAAACAAGTGATTTAACCTTTTTGTTGACTTAAATATCAATTAGAATAAGAAATAGAGGCTGGTAGTAGTAGGTTAGACACTCACTTCAGAAAACAAGGGTGAAATAATATTATTGAAAAGTTTCAAAAGAGAATTAATTATGTTTTTTACCACACCCAACTGAAAAATCATGGGCATGAAGTATTATGGTTGAAATATTTGTCGAGAAATTTAAGAAAATGATTGAATAAATTAGCTAGATGGAAGTGAACTATATTGAGATCATCATAAGTGCCACACAAAAAACATGGGGAGGGCCATTGCAACTATTATCTACTTATCCGATTAGGGAACTGTACTCCTCTAATGTTCTAGTTGTTCCAAAAAGAGAAATGGATTTAAGAATTGAGGAAATTTAAGGCATAAAGCAACAAATAATGACGGTAACTAATTATTTAAAAAATATTTACATTTTTTGAACATGAATCCAACCAGTACACAAGTACTGTCTGTCATCTACTCATACAAATTGTAAATTATGGTGAAGAAGGGATATAATTAAGGCATATAATAAAGACATTTTTCTCTAGAAGAAAACAAATACAGGACCCTAAGATTAAGGAGAAGCATTTTCTTCTGTACAATGATTAAATATTTTCTCTAGCTAGCAACTTCCACACACTGATTTCTTCTATAAATACCAAGCAAGATAGCTTCTACGAGTTTGTTAAGTTTCAGCTTCTTGACTTATTGGCACATAAATTGCATCTTTTAAAGAGCTATGAGTTCGGCCATAGAACACATAAATTAGTAACCCTATTGCAAGCCACACAGAAACACGCATCCATGTTTCAGCTCTGAAAAAAACATATACAATAATTTAGAGAAATCATGCAACTCAGTAAACATATCTGAACAGAGAAATGTTGATTCAACATAATACATTGAAGATAGCTTAATATTATCATTTTCATCTTTGGTTCTCAATCTTTTATTTTTGTAGGCGCAATTGCTGTTTATTTTAGGATATGAACATTTAGTTTCAAAACCATACAACAAAGATAAAATTCCATGTATTTTGTCCTAATAATTTTGTTTTTTATTTAAATAATTTTTTAGTCGCTGTAATATTTACTTTTTCCAGTTTTGGTCCCTACAAAAAATATTTGTCTTTGTAATACTTTACAGTTTTTATCCCCTAAAAAATAAGAGCATTTGGTGTAGGTCTTCATTGTTTTGGTTTTGGTCTATGTAAAACTGTAAACTATCTTGAATTTTCAGTTCATTTACATCAAGTCTAAGATGAAATAATCCTTGTAACAAGTGCATGGACTAATTCAACATAAAAAGAGGTATATATTGGTTTCACAAACTTAAAAGACTAAGTAAAAACAAAACACCCCCTTAGAGTTACTCAACTGAAGATGCAAGTTTTTATAAAGCAAGACGTTGCAGAAAGAGAACAAATTCTGATATTTGTTTGAAAATATAACTATGAAAAGGAAAACTATCTCTCTTGGTTACTACTTTAGATCATGAGATCAAATCACTTTATATTTAAAGTTTTCATATCATTGGATAAACTTAACTTTCTAATTGGTCCTTCTATTTCATTCACATAGCTTGCAAAAAAAATGCATTTAAGAAGCGAACTTGATTAACCATATGCATATTTAAAATGTGAAAGATAAGTATTAGTGCTTACCCAAGATTAACAAGTAGGTAGGAATTGATGAGAATGCAAGCTGTAGGCAGCAGTGGCACAAATGGGCATGTAAAACCTGAAAAATGATTAATGAAGAGTTATGAACAGATTCACACTAACACTATCCATAGAAACTTATCAAATATAAGGACATCATAGTAAGGCATACCTCCAGAGTGACCAAATCTGTGCCTTGCATCATCTTGATCTATACAGGTTAGGAAGGCGAATCCAGACACAAGAAGAGTGCCTCCGACTCCACACAATGTGTAGCGAACAGAACTGATAATATCATAAAATAATGCTAAAAAGAATTAGAACACTAAGAGAAATTTTTAAATGACACGACAAACACTAATAAAATGCATAAATTTATCATTGCATGTGTAGCTTGAGAAAAGCTATGTGAATCAAGATTAGACTGACCTAAGAAAAGTTAAACATGAAGCTGCATATGTGAGCACAAACGCCCCTAAGCATATGATTGCTATGGTCCACCCAACAACTCTTCTTCTATTGCTCTCATTTATATCTGCACCCAAAAAAATAAAACAAAAGATATAAACAACAGTATGAATGAACAAAGACTAAATCCACCCCAATCTAATACAAATGAATTGTAGTAACTTGAGAGTAACATATATTTTTGAGCAGATTTTTCTTTTATATATAAAGTTTAGGAGAGTTGGATTTTGGGAGCTCACCAGGGCTATGAAAAGCCTCAAGGCCCCAAGAGCACTTACAGCGGTGCATATATTTTTTAGTACTAACTTAACTTATGTTTGGTAGAGATTAATAAGGAAAGTCACAACTCACAGTTACCTATGGTAAGGTGTTTAGAAATAAGGGGATAATCAATGGGAAAATCCCCCTTAACATCTAAAGGTTTTGTGTCTTCAGAAGTACTGATATTTTCCTCTTCATATTCCACATTGATCTCTACAACTGAATCCTGGAGAGAAGGAGGCACTGGGACTTCATTTGGAGGAATATATCTTAGGATCAGAACAGATATTGCCACCATGGTGAACGCTAAAAGCGTACCGACACTAACCTGCACGAGAAGAGAAAAATACATATTGGTCTTATAATGCACTCAGTTATTTATTGTCATTTCACCAATTTCTCTCTTTGTAATAAGTATTTAAAAATGCTATTTACAAAACAATAGTTAATGTTGCAATAGACTTTGAAAATGACAGATAAAAAGGAATTAAAATCTTCTGCAAAGGAGACAGTTAAACATGAATGCAGTGAGTATAAAGCATGCATTTTTGTTGTGTTGTTATGATTCATTTATATCATGAGAGCATGCTCTTTCATGGTATATTCCATTATCTATATTCTATACACAGTAAACTTACCATCCCTGCAAGTTGAGAGACTTCCATAGAAAATGCCAAGACGGCAGCCGCTAGACCGGTAATTATTGTGCTCTTGACAGGAATTTGAGTGTGCTTGTTTATGTCAGCCAAAAATGGTGGCACTAGTCCATCCCTTGCCATAGCCATCAAAATTCGTGGCTGAGAATCATCGAACAAAATACTATTTAGTTTTTTTGCTTGGAAAATCAAATGCTTTTAAAGAAACACTGATAAATTTTGTGATAACTGGAAAAGGTAAACAGCATCAACCAGCAACTTATATTTGGATATGATGGTGATTCAAATGATTGTTCAAGAATCAGATTATTGAGTCTTCATATTGTATAATACAAACCATACACTTCATTCCAAATCCACCAAGATTTTATATTCTTTCTGATTAATGATGATTTAATAAGTGACACAACAATTTCTAATTTTAACCATATAATCAATTCAAAACATGAAGGTGAACAACCTTCATTTAATATAGAGAAATTACAAATCAAACATACTTAATTGACTCTAGGAATGAATAAATAATTGGCGATTTCAGAGGTAACCATTTATTTACCTGGGGAAGTATCCCACCCATCAATGCTGAGCAGAGAGCTGTGGAAGCACCAGCATTTATAATGTAACTGCAATCACAAACAGTAAACTTATCTTTGGAAACTATCTCTATTGAGCGAACAAAAACTTCATGAATTTCAAAACTATAAACTTACGCTGCCCATTGCATCCCATGTTCAGCAAATGCAGAGGATATAGGGGTATCGGGATCAATTGCATAATAAGGTACCAAACCAACTACAACAAAGGAAACCAGCATATACATTCCACAACATAGAAACAGTGAAGCACCAATACCAAGTGGCAAATCTCGTTGAGGATTTTTCACCTGTTGATGAAGTGAGTGAAACATTATCAGAAAGTTTAAACCATTGAACATCCCTCATATTATATATATATATAGATTATATGACAGTGCACTATCACTCTGTAGTATATACCTCTTCAGCAGTGCTAGCAACTGCATCAAAACCTACATATGCAAAGAAAACTGTTGCGGAACCGGCAAGCATCCCATCAACCCCAAAAGGAAAATACCTATTAAAGCAAAAGAGACAAGTTTTGAGTAACAAGAGACCAAACAATATAAGAAGAAATGGAAAACAAAAAATTAAAGTACCCAGTAGGAAGTTCATATCCAACCCATCCAGACTTGAATCCCAAGTAACCACCAGCTACTATGACAAAAAGCAATGCACATACATTCACTGATGTCACTATGCCTTGTACGACTGTGCTCTGCATGTACAAAGCATTCAGAGTTAATAAATTTAACTCTCCGAAATCTGAACAAAAATACATTTGATATTTTAATTAAAAAATAAAGAACAAATATGTGCAAGCCTCACAAACCATCTGCAAAAGATGCATGTAATAAGTTACACCAACCAAGAAGAGAAAATTCAAGAGAATATATTAACTAAATAAAATTTCAACAAATAAAAATGATAATAATTGAAACCCACCTTCTTGATCCCCAAACATAGAAGTCCTGTAACAGCAAATACCAAAATTGCTGCACATGGGTCTACAACAATATCAATTCCAGGAATATGTTGGCGCGACAAAAAGAAGGGTAGATTATCCAGACCACCAAAAAGTGGAGCCTAAACAAAAGAAAATATCTACATGAGATGTAAATATTTGATAATTATGTAACATAAATTTTGGTTGCAATCCAAGCAGATAACTAAATCACCGGCTTTATTTAAACAGACGATAGAAACCTCAAACTACAAAAGAAGAGAATTAAAAACAGCAGATTTTGACACTCATACACCAAACTATTCACTTTATTTGCTGCAATGTTGAAGAAATAAAGTGATTTTGGCAAATGACAAGCTATGTTTCCTTTTTCATTCGTTTACTAATGAATTACAAAGTTAAAGTTGGACTAATGATATAATAAACATATTCCTAAACATGCAAAAAAAAAAAAAAAAAAAAAAAACAAGGTTAAAAAAAAACCAAAAACACCATACAATATTGGGGGTTATGCCACGAGCAACAGCAGCGCTACCGATTGTATATTCCAGTATCAACGACCATCCGATCAACCAAGCAACACTAGAAACAAAATAATCAACTTCTTTTCTAAGATGATATTCAATAAATTCACAGAGACCTCAATTTTTCATAAAGAAATAATCCACCGACAAAAAGAAAAAATCAGATAGGTCAATATCTATATTAGTAGCAGGGTGCCAAAAATATTGAACATGAGAAATAAAGTAAGAATCAAATTTATAAAACACCAAGTAATTAGCAAAATTACTTAAATACTGAATAGGCAAAGACAATAATAGCATGCACAGTAATAAATAATTTCATATTAAAAGTGAATTTCATCATCAGTTTCCAAACAGTGTTAATTAGTTAAAATCATTTTTTCAAGTAAATGTTATGAAACATAAATCAATTTACTCAAACATGTCAACCTAATACAGAAGCTACATCTTATAACTTGTAAAATTGAGTTTTAAAGGCCAAATCAATTTTGACCGATAATAAAATCACGTTACACAAACAAAATCAATTCTGATGGTTTCGACATACACACACTAAAACAACTTCTTAAGACTCTACTCCAAACACACAACAAAGGATGAAAAGTCTTAAAAAGGGAGAGAAAGAGTACCCTTCTCCAAGACATATATATGAATAGTGATATGCACTTCCAGCAGAAGGGCATCGACAAGCCAACTCTGCATAGCAAAAGGCAGAGAGACCAGCTGCTAATCCAGCAATCAGAAAAGAAATAGCCAAAGCTGGTCCAGAATGCTCTTTTGCAACTGTTCCAACCAAAACATACACTCCAGCACCAATTGTTGAACCAACACCTAGTTATTTGTTACAAAAAAAAAAAACATCAGATTAATTTGCAAAACACAGTTAATTAATAATAAACCAAATCATGTGCATGCAAGGAAACTATGAAACCAAAAATGCTGCCCTGTCATTGAGGAAAAGGCGGGAAAAGTTGGAAGTCCAACAACATCGTACAATCAGAAAGACAGAAACATAAAACACCATTTTCGTATTGAAAAAAAAATGAAAAGGGTCAAATCAATCAATATGAAAACATAAACAAGACAATTTTCCCACGTGCCAAAACAGAATTCCAAGAACCCCAGATGAAAAGAAGTAACAAAATAAAAGCTTTGAATTGAATGAATTAGAATTACCAATTGCAATGAGATGAGAAACAGTTAATTCCTTTGCAAGCAAAGGCTTAGTGTTTTTATGTGCAGAATCAACCTGCTTTCTTCTAGTGAAAGATCTCCATGAACCCTTTGGTGATTTTGAACCAACCGAAACACCCATCAAAGAAAACAACAACAACAACAACAACAAAAAAACAGAAAATCAAAGTTATGATTGTCCCACAACAACAAGATTAGATTTTTAAAAGCAGTGTTGTGGGCAATCAATGATGATGTATGAGGAAAAAGTAATGTAAAGTGGGGGATTTATAAGTTTGATTTTGAATGAGAATTTGTTTGAGATTGTGGCTAGATTCAGATTGTGGTTAGATTCAGATTGTTTACCAGGAGTTGTCCTTTATTTATTGAAGCTGGAGTTGGAAGGCACACAATTATTGTGTTTATTTTTACTGAAAAAATATTTATTTATTTTTTTTTTTATATATAAAAAGAAAGGAAAGAATTTATGAAGTGTCAAATAGAGGTTGCTGTTTGGTGAATAGTTTTTTATATTAAATTAAACATGAGAATGAGAATGAGATTGATGATATAACAAAGGGATTATGAGGGTACGTACGCTAATGCAGGACAATCATCACGAAACTATGCTTATCAGTTGGCACTTATTTCTATTTATATTATATACTCTGTTCTGTTGGGGGTCTCTTAGGAAGAACCGCCAACATAGTTTATTGAATTTTTTTTATATTGTAACTCAATTTAAATATCAGAAATGATTGATTTTTATGGTAATTTTCTCTAGAGTCAATGCTACGAATGTAATATAATAATAATATAAAATTTATTATATGAATGATGTATGATAATTAAACTATAGTTTATAGATATTACTAAAAAATTATTTTATTTAAAGTGTTATTTTTTATTTACTTTTATTATTGTTGATATTATAAGAGAAAAAAGAATTTATATTTTCAATAATAAAATAAATTAGGACATTTTTAGAAAGAAGAAAATTATTAATATATTTCTTATGGTAAATTAAGTAGAGATATTTTTGAAAAAAAAAATCTTATATTAAATGACAAACAAAAAATTAAAAAATATTTTGTAATTTGGAACAAAAGGCATATATACTATCTACCTATAAAAACACACAGGTTATGCTAACAAAAACTTTATAAGGAAACAAAAAGAATTTTTTAGAGTAAAAAATTTCACATTTTTGAACTTTTATTTCCAATATTTTATTTTTCCATATGTTATAATATATTAAAATAGATTCAAAAATTATTTATAGACACTTAATCATATTTTATGACACATAATTTTATTAGCGTCATCTTACTTATTTATTTAGTTGTTATAGTTAAAATCTTTATCTTTTTATTTTTTATATAATATACAGTATAATTTCATCTATTACATTTCATTTCATCAACAAAAAATAGTTTTAATATTAAACAAACATTAATATCCATAATTATTTTCTTGGCTGAACAAAAATTAAAGAAGACGCGATACCACAGGCTCGAGACATGAACTATAATTTATGTTAACTTCTACAATTTGAATAAAACAAAATTGTTTTTGTGGTGTTTGATGAAATACAACTTATTCTTCTTTTCTCTTTGATTTTATCATTCTTCTTTACTTTGTTTTATCTTGAATATAAAAGAAAATTTGCTCAACTAAAATTTATGTATTTAGTCTAAATTTTGGATCAAATACATTTATTTTTGTTGATTTATTTTCTCTTATATTTAAATTTTTTAAATTTAATTATAATTTTAATCTTCTTATTTTATGTTGCTCACGAAAATAGTCCTCATTTTTTAAAATCAATCAAACTTTTTTAATTCAAGTAACACATCTACTACTAATTAATGGAAACACTCAAAGTCAATGCTAGTATTTTGATAAGGCAAATAAAGCCAATAAATAACAAACACATGAAGAAAGACATGACCAGAAAAAACAAATGAAAAAAGAGAGACGTGAGAAAGATGAATAAGCAATGTAAAATTACTAAGCAGATGCTTTGTCAAATGGAAAGCGTAAAGAAATTGTTATAAGAATTAAAATATTCATAACGGAAGCATGTAGCACACGTTAAGTCTGTGTGACTATTTCTATAATAAAGCTCAAGATAGAATGTAGAACCTGAAACCTTGAAAATGTTGGTACTGGAATTTCTCTACGTAAAATCATGTTTAATAAGTTGTTTTGAAAAATGAAAGTATCATGGGAATGAAGGAGTGGAGGAGGATTCACTAATAAGGACTCGGCTACAATAATTGCAGAACTTTATTTTTAAATTTCTTTTTACTATATATTGTTATCTACTTGTTTTATGTATTATTTTTAAAATAAATTTCCCTAGCTTATTAAAATGTGAATTTTGTAAAGAAAAATTGAGTTGGGTATTTCATGTTTGTTTCTCTCAAATGACAAAGTTTAGGCGTTCGTTGTCCCTTTCACAAGGGGTTTTGTGTATTTCTTTTCTTTGTTAGTCTAATGGGAAAAATGCAAAGTCATCTAGGCTTCAAGCAAAGAACAAACCAAGTTAGCTACAAGTCAATGTTTAGTCCAAAGTATAGAGGGGTATACTTTGTTGGAAATATTAGGAGAAGAGTAGTTTTTAGATTCTTGGAAATAATAGGAAAGAGAAATGTTGTGCCTAGTACCCTCGATATTTCATTTGAAGGAAAAAATAAGAAATGTTAATTGCTACTGAAAAAAATAATCAAAGATTCATAATTTAACATTTGATAATTTTCTATGCTTGTCCCTTACTTTAGAATAGTTAAATCCTTTTCCTATTAAACTAGTACCTTACTCTTGTAAGACATTTTCATGATATACACACATCCTTAAATAAACAATTGAACAATGGTGGTTATCATCCATCTGATAGCAGAAACAAAGTTTTGACTTTAGAACAACAATATATTTACAAATTGGTGGTGTAAAATATACAAGTAACAATTCCCTGACCAAGGGATAGATTAGGGACCTGCAGTGAACTGTAGAGCCCGATGGGTGAATACTAGGATAAATAATTTGCTTGAGTGCGACGGATCTCATCGGCATGGGCTGACGGAACATAGGTTGCGTTTAACAATGAACTGTGAGTTCGGCCATAGAACAAGTATATAAGTACTCCGATTAACAGCCATACAGAAACTCTTAGCCATGTAGCAGCCCTGAAATTCAAACACAAGAATGATAGATTTTGGTAATTGTAACTCATAATCATGCATGTTGCTATGGATACAAAGCAGGATCATGGTGGTTAATGTCAAGAGATTTCTTACCCAAGATCAATTAGTAAGTAGGTGTTTATAAGAATGCAAGCAGCAGGTAAGAATGGAACAAATGGGCAAGCAAAACCTGAAATACAAGGAATCAAAACAATTGTGTAAGACTGATGCGTGGAATTAAGAGAACAAACACAATGAACTTATAGCTAAAGGATTGTGATACACTAGGTTGAAAGTTTATAAAGATGACAAATTTAAAGTTTAAATATCATTACATATGTATGTCACTTTTCAGTTTTAGTTTTTGCTCCTTGTTTTGGTTTGCAGCTTTGTTGATTATAAGCTGCCAGAGAGAGGAAACTCCTGAATACTCCCTTTCTAACTAAATATAAGCAAAATTAACTACTTGCACAATTATTAAAATAATTAGTTATTCACATTTACTCTAATTAATCTCATTTAAAAGTTCAACTTCATTACCTAAACTATTCCTCATCTCATTTAGTTGCATAAAAAAAAGACATTTGTTATGAAAAAGTGGGGCATTAAATGAAGTATATATTTGGTATACTATCATTTTTTTTTATTTGTAGAGAAAATGGTAAATACCACCAGAAATTCACACACACAACTATAAGGTCTCGAGTTCGAACCTACGAAATGATGTCCAACCTATCAATTTTTTCTTATATTTTGTTACAACTTAGATGTACCAAATTTTGCTTATATTTTGTTACGGAGGGAGTAGAAGCTAGCTACAAAAATTGTAATTTGTTCTAAAATGAAGTTTTTGCAATCCACCACCAAAATCTGATTAGATTTTGGTTTTTTAGACTTTTCTAGTGCACATACCTCCTGAGTACCCAAAGGTGTGTCTGGTATCATCTTGCTTTATACAGGCCAGCACAATTATGCTGCACAAAAGAAGAATTACACCCACTCCAAACAATGTTGCGCGCAAAATCCTGCATATGCACAATCACCAAAAGGTAATAAAAGTAAGGATAAAGAACTGACTCAAAAGGAACCAATGTTCTTTCGAAAATGAATGTGGTATATTTCATACTTCAAAAATTAGGGAAGATGATCAAAGTTTACAGACCTGGGACACCTTTCGGCTGAAGCTGCACCAGTAACCATGAGAATCCCTATACATAGAAGGGTTATGGTCCATGCAGCAAGTTTTCTCCTAGTCTTCTCATTCCGTTGCTCTGCATAACGAAGTCAAAACTCAACTTTGTGAACTAGCTCATCATAAAAATGGAAGTAAATGTTGATACAACAAACACCCAGAAATTTATTTCAAGTACTGGAAGAAATTAACATTTTAAAGTTTATCTAAAATTCATTCCATAAAAGGATAGAAGACTCAAACAATAGTTACCTTTGGTTACTTCTTTTATGATCAAAGGATGTTCAAGCGGAACGTCTGACTTGTCATGTAAGTGACTATTATCAGAATGACTAGAAAGATCTACAGGATTCATGGTCCTGTCTTCCTCAACATCAACACCAGAATGCCTCAAAAATGGATCAACAGATGTTAGAAGTGAAGTTGGAATGGGTACTTCATTAGGTGGAACATATCTGATTATCAAAACTGAAACTGCAACTGTGGTGAATGCAAGCAATGTTCCCACACTAACCTGTATTCCCAGAACAAAGAATATAACAACGGTTAAAGTTAATAATCTAAGAAAGATGCTTCAACCAAGATATTGTACAACTAAACTCACCATCCCTGCTAACTGAGAAACATCCATAAAGAACGCAAGAACAGCAGCAAAGAGACCTGTAACAATAGTGCTTTTCAAAGGAACCTGCGTGCGCCTGTGGATATCCGAGAAGAAGGAGGGCAACAAACCATCCCTAGCCATTGCCATAAAGACCCGTGGCTGCAAAACACGCGTGCCAATGGGAAGATATATTTATCATATGCAAACAACAATAACGATACCAAGTATCAATGTGCATGAACATATCTATGTGTATCTTAGTTATTTCAATAACACATTTTAGGAACATTGCTAGCCAATATGAAGTTTAATATGATTTCAATCTCAATTCATGACTTCTAGTTAAAGTATTCCATCTCATTCATAGACCAAAACATGTAGGAAGTGGACAATGAAACAACCAAGTAACAAATCAGGCCAAGACTGAAATGAAGTGGAAAAATAATTAAGGTTGTGAAAATCCATAACCAAACTCTAACAACCATAACTAAGTGAAGTAATCAACAGAGATGCTAAATAAATAAAATACTAAATCTTTTTTACTTGGTTAGGTACCTGAGGAAGAACTGATCCCAACAAACTGGAAAAAAGAGCAGTGACAGCTCCAGTTGTTATTATATACCTGTCATGGATAAATGGCATAATATTCAAAAGAGACATTCATATATTTAGATTAAAAAATTAAACAGTGTGCCAAAGCAAACCTTACACTGCCCATTCCATTCCATAGCTAGAAAATGCTGAGGAAATTGGGGTGTCTGGGTTCAACTCATTATACGGTACTAAGCCAACAATAACGGCTGATACAAGCATATACAGAACGCAACATATAGCTAATGCAGTTGATATGCCAATCGGCAAATCTCGTTGAGGATTTTTTACCTGCACAATAACAAAATTAAAGCTGTAAATAACAGACTTCAAAAAAATGATGTTTCACAATGCCAACATCCCAAAACCACAACGCTTTTGAGATACTCAAACTACTAGACAGATATATAAATAGAGCAGTCAAATCATGAATAGAACTAGATCTTATAATATCTATTATATTATATTAGAGTATCTTGAGTTATTCCCTATGATCAATTTATAATCATAAAGATATCTTAGAATATCTCTCATTATTATTATTATTATGATTTATTCTTGATTTAGGATTGAGTCTATGTTTCTCTATAAATAGAGATTAGTATTGAGCCTTTTGTAATCAAGTTAGCATAAAACTATTATCAATAATATTCAAACCCTTATTATTTTCTCTCTTCCTTTTCTCTAAAATCCCGCAACTTCAACAAAGGTTTCAATGTAAAAAACAGGATCTTATGCATCATATTAAATGCATTGCTCACGAATGCACGTGTGCTTGATTTTATTTTATTTTTGCAACAGAGTACATGTCCTTCATTAATGAGCTTTGCATAAAGTTTCTTCCAATACAAATTACACATGACTTAAAAGATCGGTTCCTCTTGTGAATATTTACCTCCTCAGCTGTGCTGCTCACTGAATCAAAACCAATGTACGAAAAGAAAACTATTGCAGACCCGGCAAACACCCCATTCACTCCATATGGAAAATACCTGAGATATAAGAAATTTCAGCTTATATCAAGAAGAGGTATGTTATAGATGAAGAGCTGAAAATGTAGGCTCAACAGTGTCATTACCCACTCGGGAGTTCATAACCAACCCATCCGGATCTGAAACCAAGATATCCACCAACTATAATGATGAACAGCATGACACAGACATTTACTGTGGTCACAATGGATTGTGCCGTTGAACTCTGAAACATCGAATTAGACAAAATAAGTTTATATGATAAAAGGCGTAATTAGAAAAATGGTGATCATGTTGTGTATGTGTTTTATTTGAAAACACATACCTCCTTGATTCCAAGGCACAAAGGGAGGGTAACAAAAAGAATTAATACAGCTGCACATGGATCAACCACTACTCCAAGATATGGTAAGGTATGACGAGCCAGAAATGAAGGTAGGTTGTCCTGACCACCAAAAAACAAGGCCTGAAATAAGAAAGAACAGAGTAAATACAAAACCAAATTGTTAAGTGTGTTGTGCTTGTTGGAATGAAGTATATTGTATATATGTCACCAATTATACATCAATGTGACACCGACACATGCGGTTATATTCAATCACATTTATTTTCTCAAAATTATGATCGATGAATATGTGTCAGTGTTGTGTCTGTATCAGTGCTTTATAGCCAATTACAAAAAGAGGGGGGAGGAGGGCACTCTAAATGGAAAACACTGTTAAATGAAGTTACCATAGCAGTTTTTTTAGTTAAAAGAATGACAAAGTATAGTTAGGCATGATTGAAACAAACCAAAAATCCAAAAAGAAAAAGAAGTATAGTTTAATAACAAAAAAATAAAGTATGCAATCTCAGACATGCAACTTTGGTTTTGATTACTGAACTGTCACATACATAAGAGTCCTTTTGGATAAGTAGTTCTGTAACATGGTATCCGAGTTAACTAAGTGGATCTGGCTTAAAATATCAAACATCAAAATCCCCGTTGTTAAATTAAATTCCGGCACAAAGGGAAAGTGGGCCTATGCAGTGAGTTTTATGTGCTCCCTTAACAACACAAAATCTTAATACTACTATTTGACAACACAGATTATTTGACCCAATATAGTGATATATAGAAGTTACAGTAAGCTAGTTTATGTCATTATTTGTTGGAGTCTTCATTGAAAATAAAGAACACATAACCAAATCATTTATTTACAGTGACAACACCATGCCTATTTTCTTTCTTAGCCTTTCCTCTTGCACCTTGTTTCTAATATCATTGGTTGAAACTCCAAGCACTAGGTTTGTAGATCAAATACATCACCAAGAGTCAAAAATCAAAATACATTCAGGATGCCCATGTCGTACATTTCATGACTCTTGATATATGTTCTTGATTGCTCTCTTTGTGCATTCTCAATTACAAATTAACATGACGGTAAAAGAGAAAATGAACGATTAAGGTTTTAAAAAAAAGGAAGTAAAAAGTATAACACACCAGATTCGGGGTTATGCCACGAGCAACAGCTGAAGCACCAATCGTATATTCTAGAATTAGGGACCAACCTACCAGCCAAGCAACCCTGAGATAAACAGAATGTTTAAATCATGGCTTTATTAATGATGATGAAAAATGAATAAAGAAAACAAAATTCTTCACACATCCCCCTCATCTTTAAGTACCAATTTCTTCTTTTGAATCAAAAAACCATAATGTCATTATTCTTTACATAAATAGCCCCACTCCACATGTGACAGCTGAAACCATGATAACACAACAGAATTGTTCTGTCACTGTCGTTAACAAGATATTCTGTAAACTATCATGAGTAGTTTCATTAACCATTACACCCAAAGTTTTATTCCAAAAAGAGGCAAAATGCAACTCACCCTTCTCCAATGCATATATATGTATAATGATAAGCACTCCCTGCTGATGGGCACCGACATGCAAGTTCTGCATAACACAAAGCTGATAGTGCAGCAGCTATTCCTGCAATAAAGAGTGATATTACAAGTGCTGGTCCTGCCTGCTCCCTAGCAACTGTTCCAATGAGAATATACACTCCAGCTCCTATAGTAGCACCAACCCCTGATTTTCAAGAATGGTCAAGTAACTGTTTGGTAAACAAGAAGCTAAAATCTACATATATTGGGGAGAAAATAAACTTGAAGTTGGTAATTGAGCATGTTATAAAGACTAAGCCACCGTCATTCTTGAGAATGCCCAGAAACTCAACAAAAAATATTTAAAAGAGAAAAAATAACTAATCCACTTTTGTGGCATAGCAAAATTAAGCAACATCCTTCAAACATTAAAAACATAGGCTCAAAATTCAACTAAGTTTTAAGGCCATACTTGTCCTTTATTTTTCCTGCATTATTCAACTCTATTAGAGGTCAACAGTACCTGCAAAGCTTCATCTTTCCTCACATAACAATGACACCTATTTCTTATTGTTTTGATAAAATTCAGTTTAATCAAATCAAATGACTAATTTTTAATAGAAGTTCTGGTTTGGCATTTCTCCATTTTTCAAATTTCAAGACATAATTATCCTCAATTAGCAACACTATCAGTAAGAAAGAAAGATTTTCATGATTTCACTTCTTGTGGTACAAAAGCTTTTTAATCATTTGTCCACTGCCCTGCATCAAATTGTCTGAAGAGATCATCCACCTGTTCATGAACTAAAGATAGGAGCCAAAAAAACACAAAACAACAAAGACAAACACATCACCTTTCCAAGAAAAATTAATTTCCACAAGACACAACAAAGCAAAATTTTCATATATATATTCTCAGTCACTCCATTGACTTGATAGCAAACCCATATCAAATAAAAAACAACAAGAGCAAAGTTAAATCACTCCATTAAATTTTAAAACAGATGAAAGCAAAATCAATCATCAAATGTAAATAACAGTCAATTATGGTATTCTCTAAATTAAAAACTTGAAGTTAATTGATTAAGTGACAATCTAATAAAATAAAATATTATAATTTGAAGATGAAAATGAAGGATTATTACCAATTCCAACAAGGTCAACAGCAGATAACTTCCTAGCCAATTGAGCATGTCCCCTGTAATGAACAGAATCAACTTGTTTCCTCCGTACCAAGCTTCCAAATCCCGTTAACCACCGTCCAACACCAACACCCCCATTTTCACAACCCTTTACAATCATTATCCAAAACCAATAGTTCCAAGTTCAATTCCAATATAATAACACAAGTATTACCAAAGTGTTGATGCTGGTTAATTTAAATTGGAAGAAAGGAGGGAACTTTGAGAAAAAAACTGTGCCAACAAAAAAGCAGCGTTTGGTTTTGGTTTTACAGAGAGAAAGGAAAGGATGAAGCGCGATGAGTCAGCAACAGCTTTTGCGTTATATGGCAATGATGCAAAATATTCTCGTAATATATAATAATAAAGATAAGATCCTCTGCGCCCGAATCTATTGTAATCTAAAAATCATGCACCATTTCAATTTGTGTTTAGATTGAATCACCAATCCTTTAATTAAATAAATAAAAACACTAGTCTATTACTAATATATAATCTTATAATTTTTTTAAACCACTTTACACTAAGGTGCACGTCTAGTCCAATCAAATTTAAGATTTGTCTTTGCTTTTTTTATTTAAATGATATGTTGACACAATTTTATTTTATTTTTTAAAACAAGTTTAATATGATATATACGGTTTAAATTTATAACTAATTAAGTTTGATGAATAATTAATTAATACTATTTTTGGTTTATATATAAGGATAACAAATAAATTATAAAAACCAATGCAACAATTTATAAATGAAAATTTGACTTTTTTTCTTTCTAAATATGACCGGTAATTAATGCTCCTGAAAAATGTGATGTGAGAGCCACTAAAGTAGGAAAGTAAAACAAATCATCAATGCATTTAAAAATGTGTGAGTTTTGTTTTGTTTTTAATTAGAAACAAAAAAAAAAATTATACATTTTCTTATATATGGAACTAAAGAGAGCACAACAAATTTTTAGAATTCATTAATTATCTACCAAATACAATCATCTATAAATTAAATATAATTAATCACGTATTTGAATGTTGTTAGTCAATTAATTCATAGTCAAATTTTGATATAAATTTTGTGTCAAAATTACACTGTCTCTTTTGACAAATGGTTAGAAAAATACTTTCAATTGTCTCTTGTAAAAAATGTATGACATAGTATGTAGATATTGCATTATATTTTTCATCTTTTAAGATTTTTTTTATTTTTTTATTTTGTCGAATAATACTTTGAGCAGATGAGATTGAACTTATATTTTGAACAATCTAAATTTTATTGACACTTTAAGTGACTCAAAATGTTATGAACGACTCATAACACTTTGAACAACCCATATGACACTAGTGTTATGTAATATATGAAAACAAGGAAATGGATAAATGAATTTTTTGAATTGCATCGACTATAAATGAACTAAATGTTAGATGTATAAGAGCGGATATCTATATATTAATTGTCTTAACGTTTTGAGTGGAAATTTGATGTCAAAATTCATTGTGGTCTTAGAGCATTTGACACGTTTCTCTCGCGCTTGTGGGCTCCCTAATAAGTGGTACCCAAACTCTAGTTTGGCTTGGTGGGGGAGCGAGAGTGGATCTTGATTTTGAGTGCTTGTATCAAAAGTCTTCCTGACAGTGTAGTCAGGAGGCGTTTGAGACTCATATATCCATTACTTTAAGGTTTTTGGATGAATATGTGGTGTCAAAATCTTTTATAGTCTTAGATCATTTGATATGTTGTTTCTCCTGCACTACAGACTCCAACACAAAGATCCAAGATGTGGAAAAACCTCTTAGCTAACGAAATTGTAAATTGTTGTAATTAATTGACTAAAGAAGAGAAAAATTAACAGCCATAAAAAAGAACTCATGGATGTTCATGGTACCCTCAATGACTTTGTGAGAATATTTGCAAGTTGAAATGAATTAGGAATAAGTAGCGGATGAAAGAGCTAGTATTGTAATGACTTCCAAACAACATGATAATCGATATCAATATACTTAGTTCTCCCGTAGAAATTTGGACTAAATGTGATGTGGAGTACTGACTAAATATCATGATGGAGATGAGCTTGAGAAACAAATGCAACATGAAGATCATTGAATAAGGTCAACCATTGAAGCTCAAAGCTCACACAAATTAGAGGCAAGGGGACTTATCAATTTCGGAGGAAGAACAACAAATTGTGTTTTGCTTTTTATATTTCTTTGACATTAAAGAGTCTCCTAAATAGATCTAGAACATAGTGACAAACTTACAAGAGGCAAAGTGGTGTTGTCCAAATCACTTAAGCTTTTTGGTCGAAGAGAAGAAAATGCCGAGAAAAATGGACTTTAACCAAGAGATTTTTTAATATAGTGAAAAACACGATTTAAAAGTTATAAATGACAAGAGGTTATAAGTATTTGTGCATCTCTTAATGACAATTGTACATCTCTTATTGGTTTTATATGCTACACAATATTAGTTTTTTAAGTTTATATGTATCAATTGACAACCAATTTTGTCTTGAAATGTTTAATTGGTGAACCTTATATTTAATCTTATAAACCTATTTGCATCTGATAACTATTTTTTTGAGACGGGAGTTCAATATTTTCCTGAAGTCCTACCGCATATAATTCATGTTGCATTGCTTCCAACCAACGAGTGTATTTAGAGGAATGTTTATAGTAAGTTCACTCTCACCATTTCATTACAACAACATTAGATGATTCCATTCATTTATACTCATTTCACAATTCTTTTAAATTCTGAATTTTTAAATCAAATATATATTGTAAAAAGTTAAATTATTTTTTCTTAATAAAATTAATTAACTGACACTTGAGGGACACGTGCGTGACAAAAAATGTCGTTGTTTGCAGCACTACCGATTCTTTTTTCTCACGATCTAAAATAAATAAAAAATATAAAACCATATATCTACTTCTATAGTAAGAAACAACAACAAATTGATGTATCTAACAAAAAATATAGAATACTTTTGAGTTAACGTTCATTTTACAATAATATTTTTAATTATAATTAATTTTTCCCTAAAACATAAATTATATTTAATTTTTTTTCTACAAACGTTATTTTATAAAATAAAATTTGTTTAAATTATATAATCAAATATACTTTTAAATATGTATTTAAGAAAAATGATATATATTTTATTATAATATAATATGAACTTTGTGGTTAATGACGAATAGGAAACTTTTATACTTCTAAATATGAAATGGACAATTCAAAAATATTTATTATATTACTTTTGACTAAATATATATTTTGAACAAAATAAAATTTGTAAAATTAATTTTTTTTAAAATTCAAATATAATATCAGTAATTTTTTTATTATAAAATTACATTTTAAATTATAAATAAAAAATTAAACATTTAATTTGTTTAATTTTTAACTATTATTTTTTATTATACAGTACAGCAGTAATTAATTCCACGTCAAGCCAAACAGCATATCTCCATGGCTTGTGCCTTATCGCAGATAATCACGTATATATATATATATATATATATATATATATATATATATATATGTATATGATAATTATTGAAGTTGGGACTTTCTCCCCATTTATATATAGTTGGCAATAAACTCTCTTTTAAAGATACTTATCATCATATACGATGACGTGTTGGTATGAATTGTATGATGTTGGAGACTTGTTTGACACTGGATTTTTATACTATTTTTATTTTTTTAATAATTTCTCTCCCTGCTCGGTTTGCTCATTGATTTCTGCAGACATTAATCCGCTTATACTTTTATATAGTATCAGGTATAATATTCGAAAATGAATTCTCTATTTTTGATTATCGGTGATTTGATGATTTTAGTGTATTTTGAAAACTTGTGCACAATATATTATATCATCAGTAATAATAAATAATGTGTACTATCATGCAATCATTTATGCTATTGATAAAATATACACATAAAACAACACTTGTAAATACCAACATTTTTTTAATTTTGAGTTGGATTTTGACATAAGTGAGATTTCTGATGATATTTTTATTTTCTTAAACAAAAGGGTGGGAAATTGGTCGGGAGGTAATCGATTTCTTAGGCTTAATTGCAATTTTGATCCCCCTATTTTAACTGAATCGCGAAAGTAGTCCCCCTATTTTGTTTCTCCCCAGTTTTGGTCCCCCAAGCAAAATTTTGGTCCAAAACTTGATGAAATTTCATTTTTTTTGCATTTATTTAAGTCACACAATGCCTCAAGATCTCATTTACAATAATTGTACTTGAAATATATGATCATAAATGGTGTAGTACGACTTTAAAAACTAAAATTTCATCAAGTTTTGGACTAAAATTCTGTTTGGGGGACCAAAATTGGGGAGAAACAAAATTGAGGGACTACTTTCACGATTCAGCTAAAATAGGGGGACCAAAACTGCAATTAAGCCGATTTCTTACTATCAATTTTATTATTTTAAAAATAACAGTTGTTTTATTTTTTTTAATTAAATATTTAATATTGAGTTTTATTTTAATCTATTGTTTACTTATATTTTATGTTATTTTAATTAATTTTTTATTTAATTAAACTATATTTTAATTAATTCAAATCAAATTAATCAAATAATTAATCTAAAGTTAAATTAATTATCATGTTAATTAAATAATTATTTTTAAACTAATATAGAGTTAATTAATTTTTTTAATAACTATCTAATTAAATTTTATTTTTATTAAATAATATTAATAACTTTAAATAAATCGGAGTCTATAAAAATAACTAATGATATAATTAGAGATCATAAAAATAACTAAATTTGATTAAACATTAAAATAAAAATTCAGAGACAAAATGGGTGGAAAAAAAACACAAATATAACAATAATGAATTAATTCTTCTATTAGCATTATTACGGTAAGGGCATTTATTCTTGCTATATCTCTCATTTCGACAGAAACCAAACCTCTTAAGATGTGTGCTTATCTCCCTTTGATCCATTCCAGCATGAATATTTAGACACAACTCAAATCTTCGCATATCAGATCTCCAGCTATTGTGGAACACACAATGTAACATTGCAGAAGAGTCAAACATTAATCCTAGTAAACATATCTAGCATTCCACGAACTAAAGTGTACTAGACCTCATCCACAACTTCCATTGTTACTATTGAAAATGCGCCACAACTGCACCACCATTCATTTTCTTTCACTCTAACACAACAACAATTTGAACCAGCAAGACAATCATTTCAATTTACGATAACCTAATAATTTGACTCTCAACAATCTATGCATTTTTGCGACGATGATTTTGTGAATGATTTATTTGATGCAGACCTAGATACACCTGAGTTAGTTGTTCATTATATTAATAATTTGTATTCATTTGGTGTTTCGTTGTTCTCCAACCAAATAGGTCCTAGTTCTTCCAATGCATGTCGACCTAAATGAGAACCACATATCTCTATTAATGTAATAAAAAATATATTTAAATGTCTAATTTTATTCTTCATTTCAATATTTAATATCTTTGATTAATTAATTAATTCATTACAATATAATTATTAAATTAAAACAATAATGAATAACAAAAATATAAAGGTTATAATAAAAAACAAATATACATAAAAGACAAAATGGGTTGTGGCACAAGTGAGTAATTGGTTTCACATTTACCGATTTCACCTCTCTTTAAAAGAAAAGGTTTATATGTCGAGAATTGGGTGGAAAATGATTTGTTACCTATACATAAAAAAGAGTGGTAGTTGGGTCCTTACCAAAAAAAAATAGTGATAATTTTTCAATTTTATTTTTAACCTATGTGATTTAATTGATTGGTACTCAATTTGCTGAATTTACAAAACTGATAAAAATTGGTTTAATTGATAAAATGTTAATCCATCTTCTATAAATTCCTGGATTCAACTTCCGCCATCATTTTTCATTTCTTACTCTCCTCCGACATATTATTTAAATAAAAATCAACATTTGCATATGCATCCGAACAAAGTAAGAACTTTTGTCAAAGTCAACAAATTTATACGAGTATCTATAAGTTTGAATTAACTTGTGATGTCTATAGTGGATCAACTTTCACCCGTAAGAAGAAAATTTATAAGTGTTATTCCACACTTAACAATTATACATACTCTCACATTTTCATATCTATCCTTATCTAAATATATTATTTATCATACTATTCCTTCATTTCTTTTTTCTAACGGGCTTCTATTTGTTACGGTTATTTGTAATAATTATTACACTCCTACCTACTTCTTCCGTAGTAGACTTTTCCCTCTTCTTCATTTGTTATGTCTTTGTTTAGAACATCAATATATGTCTCCCATTTCTTTAAAAATATCAAAGTCGAGAGTTTAAACAAATTTATTTTACCTAATAAGTGAAATAGTCTCCCAAATTCTATTGATTTGTTTGAGTTATACACATTCAACTATTATATGGTTTTATGATTAATCAATTATTAAACAACTTTAGTCTCCCAAATTTTATTGATTTGTTTGAGTTATACACATTCAACTATTATATGGTTTTATGATTAATCAATTATTAAACAACTTTTACATAAAATATAGTTAAATGTGTACTCCTTTTCACTAAGTTGGTGATTATGATTTTTAAATATTAACTGTATTTTTTTTTCTTTGTTGTCAAACTTCTTTCGTAACAAGAAATATTTTTCTGTTAAAATAATATAAAAAACAACAAATACTTAGCAAATATAATAAAATAAACATATTAATATTTAAAATTTCAACTCAATTATAAAAAAAAAAAAAAAAAAAAAAAAACTTACATATAAAATCAAACTAACAAAAAAAAAAAGTGAAAACTAAGATGAAAAAAATATTAAAAATCTTATAGAAAAATTCACTGCAAATTTACCTTCTATCAAATTAATTGCGAGTACAGTTAAATAAACTAATTTTTATTTTTGAGTTTATTAAAATTGGAGTTTAAAGTTGGGTCAACTCAAAATTGGTAGTTAGACTTGTAAGTCGAATGAGTATAGCATTCTTTTCCAATGGTTAGAGAACTCTCATAAAAAAACATAAAAATATTAATGAAAACATTACTGCATCTCAAAGTTCAAAGGTCATAGATGATTTGAAGAAAGAATATACACATTGAAATGATAAAAAAATAAAAAAAAATAAAAGTTACGGATTCAACTCTTCTCTTTAACAAAAATTAAGAATTAATTACTATCATTAAAAATTTAAAATAAAATCTGAAAATTGTGTCAAGACATCTATTCTTGAAGCTTTATCAAGATAAGATTCAATTCCTCTAATCGGTTTTTCATGGATATACTTTCTTTCATGAAAAGATAAAAGAGACCACGCTTTAGGACAGTTGGTTACAAGTTGATATTGTCATAAAGAGTTTTGTCCACAACCCAATAGCTATTTCTTCTTCGGCAACTTCATAGAACACTCCAACAGATAGAGATAGCAAGGTTAACAAATGAACCTCATACTCGGGTTACTCAAGAACAAATTAAGTCAACTTGGAAGATTGATTGGACAAGGGTACACATGTCCCTTGTTCTTGCAATAACAAGACCATTAAATATTCACTATCAATAACAAGATATGTCATACTTAAAACAACTATCAATAACAAGATCATTAAATATTCACTTATGTCTTATCAGGAAATGTATATATCTCATCAATCTAATCTATATTAGACTATAAGACTATAGATGCCTTAACTAGTAATTAGCATCATAATAAAACTAAACAAACGAGATGGTATGAAGAACAAATCCAAGGTAACTGGAGTGAGAGATAAGACAATGCAAGCATACACACAAGAATTAGGCACATATGAGACAAGGAGAGTCCAAGCTAAATTCCAAATTCAACACAGGCTTTATCTATAGACAGCATAGTTCAACCTACAGTACCATAACACAGTATTACATCAACATCACAGTAAAATTCAAGCCCTCGATACAGGAACATGTATTAGAAGACAATATAGCAATGCATTATCCTAAATTTTTACATCCACAAATATTGCACAATATCACATCTTTAAATCACCAAGCTAGAAAATGATTAAGAGATACATGACTAACGTTACAAAATGAACGGGCTACCTTTCCTGGCTTTTCCCATACTGCCTTTTGGTTCAGTATAGACCATCCACTCGCCCCTCCAAAAAGAAAATAGAAATGAAAACAGATACAATGTTAACAGAAATAAAAGGAAAATGCTAAGGGAAGAACTGCAAGCTGGTAGGGTACCACAAACCCATCAAGTTGTCCCAATGGATCCCTGCATCCAACGGTTTATGGATCTCATCAAGTCTGAATTGAAGCGGGGCTTGGAAGAAACTGGACTAGTTTCATATAAAACTGCACGGCTCAATAAATGTCTACAGTCTAAAAACAAATTTTCTTTATGAAATGCAACCGTCAAGCAAAGCAAGACCAGTTCTTCATGATAATGTAACAGACAAGCTTCCATAAAATGATCAATGTCATTACTTATTGTTACCACTCCATCCTTGTAATCATATTATAACCAATAAATCAAAGAAAAACAATAACGGTCTTGTTACAATGGTGGCTGTATCTCAGCCGCCTTGCTTTACATTGTTTTGCATTCCTCCCTCCTTCGCTATCCAAACTGGGGGTTATTGTTGTCCCTGCAATGGAGTTTAATCTATACTTGAGCCTAACTAACAAGGAATGGGACCTTACTTTGTCAAGCTTCTTGCCCTGGACTCCTATCATTGTTAACGCCATCAGAAAGGTTAACCCATAAGTTCTGACCTCTTTCAACTCCGTTTTCCCATGTTTGCTGTCTTACACTCCTGTCATTATCCTCAACACCATCGGAAAATTGGGCCCACACACTTCGGCATTTTCCTTCTCCACTAAATTCCTCTTCGCATCCTGCAACTGTCTTAAGCAGTTCTGATTGCAGCAATGGACAGTTTTCCTTTAGATACTCAAAGCCATCAGACTGCATCACAGCTGCATCAGGCAGAATAAAGAAAGAAATGATATTAGAATCAATCGTTATACAACTAAGGGACACTACTTGGTCACTCCTGATTTTTAGGCTACCACTGAAATGAAATTCAAGAAGATAAACAGATATTATCCAGGATGGGTTGCCACTGAAAAATGTTGGGAGTGCAAATTAAGGAGCACATTTGAGAAGTCTACAAAGAGAATGATTTAACAGTAAATTGTATTAGTACAAATATAACATAAACTGGGCAGCTGTGTAAAAGTTCTTTCTTCCGTTTCTAGCACCATTTATATGACTGCTTAGACAAACGGGCCATTTAACACCCTCTTTTGACCAAATATTCATTTTCATATATCAGAAACAAAAAAGAAAAGAGACAAAGATAAATAAATAAAAACACAAAAAGGTAAATGTTTTATTAAGGAATTGAATTGAAGAATTAAAGTTTCTAACCGTTAGATCTCTTATTCCCTCAAACTTAAGTTCTGAAAACTTCTTTTATACTATATTTTCCTTGATCTTGATATGTTAGACTTTAACACAAAGGGAAGAAAAAAGATAAATGCTGAAGATTAATCTAACTGTATTTTATTATGATCAAATAACAGAATTTGGTGCAAATACAAATCTAGAACAAAAAATATACAAATCAAAATCCTAATTACAATAATTACGGGGACAATTACGTTAATTATGCTACAGTTAGATTGGGGGCTAAAAAATGTAGAATTTTTAGCACAACTTGAGTTATAGATGTGTTGTTAAAGTGATTCTTGTCTTGCTGAAAAGCAGAGTAACAGGTCTACGAATGACTGATGTCAAGAGTTTAAGACTTGAATATGGATATCTACAAAATGCTCAACAGCAGTGCACAAATGTCTGATGCTTGAAACATGAACTAGGCACAATAATGAGCGCATATCTGGAACTGTAGGGGTATGATATTTAAAAGCTAACATCCATATTACAATAGACAGATCCCAAGACCTAGATCAGGTTCTTCAGGACTTAAATTGCCCAAAAGTAGTAGAAAAGTCCTGAAGCTGAAAGCAGGAACCATGTCGCCACAATTTGACTCATGTATGGGTTGTAGGGGTCATTTGGGCATGAGACCAGTGCCATTTGAAAGCTAATATAAAGCCCAAAACTCTTTCGAAGACCTTGAAGTCAAATATTGTTGTTTTGGATGTCTTATCATCATTGGAAGTGGATGATTCAATTCTGATGAGTATCAATCAAGCCTTTACTCCAGTATTAAAATCTTTCCATTTGGATACCAATCACACTTGTCAAACTCACAAGATATCTACTAAACTCCCACTAGGCTACGATTTTAGGAAAGAAAATCAAGTAAAAATCGCAAATAAACTAGTTTCTTAATCAGACTAAGGCGTACTCAGGTGATCTCGTGCAAGCTTGCTAAGAATTGCGAGTTAAATCCCGATTTTGCAAACCTAACTGAATGCCAAATAGCCCTAAAATTTGGACAAAATTATGGCATTTGACAAAAGCAATGCTGCATCATCACTTGCATAAGATCCCATCCTTGCATAACTGCACTGTCACATCACACAACCCAAACAGGTCCATCCAACTCTGTTTCTTCACTGCAATTCCTTCTCATTGTGATTAACCATTCTTCACACGGGTTTAGAACTCCCAAAGGAAAAGTTTGCTTTCATTCCAATGCCCACTTTGTATCCGTCGGCAGTCCTTTGATTCGAGAAATTTTCTCACACAGTTTCAACCATCCTACAGGGTTGTCACTGCTGTCATAAAAAGGGAAATCCATTTATGAGTACCTTGGTACCATAGATCCCCTGGACTGTGGTTCAGATTTGTTTTCCAAATTTCCTGCACAACTGTAGCCACCACTACCTTGCCGGCTTGCCCTCTTCAGTATTATCTCCAAGTGAGCCCCTTTGCTGTTCCTCCAACAGCAATGGAGATTTCTGCCACCTGCTCCTCCAGCACACATCAATGTGCAGCCAATTTGCCCCATAAAGGCATCCAGCTTAGCTGCCAAATTTACCGCGTCGCAAATGACAACCAGCTCTGTTACCAAGTTGTTATGTGCGTTCAAGTAGGACCTAGTCACAGGTCTTGACACAGACAAAATCTGATTACGGCCTATAGTAAAATCTAGAAAATGAATGGGAAAACAGAACATTCGTCCTAGACAAAGTCTTTCTTAGAATACTCAAATCAGGGTCCTATTTTGATTTCCTTTTCATTGAGAAATGCACACCCTTTTAAAGACTCTCCCTAATAAAGAAATCATTGATTGATAGGACCTTGACTAATCAAGAAAACTGATCTCAAATTTTAGCATCAACTAAGGAATCCCCTTAATAATACAAATCCTAACCCATTCAGGAAACATCATTAAGAAAAATGGAAATCAAATCAAATTGCTGGGCAGCACTTATTGCTGCTTTCTTCTTTCCCTCGCATTAGATCTATATTATTAGGCCACCTAGCACAACTGTCCGGACTTAAAATATTCAGTCCAGGGTGTGGGGGGTTAAGATCCCACATCAACTAGAAATGACCAAATTATTCCTTATAAGGCCTAGGAAATCCTTATCACTTGAGCAAGTTTTTGGACTTGAGTTAGGCCCAAGCCTAGTGGTGGAGGATCTCTATGAAAGAGAGAAATGGCTCCCCCAAATATTGTACTATATATTCCGGTTGACATACATTTAACAATTATTTAAAGTGGCACAGTGGTCAAATCATAGTCTTGCAAACGATAGGTCACCGGATCGATTCCTATATGATGTTTTTATTTTGCATTTCTATATTTGTGGGAGCCATGGCTCCCCCAAATATAGTATTATATATTACAGTTGACATTCATTTAACAATTATTTCAAGTGGCGCAGTGGTCAAATCATAGTTTTGCACACGATAGGTCGCCGAATTGATTCCTCTATGATGTTTTTATTTTGCATTTTGGCACAAGTTTTATCAGAATATTACAAAAATGACTTTTCCGTGGCTCGAACATGGGCAAGTTCGTTTACTACGAATCTTCTTGCCACTGCGCCACATTGTTTATATGATTTATAAGGATACATAATTATTAACATATATATTTAATTGGCTCCCCCAGAAAAACCACCAAAGCTCCACAACTGCGTAAGCCTAAATCTCGATTTAGTTGGTAGGCATTTTGGGCAACCCTTGTGACTCCAATGTATAGAAAAGAAATGAGGTTTAGGTTTATTTTTCAGATTACAAGGGTAAAGGCATGATTAATGTGTGCCGACCACTTTCCCTCAAATAAATTTTATTGATCATAAGAAGGCTTTTATGGCTAAATGTATTTTCTTATATTTTATTTTTATTCATTGCCATACTTCATATATATTTTCATTTACTATTTGGCTATATGTGACATCCAAATAATTATTTGGTTTCAAAAATATTGGTTCAAGTCATTTCATTTTTCTGAAATAAAATTTCACTTTGGCCTTTCAGGTGTGCAATAGTAAATCCTCAAAATTGAATACCTAATTTGTACAATTACTTTTCTCTTGTAATTTATATATGAATTGACAAAAAAAATTATTATATCAAAAGAGGTCAAGTTAATTTTCAACTTATGCAAAATTCACAGTAATACTCTTAAAATAAGGGTGTTGGGTGTTTTATGTGACTCAGGTCTCCACCCTTCCCTGTTAAAAAGCAATTCCCAGCCTTAGTTTTTTTTAAGTATAACTTAAGTTCTCAATTTTTTAATAGTTTTAATAAATTGGTGGCAATTCCATTTTTGGAAAATTTTCCCTGCCTCCTATTTGCACCACCCTCAATTAAATACAAAATGAAAGACATGAGTTTAAGTGCAAGAAGAAAGAAACAAATAGTTTTTTTAACAGAAAGGTCCAAAGGTAAAACATTGAAATAAAATAGGGAATGAAATTTGTTGATGATAAAAACTGGATATTGGTACCTTTTCATGAAGTCCAAATACTTCAAAATTGGTAAAGTGTTAGAAACTTAGAATCATACGCGTATCCATTTAAGGAATCAAAGGTATTTATTTTAAATGCTTAGATGAGATCTTTTAGACCTTGGAGGCTAAAACTCATTTGTTTGATATTGGGTTTGAATATTGGTAATAATGAAATTTGATCTGAGGTATTAATGTCTTTAAGAAAGATTATGCATGTACCAATAATCTACATGTTTGTCAAATAATAGATGAAATATTACTGAAGAATACTCATTTCTGCAGAACCAAAGTGGTGCCAATATATATTGTAAGCTTAAAAGTAGCTGACTATATTTGCGTGGGAAATAAGCAAACTCACCAACAAGGTTTTCAGCAGAAAATTGTAGACAGATGGACTTCAACTCCGCAGCATTATAGCGATCAGCAAGCGCCAGAATATAGGCAACAGAATCTATAGATATATCTTTGCAAAGTACAGACTCACACATCAGCTTAAGTCTTGGCAAATCATACTTTTCTGCAGCAGCTAATAATTTTGCGGCAAATGTTTCAGATATTGAAGGCAAGAACGATGAACGTGACATAAAGAGCTCTTCATCTTCTATAAGAGCGTCTCTATAAATAAAGTGAAGCAAAGCCTGTTCAACAATATAGGAGTCAAGAAACATTAGATAACCAAGAAAATAATATGCAACACTTGATTAATTAGCAAATGCATGTTCCCATGGAGAACGGAATAAAATATAGCTGCAAAAGGATGGAGAGACAAATGGCATTTTAAAGGAAAGGAGCTACCTTGAAAACCTTAGGTTCCATGTCGGTAACAACTACATCACAGTCATCTTCCTCCATCTTATTGAAAAACTCATTTTCAAATGCAGTTGACCGAGCAGCCAGAACAAGCTTGTGTGCATGAAATCTTTCTCCACCAACAGAGAAAATAATATCAGATCCTTCCTCATTCTCTAACAGCATGCCAAAATGCGATCCAATATCAGATTCAGGAACATGTATGGTGTTCAATTTAGAACAATCTATGGACGACACAACAACACCAACAGTGCAGTTTATCTTCAAGCAGTCGTCCTTAAGGAAGGACGAAGCCTCAAGTTGAGCACGTTTGAAAAACCGCTTATACCCCCTAACACCAAAGCAATGTATCATCAGTTCGTTTGTATCATATACGACAAAAATGGATGGAATAGCTAACTACTTCTAATTATACACAAAGTACAAAACAACATCTAAAGTTTTTCACTGGAGTGTTACAGTGGCGAGCATTGTAATCATTATATACACACACACCCTTGATTCAATTCAAATTTCAAAGTACATTGTAATCTTACCAAACTAAAATTCAAGGACACAGTACATTCTAATTGATACAATTTAACAACAAACAGACTTCAGAAGAACTTTTCCAAACATGGTACAATTCATAATGAATCAACTCATAACCCAAACCCTATCACAACAAAACTGCTTAAACCTAGTTTACATAAACTTTCCCATAATCACTTATACAAGAAAGAAAGAAAAAAACTTCTTCAATCCTAATTTCTACTCTAAGTTGAAATCAACCTCTAAATCTCAATTTTCCTAAAACTTCTCCATAAAAATTTAAATGCTTATATAAAAACTTTCTTTTATATGTTACAAATCATAAATTGAGAATTAATCCAAAGTTCAAACTAGGTATAAGTATAATACAACTAAATAGAAATTTACAATAAGAAAATAAAATAATTAAAGAGAAATGAAAATGATGAAGAAAGAGAAACTAACCACATGCTGCCTCTATACTTGAGAGTATAAGGACCACTTTCAAGAGATCGATCAAAGTGACTATGAACCTTATGTTTCCCATTAGGACTTTGATCAAGCAAAGTCAGTTCAAAAAGAGCACGGACATCGGTACCTTCAGAAGCAAGAGCAATGAAAACGGAAACATAAGCAGAGTTGTCTTCGGGATTTTTACCGTCGGGGTAAAAGTAAATTGCCCATTGGTAACCGCCGACGGTGAAAGTCTCGCTTGCTATGTGTTTTCCAACTCCCATTCCCTTTGCGAGTGAGTATCCCTTAATCACGAACTTGTGTGAACCGTTTACGGTTTCTGTTACGGAACGTGAGCTTGTTCGAGAAGATAGAATGCTCATGGTGGTGGTGGTGTTGTTGTTGTTATTTCTGCTACCTTCTGAGTTGTTGTTACTGTGCATCTTCTTTCGATTATCGTTTGGTTCAATTTCAATTTCCACGCATCTATGTGTTTTATTAGGTTTTATTTTTCTCGGGGAAAGTGGATTTTGCCGGAAAGTGATGGAAAATTTATCTTATGAATTAATCTACGTGTAGATCATTCTAATCCGCTTCTCCCTTTGAATTCGCATCTTTGTTTTTAAAAATTATTATCATCATTATTATTATTTTTATTATTACTATTATTATTATTATTATTATTAAGTTTAAATTAAATTGTTATATATATTTTATTATTTTTTGTCTTTTATTATTTATAACTTATATATTTTAGTCATTTTCATTATTACAGCAAAAGTTATAGTAATTTATAGTCATTGCAATTTTTTCTAACAATATTGATATATAAATCTACTATAATATTCTTTAAAAAAAATCATTTTGATTGAATGATAGTTTTGCATTTGAAAAAATTCTCTTTAGATTCTCATTAAACTGCAACAGTTATCATACAATTGTTTGAAACAATTATAGTAAAAAAGTTATTAATATTCATTATTTATAAAATATAAATAATGAAAATGAATTATAAAAAAAAAACTATAATGAACTATTTGATAAAAATAAATGACCAAGAATATATTTAAATTTTATTATTATTATACTAACAAAAAAAATTATTGTTATTATTATCACCTTAAATAGAAAAAAATCATAATTTATTAAAATAATGTTGAGATTTTTTATTAAATTTTTAACATGTCTGAATTCATTTGTTTTTAATTCAAATGTAGGATACTAAATGTAAATCAATTTTGCATGGTGGGTCCATTGTAACCCTTCAATCTGGCATATTATACTATGCAGTGCAGTTTTTAAATAAAATGATATTTAATTGTACATTTTTTTTTTACATTAAAAATCATTTATATGAAAGATAAAAGGGATATCCCCTATAAAATTAATCAATATTTTCTACAAAGCCATTAATTTTTGTGCATAGATATTTGTAAACATTAAGAAGAGAGTTTATTGATGTTAATAAATATGCAGATTTGATTATTCAAATTAATTCAATCTATATTTTGTTTCAACTCATTTAAATTTAGATCTAACTCGAACTAACTTATTTAAGTTCGTTGATATTCAATTTGGGTAACAGATTTAAAATTTCGAACCCGCAAATATATGAATCAAACTCATTGATATGACATATATATTTTTATTTTTATTTTGACTATTGATATATAGTTAAAATTTAATTATTAGATTATATTTGATAGTCTATTACTAATTTAATTGATTTAAGTATTTTACTGTGTTGATGAATTTTAAGTATTAAATGATACATTGTGATATAGTTTTATAATTTTGAGATGTTCAAATATTTAAAATTTAATTACATTTTTAAAAATTGAAAGAATATTTTTTTTTATTACCCGCAAATCGAACTCAATCCACTCATAATCAAATTGTTTTAATTTAAATTTGATATACAAATCACATGTTAAAAGTTAAACTCAACCTAAATGATATCAATTAGATTGGAAGTCAAATTTAGATAAAAACAACTCAAGTCAACATGTGTATATCCCTAATAAACTTTTTTTTTTAATGGTAATATTCGTTGAAATAGAATAATTAAGTTATTTTAGAAGAATTTCTCAAAAAAAATAAACTGAGATCTATTATTGTGTTTAATAATTTTTTTACTCAAGCTTAATAATTAATTATAAAGTATAAATATTGAATTTTCTATTTTTTGTTCTTGATTAATTTACTAATCTTATTGACCATTAATGTTTATTTATTTTAAAAATTATTAATAATAAAAAAGGTATTGTACATTTATTTAAAGTTATTTAATGAACTACAATACAATTTAAAATTTTATGAAAATTTATCAAATTTATCTATCTTATAAAAACTTTCGAGTGATTAAATTTAATATTTATAATGAAAAATATTAAGTAGAATAACTTTAAGTTGGATTACTCCTTAATAATTGGATATCTTGTCTTCCAAAAATGTATATTATTAAAATATAATAATCAGGTATAATTGAATGTAGAGCTCAATGGTCACGTAATTATTTCTTACATTAAATAGTACATACTCATGATTTAATTAAAAATATATATAATTAATTTTAACATATTTAAATGTACGAGTCGAACTAGTTTTACATTCAAAATAATTATTAATCTAAAAGTTATGTTTTTAACAGCAAATTATAATATTTTTCTTAAATAAATAAATAAATCATTTCTTTGCGTAAACAAAGTAAGGAAAATAAATTATATGTTTTTAAAAGTATACAATATTTGCATGAAGTAGACAGTGATTTAGCGGTATAATTCTTGTATGAAGCGGTCTTCAACCGAGTTCGAATCATAATGATTGATGTTGTCGAGCTATGATGATAATTGTGTCAATTGTGGTGACGGGTTCATCACTATTGTCTACTTCGGTGGCGAAAACAGGCACATCTGAGCTCTTTTTTTTCATTTTCATCAAATTTTTGTTTTGTTCTGTACCCACCACAAATTTTCAAGTGGAAGAGTAAATGTGCATGATCTTCTCGTTATATATATATATATATTGAACCATCTTTTTAATCAAATAGTTTCTTTAAAAAGTAGTATATAAAAAAGATAAAAGAAAAACAAACATAAATTAGGTTGAAAAAATAAAGAATAATGTGTCACAATTATACTTTTTCAAAGATTCATCATTTTAACTTATAAATTGAGAACAAAAATCAACACAAAAAAGTGAGATAAAAAACAGATAAATAGGTATAAGGGAAATAACAAGCTTACCTTCTTCCTTTCCACACTCCTCCATACATTATAACAACTATTTCAACCTCAAACAACTTTATACTACCTCGTCAAAGTAGATCATGTAAATAGAAATAGAGTACTTGTGAGGGGAAAGAAAAATACCATTGATGATGAAGAGAAGAAAACTTACGTTGAAACCTCAATCTTCGACTAGCCGCTCTGTGAAGAATTTGGGGACCCCCACCTTTGACGTCCTCAATGCGAACGTTTGTCGCGGATATCCTAGTTACCTGCACACCACCACATTCATCCTCTTTCGCCACCAAACATTTTCCGAGATTCGTCGCCATAAATGTTGAATGCAGCATCCTAAACCACCAATAGAAGACCTAAAGTCTTCTTTCAATTTTCTAATTCTATTATTATATTAGTTTTTTTTCTTTTATCAAATCAAAATGTTTGATCATAATTCTAATTTACTTACCTAGTAGATCGCGCTCTAGGCCCATGTAATTGTTTTAACTACTCTTTGTAATATTTTTTTTATTACCTGAAATCTAATATCAAATTTTAACGCTTACACATATCAAATAAATTTTATTTTTGAAAAATGATATTGATTGAGATGTGACATCTTATTAA
The DNA here is from genome assembly GCF_000331145.2 of Cicer arietinum. NCBI lineage: Eukaryota > Viridiplantae > Streptophyta > Magnoliopsida > Fabales > Fabaceae > Cicer > Cicer arietinum. Next base: position 65,076,388 of record NC_021162.2, on the reverse strand, counting down.
TATTATATATTTACGACACATGAGTTGTGACAATTTGGTGGTCTCAATGTTAAAATAATATTTTTATAGATAAATTAGGATTAACTGATATGTGACATCTTGTTAATATTAGTTCAAGACGTATGAGTTGTGATGATTTTGTGATCTTAAACTTTCTCAACTAAATTCAAACAAATAACCAAACACATTAATTAAAATCAATTTCTCATACTTGTATTTTGTTTTTCTTCATCAAATCAACAATCTTTTTTTTTACCACATCAAATTTCTGCAACAAAATACATTTATTTGAAAGCAAGCAACACACAAACATTTTCTAACAATAAATACATAGTTTTGATTTCTCTATCGTACTAGGAGATACGCAGGAGCAAGATATCACTTTTGTCAACTCCAATAACAAAAAATCTTTCTTCTCTTTACTTTTAGCCAATTTTTATTTTAAAATTATCTTCTTAAAAATACAATTTATATGTGTATTTAATAATAAGGAGAAATTAATATATTTAAATATACATAAATTGCGCATAATTAATTATAGATAAATTGTATGTTGTAGGATGTTAACATCTTCTCTATATATAATCAATTTCTGAAATTAAAATTTAGTTTCAAATACAATTTTTCAGTTTTAAGAGTTTTTTAATAATTTTTTTTTTATTTTAAAATAAATTTTAATAACAATTATATTAAATTCGAGTCGAATTTTTAAATCGCGACAGTTATTACAGTAAAGAAGTCATTGAAACAATAAAAACCTCAAAAGAATAAAGATAATTTATATTTTAATATATAGTATGAAATTTGTTGATTTTAATTAGTTTATTATGAAAAACAAATCATATGTCAAATTAACCAATAAGAAGGTCCCACTAACCATACACGAATAGTTGCTATATTATTTGGATTTGTTTTAAATTTGACACGTAAGTCACGATGTGTTCGCGAGGCAATGATTAATAATAACTGATTTGTTTTAGTTTGGAATTGTAATATTTTTATTTTATATTTATTTGATGTTATATTTAAGTGAAGGTATTTTCTTAAATCTAGTTGATGTTTATATTTTAATTCAATTTATTTAAATTTTGATTTAACTTGAATTGACTTATTTAAGCTAATTGATTTTTGATTTGGATAACAGATTTAACATTTTAAATCCGTAAATACATAAATCTAACTCAGTGACATGATATATATATTTTTATTTATTTTTTGACTATTAATTTATAATTAAAATTTAGTTATTAAATTATATTTGAGAATTTATAACAAATTTAATTTATTTAAGTATTTTATTGTGTTTGTGGATGAATTTTAAATGTCGAATGATACATTGTGATATAGTTTTATAATTTTGAGATGCTCATGCATTTAAAATTTAATTATATTTTTTAAAAATTAAAACAATATATTTTTCTTTAATACTCGCAAATCGAATCCAATCCACTTATAATCGAATTGATTTTAATTTAGATTTGATATACAAATCACATATTTTGAAAGTTAAACTTAACCTAGATAAAATTGATTGGTTTTAGACGTAAAATTTAGATTAAAACAACTCACCTCAAACTATATACATCCCTAATAAACATATTTTTTAACGATAATATTTGTTGAAATAGAAGAATTAAGTTATTCTATAAGAACTTGTCAAAAAAAATTATGGAGTGTTATATTGTGCTCAATAAATTTTTACTCAAACTTAATAATTAATTATAAATTGTAAATATTGAGTTTTCTAATTTATTTTCTTATTGAATTTACTAATCTTATTGACCATTAATATTTATTTATTTTAAAATTTATTATTAAAAACATATTATATGTTTATTTAAAGTTATTTAATGAACTACAGTACAGTTTAAAATTTTATGAAATTTTATAAAGAACTTTTGACTAATGAAAAATATTAAATAGAACAAGTTGTTGAATTACTCCTTGATAATTTGATATCTTGTCTTTCAAAAATTTATATTATGAAAATAACACTCAGATATAATTGAATGGTTACGCAATTATTTTTTTTACATTTAACAGTACATATTTATGATTTAATAAAAAAATAATATAATTAATGTTAACATAATTAAATGTACGAGTCGAACTAGTTTTACCTTCAAAATAATTTTTAATCTAAAAGTTATGTTTTTAACAGTAAATTATAACATTCTTAAAAAAAAAAAAGAAGAATTTCTTGCATAATTTTATAGATATTGGGTCAACAGAGTAAGGAAAATAAATTATATGTTTTTTAAAGTGTACAAAGTTTGCACAAAGTACCCAGTGGTTTAGTGGTATAACTCTTGGATGAAGCGGTTCA